>NC_047521.1:7234950-7562621 GCF_902827115.2 Pseudochaenichthys georgianus | reverse complement strand
GCTTCTGGTTTACACCATAATCTCCCACATTTTAGATAAATATAGTAAATCTACCCATATTTATAAATATCTATCTTCTCATAACCTAATCTTTGTCAAAAACTGAGCAGAAATACAGGGTCTTAATGGAATAAAAACTCAACAAATATAAAAGGTAGAAGCTGCATTCAAGTGACGATTGAGAATAATGAAATCAGAGTTTTGAAGCTCAAGGTGCTCAGTGATACTACTGTTAGTTCAATCAGGAGAGACGGTTTTGATGTAAGAATACATATTTATTGCAGAGATACACAAATGAATGTATGGTGATTTTGGCGGTTTAGTTCACACGTTTTAGAAACTCAACCACGGCCAAGTTGAACAATGTTGCCATAAATGTGGCTTTATTGAAATTCATATGATGTGACATGGTGAGACCTTTAGTTGTTACACACATGATGCTTTGTGGGTTGAAATGGAGTGGGGGTGTGGGGTAAGAGACAGTGATGGAGATGAGAGGGCAGAGACATGCCCAGCAGAGCAGAGGACAATACGTTCCAATGGTGCACTGAAGTTATCTCCAGGACAACCAGTTAGACTGAGAAGCACACACACATCGAGGGGTAGCATTTTTAAAGTTTAAACTGTTTTTGAATCCATTTCTTGAAAGGGGTTCACTGCAAATGAAAAGACTGATCAATGATAACAGATTTGATTGCCTCTTGTTTAGGCCTATAACCAGATCCAAGACAGGATGGGTGGGGATTACAGTAAAATACTCTTACTCCTGTCTATGTCCCTTTATAGTTTTATTTTTATGATATTGAGAAAAAAATAAATGACCTCTAAAACAAATATATAATACATAGTTATCAATGACCCAACCAAGTGTCTGTTTTGTAAAACATGCTACAAATTAATCTAACACTCTTAATAATATTAAAAGTGATATCTATCACAATTTACTGTGAGAGTGTAACATTGGATTCATCTTTGAGACATGAAAACACGTTTTTCATAATGAACCATATGTAGCTGGGTAAATAATGTACATACAAACACATACTATTTACAAACAATGCAATTAAATAATAATACAAATGCTGAACATTCCCATGTTTTAGCCCTTATAAAATAGCTTCATGTTTTCTTTTGGACAAAACACGCAGTTAGATGACATAGATTTGAGTTCTAACATACTGTGATAAGCAATGATAATATAATGAATCAGTTCATCAACACAGCAGAGGATCCCCTCATCAGAATCAGAATCGGGTTTATTGCCAGGTAGGTTCACACATACGAGGAATTTGACTTGATGTCATGGTGCAGACATACCATATAAAACAAAAACTCTCCATATAAAACAAAACATCTTTAAGGACACTGTAATAAAATATAGTTAGATAGCAATAAAATAAAGCAGTAATTTACAGCGAAATGGAATGCAATGAGTTATAGAATATGAAATATGTGCAGTAAGCAGTATTTGAACATTGTGTGCATTAATGTAATGTATGAGTCTACGTTGTGGCTGAGGTAAAGTGTCAGTTAGTTTGCTAAGACTTGATAAGTCGCTCATAAAACACAGGAGGTATGGAAACTAAGAACACCATATATTTAGTAGATTTGGCAGCTGATACAACTCAACACATTAATTTTTATTTCCTTTAAGTGGTGGATATAGAGTTGCTGCGGGGGGGTTGAGATGCACAGGCTGCAGAGGAGACGCTGCACACAGCTGATCGACAGCTGGAACACAAACTACCAAATAAAAAAATAAACATGAATTGACTCCACTCGGCAGGGATCCCCCGATTTCTTGTCATGGGGGGGGTCTCCTGTCCCCGGCACAAACACACTGACACACTGCCTGAGGAAGGTTATGTGTATTTTGTCATTAACTTTTTTCGGAACACTTATTTATTTATTTTGGTAACGATCCGACCTCCATGCTGCTACTCTGGTTCAAACTGCATCCACCAAACAATATGATTTGGCTCGACCTCCCAAAAAGAACCAAAATCTGACACGGTGTGAAATGTCTTTTTTTAGCTGTTCTTTCGTCATTTCCTGCTATCTTCTTCATGCAGTCAGTCAAAAATGAATATTAATACGGGGCGTTTCTTTGACTATTTATAGGCAAATATGGGCAGTACGTGAAGCCCGCAAAAGCTGCGCCGCATTTCGAGTCGATTGTGACTACGCCGTTACGCAGTGTTTTATTAATAGAAAAATGTCTGCGTATTTAATTGCTTTGTCCTACGCAAGCAACCTTCCCACATGAATCCTACGCAAGGCTTTATAAATGAGGCCCCAGGTCACCAGATGGTCCATCTCCCACCTGTAGGCAGAGGTGTCGCCTGCCTCTCATGGTGTCGTCCACCCTTCACATGCATTCACCAAGACGGTGCATTTCATTAAAATCTGTTTAAAAAAACAAGTACATTCAAGAGTCAGCGTGGCACTCTTCTTCCACACCTCCCCTCCCTCCTGCCTGGGTGAGGTGTTGGCTTTACAGAGACATTAGGCGCATTCACACTGCGGTACTTTTCCCACAAAGGTTCATGCGAACTTAGTTCATGATCGCGTTCACACCAAAAAGAGCCGGTACTAAAATGAGTTCATGCGAACCTTTTTACCCCCTCGAAAGAGCAGGGACTTTCGAGCGGCTCTTTTGTGAGAAAAAAGCTATATTTCTGATTGGCTGGGCGGATTGCAAACCACGCCCCGTAAAACTCCCAAAAAGTTTTGTGAAGCCACCTTTTTATTATCCTCGCATTAGCATTATTAGCATTATTAGCATTAGCCCAGCGCAGAAACGCAGAGAGACTAACTTATGGCAACACAAAATAAAACATGGGCGCGGTGGAGATGAGGAGGTGTCGGCGTTCTGGCGATTTACTCGGAAGGCTTCAGTAGAAGCTGCTGGGAGTCCCAGCAGCTTCTACTGAAGCCTTCCCCAACTCCGGGGACTTCCGGCCGGGGACTTTGGGCGGCAGTATACGCCGTGAAGTGGTTTGCGGCCTGCCAGTAAACCCAAAGCAGAAGAAGTTACGTCAGCGGCTTCATTTGCCTAATCCACCCCCAGGGACTTTTTCCGGTGTGAACGCGATCTGTACTTAGTTCATGCGAACTAAAGAGTTCGCATGAACTAAGTTCGCATGAACCTTTGTGGGAAAAGTACCGCAGTGTGAACGCGGCTAATGCGCCTCATGTTGAAGGTCAGCTGTCCTTCAGGCCTGTTACACTGCCCTGTAGGCTGAAGATTGACGGGGCAGGACTGGGTGACATGCATTGTTAATTTAGGGCAGGGGTGGGGAACCTTTTTCCTCTCAAGGGCCATTTCAATTTTTACAATATCCTCCGAGGGCCGTATACAAGTTATTGACCTCTGCTTAAAAATACTAAAATCACAGATTCATGTGGCCTTTCTTTCATGCTGTGCAAAGAAAAAGCAACCTCTTAATCCAGATATTTTACCATGATTCTGATTTTTTTTTAAATGTTGAAGTTAAAAGCATCAATCTGGTGCATTTTGAGAGCAACATTAAGAGATCTATGGATACATCTCTCAACACCCAGATGAAACGGAACTGTAAGCAGATTTATTTTTCTTTATGGATATTTTAGAAATCACTCCCCTTTCAAACTGTGTTCTTGTTTATTAATAACAACTTTTTTTTACTGTCATATATAGTATTGTATACCTGTTTACTTTATTCTCTTATTTTTGTATAACTATAATGATCATATAAAGATGTGCCTCTATCTCACTGGTTGTAGAAAAAGCTTCTTATATTTGTTAGCATAGCTAGCTAACCAGATGCTAATAACATGACATGATGAACAGATGCCACTGGGCTTTCAACTAAAGACACAGCCACGCAGAAACTGCAGCATGTGTACGGCTCCTTATGGGTACTGTATGGGCATAGATATGTCTCATAATTATTTGTGTGAACATAAAAATAATTTGTGTGTAAATATGTGATTTGTAAATGTAAAACAACATCCACAAATGCATTTAAAAGATTTGCAAACTCACAACACATTTGCAAGTGTAAAACGGATCTGCAAATACGCTAAATATGTTCACAAATAAAAAAAAGATCTGTGAATATCTCTTTAACATTTACAACTTTCGATCAGGCATTTCTGAATCCATTTTGTATTTGTGGACCAAAAATGCGCTCGCGGATCTCAACTCTCTGTTCACGGATCTCAAATCTCTGTTCGCGGATCGTCTTTTTACACACACGGAATTTTGAGACATATTTTCCGCCGGTCTCGGCTAAAATCTACTCGTGTCACTCGGTTATTTTCGGAAACCACGTGATGGCCCGCTGATGACTACATTTCCGCATGATTTCAAAGTAAGAGCATGATGGTTTGTTTAATGCTCTGTTTTTGTATTATAATGAACAGCGGAACGTTAGATGCATTCTTCATCACCATCACCCTCATCATCATGTTATAGTGATACAGTTAGTTTGTGTTATTGGTTCAATACAGCATATCTCGAGCACTTTCGTTGATGTTGAAGTGCAGGCTATACGCCACTTCCGGGTCCCGGGGGGGAGCAGCTGGCGGCGAAGCAGCCCAGATAAAACCCTTTCTTCATTGTTTGTTGTGTATTCAGTCAAGCGGGTCAAAGTTACAAAGCACTTCACATCTTATTAATCGGCCTAATTTTACTTTACCAGTGCAGTAATAAAGTAATCTGTAGAAAAGCACCGTATTTAGGTCAGCCTTCATAGTAAGGCTACATTACATGTTATAATATTCATCGTGTCCTTTCTACTGATATATTCCTGTCTATTGCTTTCATTTGTATTTAATGTTATTGTGTTTATACTTGTTTCCACACATTTCACAATTTGGGATGAATGAAGTATCTATCTATATATGATATCCATCTATCTATATCTGTCTGTCTATCAATCTGTCTATCTGTCTGCCTACCTACCTACGTACCTACCTACCAACTAGTTGTTTTGGTTGGAAAGGTGTTGTCATTGTATTGCTCTTTACCAGCACCTGCAGAGTACAGGACTTTACATTGTAAATATTATATCAATCCATTGGTTTCTAGCATATATCATTTGCAAGTGTTTAAAACAAATGTGGGATACTGATTTCATAAAAAGAAAGACATTCATGATTGTCATATTTTATTATGTAGGATACAGGACTGGAATTATTCTTACTTTTTACTCCACTTCATTTATGCAACAACTTTATTTCATTTTATGATTAGATTGTTTTGCTTGTATCATCCTTTGCAAATACAGTCACACTGCTGGAAACAGGGCTGTTTCTCTGAGAGACGTAGATAACCACTTATGAGAATATAATGCATTGGTGTATATTAAACTAGCCAACAGTATACAAAGCACTACAAAAGTTTTGTCAATATTAACCATAAACATTTACATTAGTGAAATGACACATCAATCAATGTTTATTTTTATTTTATTTTTCACATCACATACACATTAATGCAGCTATATAATCAACACATACAGAGAACTTTTTAAAGCATAATGAGTACTTCAAATGTAAGTCCATTTGGCTAGTACTTACATACCTTTACTTAAGTAAGACTATAAAGGCAAGACTTTTACTTCAGTCAAGTATCTGAATACTTTGTCTGCTACTGGTAGTCCATGGATCCATTGCTCTTAATTTCCAGTCGTAAAGAGAACCAACTGTAATGTGTTCAAGATGTCCTTTCCAAATGAATCTGATCGTAACATTGGGTCAATATTAGCATTAAGGTGTTCCATCTGTTGATCACTCAGAGGACTCCGGGTGACAGGAACAACTATTCCCAGTGTTCCTCACGCAGATGAACACTGGCCTCCCAGTCAATGTAGGGGATCTGTAATCTCTATCACAAAAAACAAAACCGTTTTTAAAAATATGTATACTTTTCTTCCGCTGTTATGTACCGTTATAATTGTATACAAAAGAAGAATAAAGAAGTATCACTACATTCCTATGCATTAATATAATTACTTATATTGACTGTGCGTGGGCCTGGCAGTGGGAGATTAATTTCAGGCAAAAGTGTGCACAATCAACGGTAGGGCATGTATTTTAATTGTTTTAATAATTTATATGGTTATAAAATATAACATTGAAACACTGACGCAAAGAACAAGTATGTGGAATGTGTTATTAAGTAAGTTTGCTTGACTACAGTCCAGTTCTGTATCCTACATAATAAAATATGACAATCGTTAATTTCTTTGTCAATTACTTTTATCAAATGAATATCCCACATTTGTTTTAAGCACTTTAAATGTTAGAAACAAATATTAAAGGATTGATATAATATGTACAATATGTAAGTCCTGTACTCTGCAGGTACAGATAGATAGATCGATAGATAGATAGATATATGGATAGATAGATAGATAGATAGATAGATAGATAGATATATGGATATATAGATGGATATCATATATAATAATAATAATAATAATACATTACATTTATAAAGCGCTTTTCCTGGTGCTCAAAGCGCTTACGAGCAAGTAAAACAAAATAACAACAAAAGTAGAAAGTGCTAAGCTCTGAGGAATAAGGGCAAGGGGTTATAGAGATACTTCATTCATCCCAAATTGTGAAATGTGTGGAAACAAGTATAAACACAATAACATTAAATACAAATGAAAGCAATAGACAGGAATATATCAGTGGAAAGGACACGATGAATATTATAACATTTAATGTAGCCTTACTATGAAGGCTGTGTATGTCAAAAATAAAATTAAAATAAACATTGATTGATGTGTCATTTCACTAATGTAAATGTTTATGGTTAATATTGACAAAACTTTTGTAGTGCTTTGTATACTGTTGGCTAGTTTAATATACACCAATGCATTATATTCTCATAAGTGGTTATCTACGTCTCTCAGAGAAACAGCCCTGTTTCCAGCATTGTGACTATATATTTGCAAAGGATGATACAAGCAAAACAATCTAATCATAAAATGAAATAAAGTTGTTGCATAAATGAAGTGGAGTAAAAAGTAAGAATAATTCCAGTCCTGTATCCTACATAATAAAATATGACAATCATGAATGTCTTTCTTTTTATGAAATCAGTATCCCACATTTGTTTTAAACACTTGCAAATGATATATGCTAGAAACCAATGGATTGATATAATATTTACAATGTAAAGTCCTGTACTCTGCAGGTGCTGGTAAAGAGCAATACAATGACAACACCTTTCCAACCAAAACAACTAGTTGGTAGGTAGGTACGTAGGTAGGTAGGCAGACAGATAGACAGATTGATAGACAGACAGATATAGATAGATGGATATCATATATAGATAGATACTTCATTCATCCCAAATTGTGAAATGTGTGGAAACAAGTATAAACACAATAACATTAAATACAAATGAAAGCAATAGACAGGAATATATCAGTAGAAAGGACACGATGAATATTATAACATGTAATGTAGCCTTACTATGAAGGCTGACCTAAATACGGTGCTTTTCTACAGATTACTTTATTACTGCACTGGTAAAGTAAAATTAGGCCGATTAATAAGATGTGAAGTGCTTTGTAACTTTGACCCGCTTGACTGAATACACAACAAACAATGAAGAAAGAGTTTTATCTGGGCTGCTTCGCCGCCAGCTGCTCCCCCCCGGGACCCGGAAGTGGCGTATCGCCTGCACTTCAACATCAACGAAGGTGCTCGAGATATGCTGTATTGAACCAATAACACAAACTAACTGTATCACTATAACATGATGATGAGGGTGATGGTGATGAAGAATGCATCTAACGTTCCGCTGTTCATTATAATACAAAAACAGAGCATTAAACAAACCATCATGCTCTTACTTTGAAATCATGCGGAAATGTAGTCATCAGCGGGCCATCACGTGGTTTCCGAAAATAACCGAGTGACACGAGTAGATTTTAGCCGAGACCGGCGGAAAATATGTCTCAAAATTCCGTGTGTGTAAAAAGACGATCCGCGAACAGAGATTTGAGATCCGTGAACAGAGAGTTGAGATCCGCGAGCGCATTTTTGGTCCACAAATACAAAATGGATTCAGAAATGCCTGATCGAAAGTTGTAAATGTTAAAGAGATATTCACAGATCTTTTTTTTATTTGTGAACATATTTAGCGTATTTGCAGATCCGTTTTACACTTGCAAATGTATTTGTGAGTTTGCAAATCTTTTAAATGCATTTGTTGTTGTTTTACATTTACAAATCACATATTTACACACAAATTATTTTTATGTTCACACAAATAATTATGAGACATATCTATGCCCATAGTACTGCAATTTCTGGAAGTGCCGGAGTGACGTTCTGGTGCTCAGTCAGAACTGCACCCCTGTCAGACGAGACCTATACCACGTGATGACACGTTTGGCTCGTGTTGTGTTCAAGGACCCTGACCTTGGCTAGGAAAAACAGGTACTCGCTTGTTTAATTTGTTTGCGGTCTAGATTTCTCTAATTTTTTTCTTTTTTGCTTGTGTTTATAAATTACCTCGAGGGCCGTACCAAATTGTCTCGCGGGCCGTATACGGCCCGGGGGCCGGATGTTCCCCACCCCTGATTTAGGGACTATGCACCGAGCCCGCTCTCCTATCGGGAGAGATTTTAGAAAGTCACTCTGTTTTTTAGAGGCTCCCCATAACTCTTTTATCATTCTTCCGGGCTGTACATTAATTATAAAGGACTCTCAGAAGTGAAATTGAACTGGAGGTCAAAGAAAGAAGTGGAGGCTTCTTTAAATTAGTAACGTGGTACAGACTTTGTTCTCCCACAGCAGGAAAACTACACCTTTAACCGTTAACAATTACTGTTATTAAGTGGCCCAACTCTGAGAATAGTAATGCTGTTAAATGAAGGAGAGGCTAATGTACATGGTACCTTAGGGGGAGGCACAGTCAGTTCTTAACACCGGTGATTGTAGCATTTTAAAGCGTAACAATTGGTTCACTGTGATCCTGAATCCAGTTCCTCCCTCCCGGCAATAGTTTGGAGAAAAATGTGTATTCAGGGAAGACAGACCTTATTCCAAGTATAGCCCGCTCGGTGTTCTCATTCAGATCTTGTTTGGGTTTTATTTTAATTTCCAAGTGCCCTGGAGAGCCGGATATTATAATTTGTGGAAAGAGGAGCACCGTATTTTTTTTCTTATTCACTCATTCCTGCCACAGAGCCTTCACTTCTTAATTAATGGTCTATGATGAGAGGAAAGGATTTCTAATGGGGAGAGTGAAAGGAAAGACTGAGTTGGAAGTTGCAGCTGATGGAAGGAAGCTACTGGCTGGAACTTGTGATATGATTGAAATGTGGGGGGGGGGGAATGAATAAATGGATGAGTTAGTTGCAAAGAAGAAGAAGAAACAAGAGACGAGAGAGTAGTGAGCAACTTTTCACTATTTAACGGATTTAATGAGAAAACTAATGACTGTTTACTACAGTTGTGGGTGACATGTAAAGCTTTAAACATCAATGTACATTTATAACAATTTGCGGGGTTTTTTCATGCTGAAAATAAATAGTTTCTAAAAGCGTGATAGCCTAATGACTACTGGCAGGGCTAGTTTGTGAATGACTGTAGCAGGCAAGCTAATTGCTAAAATGCTAACGCCATTCAGTCAAGATTTTAACTTTTTCCTGTACTTTGTGTCACTGCTGTTTACTCAATACTAACATTTTGATTCTCAGATTATATTTTATTTCAAAAGGATATCGTATTTTTCACCAAAGTCTCATAACTGTGTGAAACACATTTCCCTTCGTTCAGCAGTGAGCACTCTGGTGGAGGAAAATGTACGTCTCCTCAAACTAATCCACGATCCACAGCAGTTCCATTGACATGCATTGATTTTTCAGCAAAAATGTCACATTTGTAATGCTTGTGTAAGCAGCTTTCTACGCCAAAGGAATGTGTCGGTGCCTGTTACAGTATCGTTTTGTTGTCTAACACAATTATTATGCAGCCTTTCCATCATTTGTTCAATAATTTAGTCAGTTCAATATAAAACGTCAGAAAAGACATGCAGATAGTTCAATATAAAACGTCAGAAAACTGAAAAATACCCTACACAAAGGAGAATAGATTCACAATAATTAAAACAAAATAATAAACCTGAGAAAAGACATGAAATATACTATGTATTATAACTAAAGCATGCTATACACATCATAGCAGGAGTATAGCATGTTAAAAAATAACATCAGCTGTGAGCATTTTCTGATTATTATCAATTAACATACCGTCAGTGGTCCTCCCTGTGCCTTTGTCTGACACACTTGTGTCCATTTTTTTTTTCAATTTGGTATAAGCAAATGTACACTGTATAATTACTGTCAATGTTTGAACATTAATTGAGTTATTATTTTTATTTATTATAAGATTTAAAGACCCCAAGGAATTCAGTAAACATGATGTACACAATTCTAACTTGATATGATGACATCATACAAAAGCTTTAATTAATAGTAGGATAAGACTATTAATTGTCAAAATTGTTCGCGATAATTTTTTTAATCAACATGTGTTGTGTAATTTATGAATGTATATTTCATCCCTGCAGCAGATACCGATGTTGAAAACTAATTCAAACCCCACTATAGACATGTTCATGATGCGTGACAGTGCATACAGTCATCAGCAGGCTGTACTGTGCTCCTGCAGGCACATCAAAACGAACCACAGCTCAGACACTCAGGAGGAAAATAATTGTAAGTACATTTGAGTGAAGTACAGGCGAGTGCAAATTATTAGACCTCAGCGTGATAAAACCATAACGCTAACAAATGGCCTCTGTCAGACAGCAGCCAACAGTGGCCAAGGTTGTACTAACAACACACACATAGACACTGACACAAACGCACACTTGTAATGAGAAATGTTTGGACGTAGCCTTGAGAAGTCTTTTGGAATGAGTCCCGGACAGCTGAAATATGGTATCAGCGGCACAATGACAATCACTCACTTGTTTTTAAGTGTCCTCTCACTATAATGAACATAACATAATGAATCATGCAGGCAGCCCGGTGTGGCAGTGTTTTAAAATACACACACATTTTATGTTTGCGTTGAAATATTAGAAGCAACAAATAAAAACTGATTTAGTTGGGATTCAGTAAAACATTGGGATTTTTGTACATATTTGAGTATGATGAGGTCAACAACAACACAACGTTGTGCAGGAATGAATCGTAAAAGCCAGAAATGAGTTAGCATTTAAAGGTGGGCTATGTCATTTATTTCAGAAACACTTTTTGTTATATTCCATGGAATGCTCTTAACATCCCGATAGCAATGAATATATTAAATGCTTTGACAATAAATCCATAAAAAAATTTCATCTGTGGAAGCTGTGGTACTGTAAAAATCACGACCAATCATTTTAGCCGGCCCGGCTAAAGTAACTGGATGGCCTACCTGCCTGTCAGCCTTCCATCTGTGCACAAACTTATCTCGTGCCCTCATTGGTCATGTGCACGTTCGTGTGTGTTGGAGGAGGGGCTCTGTAAGGAAGTGGCAGATTTTTTCCGGCTGTGTATTTTCAAATTCTAGCGCACTCGAGCTGGTTTCTCCAAAATTACATACCCCACCTTTAAGCACTTCCGGTTAATTTATCTCGACGTCTACGTTTAAAAAAAATAATAAGTTTATTCTTAAAATGCCCAAAGTAAGATCTGTGATAAACACAACTTAAGAGATTTTCACATCTTGTTCTACAACATAAAATATGTCAGTAAACACTCCACTTGAACATTTCCATAAGCTACGTGTCATAGAAAATGGCGTCTGCTTACAAGTGACCAAATGAGAGAATATGTCATCACGTCCAACATTAGCCGCTTTTAGCTTAGCTGTGGTGATTAGCAGAAATGCACCTGGGATGTAGTGTGTTTTTAGCCTAGCGTTAGCTTTTACACTTCAAAAATCATAAAAGTGGTCTTAATATGTGGGAATTATCCTGGTCAACAAAACATAGATTATTTTAAACGCGTGTTTGCCAATATCTTATTTTCTGCAATAAAGAATGGTTCAGTGAGGACATACTTTTGTACCAAAAGCAATGTGATTTCCCCATTGGATTTCAGTATATTGCAGAAAAGAAGCCTTGTGGCCAACACACTTAACACTTAACAATGACACTTAACACGTTTTTTTGTTCTGCTTTTTGAATTTTTGGGAAGAAACGCTATCTCCAGAAATAAAAAGCGAACATACTGCTTTAGATGAACTACATTACGGTGGCATGGCTGCGCGTCACCACCGCTAAGCTACAAGCGGACTCGTGTTGGGGTGATGATGTTTAGTAGTCTCATTTAGTCAACTGTTAGCTACCGCATAGACAGATAGAAGTTCGTACATTCACAAGTGGCATAAATACTGACAAATTGTATGTCTTAGAACAAAACGTGAACATTTCTTCAGCTTGTGTTTAAAACAGACCTTATATCAGGCTTCTAACCTCAAACACGTTAAAAAAAACCATTGTGTTTGAGACGTGGTCACTGGAAGTAAGTCTAACTAAAGTTTAACTGGTTTTAGGATTCATTACTGCACTATTCAATTAAAGTCCAAAGGAAAAACCCCATAACTCTTTGTAGAGGTACTGCGTTCCAGGTTGGCTTACATACACATCAACACAGAACCACTTTATAGCCATCACATGTATGCTAATTGAATTCCTTTTGGGCTTACATACATGTTTGCAGAGCAGTATTAATGTATATAACGTTTTACATGCATGTGAGTGAAGCTGAAATATTACATCTTCCCAATGGCGACAACATCACAGTTAAATATTAACAATGTGAGCTAAGTAAGACAATTAAAGGGCAATCCATCAGCCGGAGCTGGTAGCGCTGTTAGCTGTTAGCGGGCCATAATAACAGCGGAGGTGCCAGGAGCATGCTGGGAGGAGGTGGCAGCCCATTAACCAGCGCCATGAGGAATAATGACAGGCTAGAGTTAAGACAAAATAGAGCATTGTCGCTGCTTTCACACATGGATGAGTAATGTCATGATTGAAATAATAATGTGCTGGTGTTGGCTTTATGCACACGGTGTATGTGCCTCTAGTTGAACACACAGAATATATACCACACATTACAGGCCTGAATATAATGGAATAGAAAAAACACTGTACTTTTATGTTGATAAGTGAGCTTGGAAGCAGAGGTCAACCATTTAAATCTGTGATCAAAAGGTGTTTTTGCATCAATTATAGAAAACAACTTCTTAATACTCTACACAGCTTTCACACTGGTCACACAGGTTGTTTTACGGCTCTACCAATTCCTAATTATTTCCCAGACTATTTCCTGAAAGAAATGCAATGTTAATTGGCACATATTATGTGAAATAAATAACTGACTCAGCAGATAAAGCAATATTTATCAGCTCTGACTCCAATGGGCAATGACGGAAACATGATACACAAGCTAACTATGCCGCACTTTCAGAATGATGCTTTGTGATGCACGTAGAATAAAGAAAATCAACAGGGGTTTCTAAAAGATCAAAAACATACAGTTCAAATGCTCCCTTCAATGCCACCAGACTCCTCAGAACATATACAGTACATACTTATTAATGAAAACGTCTCCAATAAGAGAATATTGAAAAACATTTGCCTAAGTTCAAACAGGTCAATTCTGTAAAATAATGAAGACAATTGATTATACTAAATACAAATAATTGTTGTGTGAGATTAAAAAAAAAGAAGGAATAATACTTCATGAAATGGCAGTGAGCACGATGTCACTATGCAGTTAGTGAGCACTGGTTGTACTGGAAAGCTCCCTCTGTGATTATAGTTCATTCTGTGATTAAATGTATTTCTATGAATATAAATGACACATTTAGGGATGACTGCTCTGAATACATCAAGTGAAATGTAGGACAGATGTTCTGCATTATCACTGTTACACAGTTTCTTCAAAGAAGACCGTTAAGGCAGAACATGCTTCTTATGGTAAAATATAGCATTTCTTTGTCCCGCGTACCACACATACACCCCCTCCTCCCAATATGGTAGGGGTTTGCTCAAGGCTCCACATAAATTAAAGTGACAAGCTCTTGTCTCGTTGCTCCCTCCGTACAAGAGTTTCTTTTTCTTTTCCCTACCATGGAAACACACCGGCATGCTGCTGTGCTCCTATTGGAAGATCTACATCTGTGGCCAACTCAACACTCTCCTTTAGACACCTTTCAGATTTGAATGTTGCTGTTGTTAGGCTGAACCCCCCCCCCCCCCCGGGTTCCCAGAGATTAATAGAAATGAAACTCTCAATGTAGGGTGTTATGTGTGATGGGAATATTCTCCACTCTTAAACATCCCAGTTTTGCAATTTTGTTTGGTTGAGGAACTCTTGGTTTTTATTGTTACTCTTTCATGCTTTTAATTAATCCAATTTAAAAAATCATGCAAAATGGCCCATTTCAGAATCATTCACATTATATTATTAGATACAAGTTATTGGTGTCTTTATGTGTTCCTACCTTTATTCTTTAAGCTTTCAATATTTGGACTCATACCATTTTCTTAATTTAAAGTTTGATGATTTATGTTATGTATAGGGTTGGGTATAGTTTGGATCTTAACGATTCCGGTTCTTACATCAGTTCTGCTTACCGATTTCGTATTTCTTTCTATCTTGGATTTTAGTATGAGAGGGTAACAGTAAGTCAAATGCCTATATAGAAACGTATTTATGAAAACCTTACATGTACAGTATGTGAATATGTATGGCTCCTTAGGGCAAGGTCCCTGTCCAACTTTGATGAATCCTGCCATAGTGCCAAGACAAAACAAAGTGAATTGCTTTGCTTAGCGCCACCCCTTCCAGAGCGAGCACACAGTTTGCTGGTACTGAGAAGCAGAACCCAAATAAAACAATTTCTTTGGGTATCCGGTGTTGGGCAGTTCGTATCAGTTCTTACAGAGTTTCAATTCTCAATCCTAGTTTGTTAAGTCGTGTATACCATCTCATCTTGGGCGTCTAAAATCCCCATCGCTCACGGCAGTCGGTGAACGTCACGCTTCAGCTCACCTAGCCGTGAAAGTGAAGACAAAATGCAGAAGACGTCAGCTGTGTGGAAACATTCTTACTGAATGATGACACAACAGAGGCAGTGAGGCAAATATGTCATTTTCAAATGTCCTGCCATGTGGCACAACAAGCCTGAAACACCACCTGAACGCTGTCAGTAGTACGCTCATAGATGAAGGGATTTGAAACATGAGTTGTTCCCATGGTGCACTGCGGCTCCCCACTGCTCAGGATGAAATTCATTCAATTTCCTTTTAATGTATGCAATAACTTTGAAATAACAATAAATTGATGAATATATATCCTAAATTATGAATATGTTTAGATTCAGAGCCTATTATAATGAGCTATGATGTAGGTCTAATGTATTCATAATACAACTAATTGTCACAAGCTGTTGTGTCAAAAAAAGTGTAATCTCAAGGTGTCTGGTTAGAAAAAATAATGAATACGCAAATAATTTAACACACACCAAACCACTTGACAAAATGTGTTGTTCTATTAAAAAATAAATTGTGCGGAAGCTTCAACTTTCCACTTTTAAGTACAGCCAAAGCTCCTGGGTTTAGCATATGGCGCTCTGGGTAGCCCTACTGTTTCCCAAGTGTGCCTTTATCCTGTATTTATATACAAAATGTAATGAATACAGTAACTTCTCCCTTCAGTTGCTGCAGTCTGCTGTAAAGTTTCTTTAAATGCAAGCTAAGGAAGTTCAAGTTCTTGCTTCAGTGCAGCTTTTGTCGCGCAGCAGTGAAATAAAAAGGACCTTATAGCACAGATCAATAATGTGTGGCGAATTTACCGTTTGCATAACAATAACGTACTGTACACAAACGAAAACATGTTAGGAGCTTGTAGTATATAGCCTCTGAGTGTTCACTATTAAGTGTGTGTATCGAGACATCTTTTTACTTTAGTTACAGTATATATATTTGTGTGGAAGTTCCTCGAAATTATCTCTGGTGTGACTGGAAATTCAAAAGGAAAGATATCACATCTACAGCATTTCAACAGATCAAATCTTCAAAACAACTTGAATTCATTACTTAGAAACACACAATACTATATATCTAACAGACTGGACATAATCTACACTAGTATTGGAAAGGGCTTTTTTCCCAACCCCTTATTACTTTTTTATTTCACCTTATCATCATATTTTATTTCTGATTTGAGCAATATACCTTACGCAAAAGAAAGCCAGCGCTGAATAAGCTTTATTATGATTTAGTAAATGTCGTTATTGTCACACTTAATAAACACTTAATAAACACTATTGCATATTTTCCCACAATCTAATCATCTTCTTCCAAAATGTCTCAATATGTGAGGTAAACTTCTAAAACATAGAAAGTCGTTTTATTGAATATCCTCTGTATCTGTCTGACATATATAATGTACTATTATACAATATTTAGAGTAGGTAGAAGTATGGAATATTGACTCCTGAACATTGCTTTCCATCTCTATTTCCATGCCTTTTATTTTCCTTGTTTGAAACGAACATACATTGGTGTATTATGTAAATTCTACGCTTCAGGTGTAACTGATCACCTTCAGACTAAGCAGTGCTTTGTGTACCTCTGGTCACAAGAGGGCACTACAACCTGTCCTCACAAAGAGGACATCATCTCCACTTCTGTCACTTTCCCTTCACTGCGCTTGACACCGCTGTGAGACATTCCTGCTGTCACACAACAGAGAGGACGCTGCTGCAGAGCAACACTTTTTTCTTCCTGCTTCTGGGCTCCGAGGGCAGTTGTTGGAACAGGCAGATGTTGCAGCTGTTTTCACAAGGGCTATATTGCTAGAGGTGTGTTTGTGTTTTGTTCTAGTGTGTGTGTGTGTGTGTGTGTGTGTGTGTGTGTGTGTGTGTGTGTGTGTGTGTGTGTGTGTGTGTGTGTGTGTGTGTGTGTGTGTGTGTGTGTGTGTGTGTGTGTGTGTGTGTGTGTGTGTGTGTGTGTGTGTGTGTGTGTGTGTGTGTGTGTGTGTGTGTGTGTGTGTGTTTCCAACGCAAGGGGGGGGCCCCTTAGCGTCCAGCTTTCCGGGATGTCCATATGCTTCTATGGACGCTCATGGAAGCACGGCATTCGTTTGTGTCGGCTGCCCTTAAAGGCAATGTGAGCGTCCATTCTCATTGGATAACGGAAAATTGTACACCCGGAAGTAAGTATTCCCCTTACTGTCGATTGATTTTACAGTGATATCTGCACTACTCATCGACTAAAAAACACCAGATTATCCTTGTTAATTACACAACATTGATTGGTTTAAATTTTGTGCAATGCTTTTGTATTTTTCCCCTTCGATTCGGAGAAACAAATGTTTTTTCGGAGTAAAGAATGGCAGAAGACACTACACTACCCAGAATCCCCAGCTATCATTTGGACTACACCATGTGCTCTGTTTGATGTCACGTGATCTTCAAATTTCTCCCTGCAGAAAAAGAAAACATGGCCGAACTTCGTTTTATTCTCGGTGGAAAATGCCTATTTTAAAGTTAGTTTGGCCATTAAAATGCGTTTTGATGTCATTTGATGCGAGAAATATGAGTTGTTATTTCAGATTATGTGTGCAGTGGATGTACATGATCTTTAGTTTGCTAGTTATTACGAAGATTACTTCAGGAAATTGCGTCCATAACGTTTTCATTGTTACCAAGGTGGTTGCTAGGGACGCTGCTATCGATATTATTTCTGTTATGTTGTGTAACTGGTTAATGGTGTTATCTTTATTGCTACCCCCTTCCCCGTCAATGTATAGGGTTGGTCCACAGCGCAAACGTATTAGTTTAACAAAATCCGCATCTAAAGATAGCCTACGTTATTTTCCCCTGTGCAATTCCAGTCTCACATCTCAGAGCACACAGTCATTAACAAATACCGGAAACAGACCGATAACATTTAAAAAAAATAATACCTTATTCCGAGTGTGCTTGCTTTTCTCTTTGAAAGTCATCACATACCGGCATTGTAATACACGGTTCGGCTGCATTAAATATTACATATCTGCCGTAGTTCTGTATTTATAGAGCCTTGATGAGAAGACTTCTAGACAAACATAAGGAACTGAAAACGTGACGTGGATCATAAATATATCAGCCATTAAACAACATCTTACATTTCTTTTCACACAATACGTCTCCTTGCAGTATCAACACTAATTCGGCTCACTTTTATATTTGATCCAATTGGTAGATAGGCTATATTTACACCATAAAGGTGCACAGCTGATATAAAGGGACACCTAGTGGTTAAAGCATGTTATTGAATTTCATTATTTTTATTATTAGATATTAATAGGATCCCTATAAAGTATACTCGTTATTCTCTACTAATAGTTAATTAAAGACTGTATATAATGACTATTTTGCACATCCCTTTCAAGATTTATTGACATATCATATAGGCAGTGATGTACCTGAACGCGTTCAATGAACGATCGTTCATGAACGCGTTCATATTTTGGGCGAATGTGAACTGAACGTACTGTATTTCCGCTAGATGAACGTGATTGAGAACGCGTTCATTCTCAGCGCTGTATAACGGCGTTCAAAAGTGCGTTCATTCTCAGCACTGTATTATAACGGCGTTCAAAAGTGTGCCAGATTTCATATGCCTTTCAGCCGAAAACCCAGTTAAAACACACCGTAAACAGGCTTCAAAATAATGCGGAAAACCACCCAATCTGGCAACAGCAAGCTGCCTGTGACGCGTACGCGCCTGTCACCCCTGGCTGTCGCACTAAAATATAAATATACTAAATATATCAGACTCCTCACAACAAACAATGTGGAACCGCGGAACCGGCGAGCATTGAATGAATTAATTAATTAGTGTGGACGAAGCCGAGAGCAGCTGCAGCAGCACTCGCTCAGAGTGAGACTCTACGGCGTCGGCGTATGAGCATTTAAAAGAGTTTTACGTTAAAGTCAGTACTGACTCAGACGGAAAAAATCAAACGTTTGCCCGTAGACTGTGTCCGCCCGGTTTGAAAACGCAAGTCCGTACATCAAACCTTAAACGGCACATTGAGAATAAGCACACGACTAGCCTTTCACGGTATGTGCGAGTGGCGAATAAAAAAGAGAGCCAAAACAGATCCACTACCACCCAAATCCCATTAACATCATACTGGAGACAAATAATAGCTCGCAGCAACGTATTGAAAAAATAACTATAAACTATAAATTAGTTCATTTTTGAAACCATGAACTTTAGTTCAACATTTTGAATTATGAACTATGAACTGAACTAGTTCATTTTAAAATGTGTGAACTGTGAACTGAACTAGTTCATGTAGAAAGTGAACTTTCCCAACACTGCATATAGGCCTACACAACTATGGTGTAATTATGCATTGCATGAAAAACTTGGATCGCAGGTTCCTCAATAGTGCATTACAAGACATCTATCAATATTTGTGCATACCTCCAGCAATGTTAACTATGTTGAAGCACTTATTTTAACTGATATTATACATAATGTATTATACTCTTATAAGATGTATGTAGATATTTCAGTTCCGGCCTTGTCGGGTATTGAACAATCAATAAATAAAGAACACAGAATTGTTAAATATAAAACACAGAATTTGTGTGATTATACTAAATGATTTACAAATAAACACCACTGCATATTTAACTGTTACACATGCTGATTTAACGCAAATGTTCCAACTTGGGATCAATAAAGTATATCTTATCTTAAGCTGATCGATGGCTACTGCCATATTTGCAAAATGTGCCTCTGAACCTTGACAAGTGCATGTTTCAGGCTTATCAATTAACAACAGGAGGGGTCACAGACATAAGACCAGCTGTTAAATAAAGCTCTTCTGACCTTAGCTGGCATGTGTGTATATATATTAATGCTGCCCACTATGGGCACAAGCAATTTTCACCCGTTTATTAATTATATGTTTTAAATGTGAGTGTTTCCTATCCCCTAAACCTCCAGGGATGTACACAGTTTAATACTGGCAACTTCTTATTATGGGAAATACGAAAACGTCTTTTTAAAACTAGAACTCCCAGTAGAGACGTGCCATAGATAGAGAACATGTTGCGAAACAGAATAGCCAGCATGTGTAGTTCTGGGGACGGGGTGGGGGAGCTGGGGACGCGGTGGACCCGTTCAAATACAGTTTTGGACAGTCTGCCATGGTTCGAGCTTGAGGACTAACACGGGTTTGTCAAACAGAGCACATGGTGTAGTCCAAACGATAGCTGGGGATTCTGGGTAGTGTAGTGTCTTCTGCCACCCGGGGAATACTTAGTTCCGGGTGTACAATTCTCCATTATCCAATGAGAATGGACACTCACATTGCCTTTAAGGGCAGCTGACACAAACGAATGCCGTGCTTCCATCAGTGGCGAGCTGTCAGGGCCCCCTAGGCCCTCTGTGAGGGCCTAAGATATTCTAAAAAATAATATTTGAAAACATTAAAAAAAAAAACATTTTTTTTTTAAATATTATTTTTTATATTTTGTTGTTGTTACATTTTTCATTAATTTTACCAAAATAACTTGATTTAATTGTATTTAAAATAATATTTCCAAAGAAATAAATCCTTCGAAACTGCCTGTTCAGTTTCTGTTGGAATATGAAGGGTTAAATGCAGTCTCTGCGAGTTACTGTGAAGACGGGAGAGGTTGGTCCCTCTCTACATTCACAGAGGGCCAGCTATAGTAACTCAACGAGAGAGTAATGTCAAATGACAGTACAATTGACCAATCATATCTTCCCTCTAAATGAGCGGGCTTTATTTTCGCGGACTTTATGACAGGTTCCGCTCGCTTTGAGGTCTATGCAAGTGGTGCAGTGACGCGTCCTAAAACCCGGAAGTAAGCTTCGCCCGGATTCCCTCGACAGAAAGCAGTGGGATTTCTCCATAGGGTTTTGGAAAATAGCTCGAAATAAGGTCTGTGGAAACGAACCTGTTAGACAAATGCACGTTGTGTTCAGCCGGATAATATCCACATGTCTATCCTACTTTTTTTTATTCATAAATCTATTCGATAGATTTATGATCGATAGATTTATGATTAGCATACATTTGTTCATGATGGCTCACTTCAGTGATAGTGATGACATCGTTGCGAAATTATTAACCGAGTCATTTTCAAGATTGAGTTACAATGATGAACTGGAGTGGCAAAAGATCAGCTGAATGACCCGCAAGTGCTTCATCCAAAAGGACAGGAGGATGGACTTTGTGTTTCAGTGATTTGATCATCAAAGGTAGGCCTAAGTCATTTTCAATGTGGGCCGCCGTGCCGACTTCATTCATTTGTAATTGCTACTTGGCTTTGGGAGCCCTGTCATGATAGGTGTTTATATAAATGGTGTTGTTTTGTGTGGTAGAGGGTAGCTGTCATTGATGCGGTTTGCACCCCGGACCACTGTTTTGATATTCCGCTGAAGTATACGTTGAGACGTAATATCTATTCTTTTTTTTCGAGGGAAGGGTGGGTCAGAGGGCCTAGGTATAAAAGTCACGGCTCGCCACTGGCTTCCATGAGCGTCCATAGAAGCATATGGACATCCCGGAAAGCTGAAAATGGACGCTAAGGGCCCCCCCCCCTTGCGTTGGAAAAAGCCGACACAGGGGACTTGACATAACGTCAACATAGGCCGACCTGGGAGTGAGGATGTGTTGGTGTGTGTGTGTGTGTGTAGGACAACAAGACTGTTTTCTGTCCCCCCCCCCCCCTAAACAAATGCACAGTGTTTCTTCTCCACATGAATGTGCGGTGCCGGTTGCTCGGGGACAGACGGAGTGCGTGGATGCATTGTGGTTTGTCACATTAACACTCGCTCTCTTCACGTGCCTTAAGGTCTAACTTTCTAACTGCTGTGTGTTTACCCTGTACACTGTTTGCTGTTTGTTACCATTAACCAGATCATTTTCTTGCAGTGTAATGACCCACACTGACAACCCAGTCTCACGGCATTTCGTGTTCACCAACACGATTTTTAATCTATTGATTCGTGTTCACCAACAGGAGTAAGCAGTGCAACAGCTACTCATGATTACGAGACGCCATTATATCATATGATAAAATGCAGCATTTGTCCAAGTGTGTAGACCTTCTTACTTTCCAGGTAGCCTGTTTTTTGTTATCAAAATACTGATCAGGAATCCTGTCTTCCTCAGACAGATGACACGTCAATAAAGGCAAAAATGAAATCATAATTCAAACAATTCAAGCAAGGCAATAACTATAGAGGCATCGTGGTGAGATGGGTGTGTGTGAGGACAACTCTATCAGTGGACTGAGATCATGTGACATGAATATAGGCAGCTACTCGACCTTTAGGAAGATGTTTTATAAAATGCTGTTTGCAAAGACTTGGTTTTCTAAACTCAGGTTGGACATAATCAGATTACTGTTATAAAGAAAATATACATACAAAATATAAATAAATATTTCTCTCAGGAGAGTTAAAAAAAAGTTCTAGAAAAATATTTGGAAATGAAAGCAGCTGCATAAAAGCAAAACAAATTATACCAATTGTTTATTATGATGAAAATTCATTTTCAGAGATAGGACAACATGAAAAAAGCAATGGCTGCCTGAAAAGTGGAGATCCAAAATAAAACCGTCAACAGTAAAATATGTCGACTGTCATCAGTGTCAACCCAGTCTCACGGCATTTCGTGTTCACCAACACGATTTTTAATCTATTGATTCGTGTTCACCAACACGATTTGCCCCTTTTTTTCGTGTTGCACAGCACGATTTTAAAAGCAATGTATTTCTACTGGTAATGTGTTTCGTGCCTGCAGCACGTCTTTTTCTCCGGTCGGGTCGTGGGAGACCGGAAGCTATGTGGTTCATAAAAACATGTTCTTACTCAATATCAAGCCACAATTATTGCTTTTATTTTAAATCATATAATTTCGGAATGTTGTTGCCGTCTGTGAGGCTACCTGGAAAGTAAGAAGGTCTACACACTTGGACAAATGCTGCATTTTATCATATGATATAATGGCGTCTCGTAATCATGAGTAGCTGTTGCACTGCTTACTCCTTCACTTTCTACCCCCCACTCTCTAACCCTCCCACCCTGACAATCTGCTGCAGGTCGCGAGAAGAGAAAGGGTCCCATGATCTCTGCCGGTGATGCTGAGTTCCCGCGGGATTACCACACCCTGGCTGCCGGCGGGGGTCGCGGGGTCCGGCGGTTCCCCGACAACACCAACAACACCAACGGGGGGTTCACGTCATCCTCGTTGGACCGCCGGCACAACTCCATAGCCGCCAAGAGCCTGGAGGCCCTGAACAGCATCCACAAGGCAGATATCGAGCGCCAGCGGGATGCCCTCATGGATCTGCAGAAGAACAAGTTCTCCAACAGCCCGGGGAGCCTGTCGCAGGGCTCCGCCCCCGCAGGACGACAGGTATTTCACAACAAACACACCTTATTAGCCCCCAGTAAGAAGCAGACAAACAAAGAATGCTTTCATCCTGCTAACAGGGTTATCATTTTAATTGCACCAATGGTCGTCAACTCAGTTAAAAAAATCCTTCGAAAGGTCACATATTATGCAAAATGCACTTTTTGATGTCTTTTATATATAAATGTGTCCCCGGTGTGTAAGGAGACTCACAAAGTGTCAGAAAACAAAACCCTCTCTCCTCCTTACCCACATCTCTAAAAACGGGGGTACAACGGAGCTGATCCAGATTTGCTGCAGTCATGACATAAGATCGAAAATGCATGACGTGTTTTGGACGTAAAATGATCTTCGTTTACATTAGCAAGCATCGCTAACACTCAGAGCTAACGCTGGAGAGAATATGTGTAAAAAATCCAGATATAAAAGGTTCTGTCTTTGTGGTAAACACGCGAGAGAGAAAGCGTTTGGGCTCCAAACTGTCTCAGAAATAATGATTGATGTGGTTTGGAACATAATATGGCGTTTAATCACGGTGATGAGCTGAGTTTCTGCCGGTAGAGTAGACACCCTTCTCTTCACAGAGCTCACTGCTTGCATGTGGACGCTCCAAAGAGGGCATAGCCAACAGCAGCTCGGTTACATTTAAAGCTACTGACCCAGAATCAGCACTTTTGTAATAGGGCTGAAATAGAGGGGTATGAGGCATGCTACAATGTGTGATCTGTTTGGTATTTTGAGCAAAACACAGAGACATGTTTTGTATAGATATGGCCCTATAATATATTGTTAAAATATAGTATAATATGGGACCTTTAAAAGTTACATTGCCAACTGGTCAAATATAGTAATGTAGCAGGCAATTTGGCTTTGAGATTAGATTTGGCATGCCATAAACAAGCCAAGTATAATGTTGTAGTGTGGAAGTGGAAACAAGTGGAAACTCTGCTCTTGGCATTTGCTCCATGAGTCCTTCACCATTATTATAGAAGAACAAAGTAACAGGATTATCCGGAAAACAAGATTAAGTGCTATGGTGGAGATCATATTTGTGAAAGTTTTGGAATTATATAATGAATAAATACCAAGATATAGTTTGATTTTGACAAACCTGAACAACATTTAAAAGCTACCTAATGTTCAGTGGCGTTTCTATATGTACAAAAGTGGTGGGGCACAAAAAACTTAGATGTCTATATATAAGCTTCTGCAGTGAGGTGCATGGCTGTTGAGGCACTGGCACTGACTCTTCAGGTTTACAAATATTATATTTTGACCTAAATCAAAATATAATATTATTTTCAAAAGCCTCTTTAGTCTGATGCTTCAATTAATTTTAAACGGACAGTTCAACAGAAGGATACCCACAAAATGTAATTTTATCATTTAAATATTGAATTGTTCTCTCTTAGTAAGATCCCATTTTCAATACAATTGTGGTCTTACCTTGACTTGAAGATGAAGTCCATTTGCCTATCCTTCTGGACAAAAATCTCTATTACTTTTTTGTAAAAGTCCTCCTTATCTTCTTGTAGTTTCAAAAGTCTATCATAAATCTAAATGATGGATTTATGATTCGAAAATTATAAAAGTAGGGTAGACATGTGGATATTATCCGGCTGAACAAAACTTACATTTATCTAACAGCTACGTTTCCCACAGATCTTATTTTGGGCTATTTTCTAAAATCCTATGGAGAAATCTCATTTATCTTTTGTGGAGGGAAGCCATGCGCAGCTTACTTCCTGGTTTTAGGACGCATCTCTCTCCTCCTCTTCACACACCACACTTTTCGCGGCACACGTACTTACAGCCAATCAGCTCTGAATTATGTGAGATGACGTATGGTGGGGATGGCAGCACTTTGCCCCTATGATCATTATTTTTTGCCACACACATTAAATAGGAAAATACTCTGAGCATGCGCAGTGTAGTTTTTACAGTCACCGTTCACTTAGACAGTGAGAGGGAGGGGCAGGATCGGGTTTTGTCCCACATGGCTCTAAACCAGTGCTTCTCAAAGTATGGTCCGCGGATCACTGGTGGTCCGTGAGCGCCCCCTAGTGGTCCGCGAGTATATTGGTAACATTTCACATTTGAAATAAATAAATACATTTAAGTTGTCCCCATTCTCGCGGGAATATCTCCGCAATGGAGCGAGCTTAAGTTTAACTTTTGATTGCATGATATAGCCCAGCGCAACACCTTCATCACACATGTTGCCGCTTGTTTGTACCATTTCCACGCGATTTGTAATCTGTTCTAGAAAAACGATGTGATTTCGGATATTTGTGGAGTTAGGTGGTCCGCGAGTGTTTTTTTATTGGTTAAGTGGTCCTTGGTATGAAAAAATTTGAGAAACACTGCTCTAACAACACACTCTCACTCCCTAAGCGTCCAATAGCGACGTTTGGTCAGTGTCCATGGCGTCCAATTTTGACGCTCCTAGTCTCCTTCAGCGTCATAAAGGGACGCAAATATCTTTCAACTGATTGCAATGTATTCCCATCTGCGTCGGGATTTGACGCTCATGGAAGCACGGCATTCGTTTATGCCGGCTGCCCTTAAAGGCAATGTGAGCATCCATTCCCATTGGATAACGGAGAATTTTACACCCGGAAGTAAGTACTCCTCTTACTGTCGATTGATTTTACAGTGATATCTGCACTACTCATCGACTAAAAAACACCAGATTATCCTTGTTAATTACACAACATTGATTGGTTTAAATTGTGTGCAATGCTTTTGTATTTTTCCCCTTCGATTCGGAGAAACAAATATGTTTTCTGAGTAAAGGATGTCAGAAGACACTACACTACCCAGAATCCCCAGCTATCGTTTGGCCTACACCATGTGCTCTGTTTGACAAACCCCGTTTTTTTCACCATTCATTCCGATGGCTGGCGTCCATGTCACGTGATCTTCAAATTTCTCCCTGCAGAAAAAGAAAACATGGCCGAAATTCGTTTTATTCTGGGTGTAAAATGCCTATTTTAAAGTTAGTTTGGCCATTAAAATGCGTTTTGATGTCATTTGATGCGAGAAATATGAGTTGTTATTTCAGATTATGTGTGCAGTGGATGTACATGATCTTTAGTTTGCTAGTTATTACGAAGATTACTTCAGGAAATCGCGACGTTTTCATTGTTACCAAGGTGGTTGCTAGGGACGCTGCTATCGATATTATTTCTGTTATGTTGTGTAACTGTTTCATGGTGTTATCTTTATTGCTACCCCCTTCCCCGTCAATGTATAGTGTTGGTCCACAGCCTAAACATATTAGTTTAACAAAATCCGCATCTAAAGATAGCCTACGTTATTTCCCCCCTGTGCAATTCCAGTCTCACATCTCAGAGCACATCGTCATTAACAAATACCGGAAACAGACCAAAATAATAATAATAATACCTTATTCCGAGTGTGCTTGCTTTTCTCTTTGAAAGTCATCACATAACGACATTGTAATACACGGTTCGGCTGCATTACATATTACATATCTACCGTAGTTCTGTATTTATAGAGCCCTGATGAGAAGACAAACATGAGGAACTGAAAACGTGACGTGGATCATAAATATATCAGCCATTAAACAACATCTTACATTTCTTTTCACACAATACGTCTCCTTGCAGTATCAACACTAATTCGGCTCACTTTTATATTTGATCCAATTGGTAGATAGGCTATATTTACACCATAAAGGTGCACAGCTGATATCAAGGGACACCTGGTGGTTAAAGCATGTTATTGAATTTCAATATTTTATTATTAGATATTAATACGATCCCTATAAAGTATATTCATTACTCGTTATTCTCTACTAATTGTTAATTAAAGACTGTATGTAATGACTATTTTGCACATCCCGTTCAAGATTTCAAGATTTTCTAAGGTTTATTGACATATCATATAGGCCTACACAACTGTGGTGTAGTTCTGCACTGAATGAAAAACTTGGGTTGCAGGTTCCTCAATAGTGCATTACAAGACATCTATCAATATTTGTGCATACCTCCAGCAATGTTAACTATGTTGAAGCACTTATTTTAACTGATATTATACATAATGTATTACTCTTATAAGATGTATGTAGATATTTCATCTCCGGCCTTGTCAGGTATTGAACAATCAATAAATAAAGAACACAGAATTGTTGAATATAAAACACAGAATTTATGTGATTATACTAAATGATTTTCAAATAAACACAACTGCATATTTAACTGTTACACATGCTGATGTAACGCAAATGTTCCAACTTGGGATCAATAAAGTATATCTTATCTTAAGCTGATCGATGGCTACTGCCATATTTGCAAAATGTGCCTCTGAACCTTGACAAGTGCATGTTTCAGGCTTATCAATTAATGTAATGTAATATTATCACAGGGGTCACACACATAAGACCAGCTGTTAAATAAAGCTCTTCTGACCTTAGCTGGCATGTGGGTATATATATTAATACTGCCCATATTGGGCACAAGCAATTTTCACCCATTTATTAATTATATGTTTTAAATGTGAGTGTTTCCTGTCCCCTAAACCTCCAGGGATGTACACAGTTTAATACTGGCAACTTCTTATTATGGGAAATACGAAAACGTATTTTAAAACTACAACTCCCAGTAGAGACGTGCCATAGAGAACATGTTGCGAAACAGAATAGCCAGCATGTGTAGTTCTGGGGACGGGGTGGGGGAGGGGGGACGCGGTGGACCCGTTCAAATCCAGTTTTGGACAGTCTGCCGTGGTTCCATCCCATTTCAAGTGCTGTTCGAGAATCTGCTTAACCCTCGGAGCACACTCTCCAATCACAGAGCTTGAGGACTATCACGGGGTTTGTCAAGAGCACATGGTGTAGTCCAAACGATAGCTGGGGATTCTGGGTAGTGTAGTGTCTTCTGCCATCCTTTACTCCTGGGAATGGACGCTCACATTACCTTTAAGGGCAGCCGACATAAACGAATGCCGTGCTTCCATGAGCGTCAAATCCCGACGCAGATGGGAATACATTGCAATCAGTTGAAAGCTATTTGCGTCCCTTTATGACGCTGAAGGAGCCTAGGAGCGTCACAATTGGACGCCACGGACACTGACCAAACGTCGCTATTGGACGCTTAGGGAGTGAGAGTGTGTTGGCTCTAAACAAACAGCTCAATAGGCACACACTGTAGACACTAATTAGAAGAACACATACTAAAACAGCAATGTACAGACGAATCAGATGATTAAACATGATCTTAAAATATATTTTATATATATTTAAATTTATTTTTTGCATTTTGTTGTAATCATTATTTTAATACTTTCTGCTGACACTAGGTGGGGCTGCTAATGTTATATTACTATTACAACATATTGTCTCAACACCAGGGTAGGATTTTCACTGGCGGCCATGACGGCCATGCCCCCTCGGTCTGGCCGTGAAGCCCAGAAAATAATTGTACGTCCTACGGCCACCATGGCCTGTGTGCTCCTTATACTGTTAAAATCTCGAAGTTGCTTTAAAAGCGTCAGAACAGTGGTTTCTGAACTGCATTATGCTGCGTTCACAACGGACGCGATGCGAATATTCTCATCGCTCTAACCCAGGCGTGGGGAGCCTCCGGCCCCCGGGCCGTATACGGCCCGCAAGACCATTTGGTATGGCCCTCGAGGTAATTTATAAACACACGCAAAAAAGAAAAAAATTAAAGAAATCTAGACCGCAAGATAATTAAACAAGCGAGTGCCTGTTTTTCCTGCCAACGGTCATGGTCCTTGAACACAACACGAGCCTAACTTGTCATCACGTGGTATATGTCTCGGCTGACTGGGGTGCAGTTCTGACGGAGAGCACCAGAACGCCGCTCCGGGACTTAAAAAATTGCAGTACACATGCTGCAGTTTTTGCGTGGCTGTGTCTTAGTTGCCCAGTCGCGATCTGTTCATCTGTCATACTGATCATACAGTCAATAACTTTGTTGTTATTAGCATCTGGTTAGCCAGCTATGCTAACGAATATAAGAAGCTTGTTCTCCAACCAGTGAGGTAAAGGCACATCTTGATATGAACATTATAGTTATCAAAAAACAAGAGAATAAAGTAAACAGGTATACAATACTATATGACAGTAAACAAAAGTTGTTATTAATAAACAAGAATACATTTTGAAAGGAGAGAGATTTGTAAAATATCCATAAAGAAAAAGTAAATCTGCTTACAGTTCTGTTTCATATGGGTGTTGAAAGATGTATCCATAGATCTCTTAATTTTGCTCTCAAAGTGCTCCAGATTGATGCTTTTAACTTCAACATTTAAGAAAAAAAATCTTCCCGGGGGAGCATGCCCCCCAGAACCCCCTGGAGGAGGTTAAGTCCCCCCCCTCCCCCCCCCCACTTAAATCATGTCCACATGGATAGGAAACTAAATACATTTGCACACATCTTGTGTCCATATATTTCTGTTTGGTGGTCAAACCACACCGTGCACGTGCATGCATGCGTGAGTCATGGCAAGATATCTGGATTAAGAGGTTGCTTTTTCTTTGCACAGCATGAAAGAAAGGCCAAATTAAATGGGCTGTGATATTTAAGCAGAGGTCAATAATTTGTACGGCCCTCGGAGGATGTTGAAAAAATTGAAATGGCCCTTGAGAGGAAAAAGGTTCCCCACCCCTGCTCTAACCGCTGGAGTTTCACCGCGGCTGTCAGCTGTGTTTACTCCTGCCACTCAAACAGGACGCGCTGGAGAGGGGGCGGGGCTTATATCCATGTAAATTCTATGGTGGAAACCAACTACGACAAAATTAACCTATTTTACCATGATTTAATTGTAATAGACATTTCAAAATGATGCCGAAGTAACTAAATACTGATAACGGTTAGTAAAAAACATGCTTTGACAAGTGTGCAGAGAAGACGGCAGGCGAAACACTTTTAAAATGCGTGTTCTCTGAATGGAGCGATCTCCATTCGATCAGATCAGGCTAAACTAACCTGTATCTGCTCCGTCCGTCCAAACTCACAACATCGTCCTAAAGACAGAATTAAAGCAGCGACTGTATTCGCCATGACACAGACAGTCTCTGGTTTGTTCATTTTTAACTTTTGTCTAGTTTCTGAACAGATATGAGGAGCTGTGAGGAGTTGATTAAAGAGACACACACACACACACACACACACACACACACACACACACACACACACACACACACACACACACACACACACACACACACACACACACACACACACACACACACACACACACACACACACACACACACACACACACACACACACACACACACACACACACACACACACACACACACACACACACACACACACACACACACACACATTTTTGCATTTCAAAGTATTGCTTGTACATACAGTTGAATGTTGGAGCTTCACTGTGCACTGCTGAATGATGTATGGAATGAAATGGAATATATTTGTTACATATTAATAGAATTTTAGATGTTTTTATTTGATTTTGGATTTGTGAATGGGAGAAGTAGTAGATGGAAAGAATACCAAATGCTAATTATTCAAAGTAGAGTATTTCATTTTATATATACGGTAATACTAAGGAGGCATAGGCCTATATGATGATATGTTTGACATGGTTGATATTAAAAAAGTGATTTGTTTTCCATGTCATTCGTGTGTTTTTCTTATCAGAAAGTGAAGTTATTTATTTGTAAGGTCCAAATCCAAATGTTTCCCTCAATGGCCTTTGTGCCCTAGCATGTGGCCTTTGCGCCCTGAAAAAATGTGTGACACCAAAGGCCAACTGGCCTTGCCCCTAAAATGACGAAAATCCAAGCCTGATCAACACCAACAACAATTATTGTCTCCTAAACTACTACACATTTTAAAAGCCTTTTAAAAGACATTTAGTAAATTGCTGCCTGTAATTTACTGCAGATCCACATTTCTATATAACACATGTATAATAATAACAACAACAACAACAACAACAACAACAACAACAACAACAACGTAGCCTTCGGGAGAGGGGCATCATATCTCTGAGTGCTTCCTTTTTCCCACATGTGAACATTTTCTTCCTTGGAGATAATAACAGCACATTGGTGGGCATTTTGTGGCGAGAATCCTCTGGGGCTTAAGATGTTCGCAGTGGAGGCTTTTTTATGATCACCGGGCCATTTTTTAGTGGTTAATATTGGAAAAAGTCAACGATAGAATATTGAGACAAGGATTTAAGTGAGAGAACATGAATATTGAACTCAGCGCTCCATCAAATCCTTCTCCTGTCTCTCTCCTCTTCATAGTCTCTGTTTCATTCCTCCATCAATCACCACATGCTCTGACGTGATACCTGACACAGATGGGCTGAACACAAGCTGCAGCTTCTCTCCCTGCACAGCTTCAAGGAGCAGCTCAGCATTCTGTGTGCTCTCTGTCTGAGACTCTGTTAGGAAGATTGATGTCAATATCATATCTTCTCTGTGTAAAGTACAGAGCTAGAGGCTGGACAAAGCAGCCATTAACAATATTGTTGTTTCTTTCTAAAGAGCCCATTGAGTGAAAAGTCTAAAGTTGGGTATTTACTTTATCTCTGTACTACCATTATATAATACTGTCACTTATAGGTTAACTTTAAGTATATATAGTAAATGCTGATGAAACATTCTTTAAATAAACCTTTCTGGTTCTAGTTTTAAAAAATATTTAAATGTTTAAGCAGAGACAAACGACCCAACTCTTGTTAGGCTTTTCAGTTTAAACGCCTCCATTGGACTCCTTTGTTTACATCCGCAACTTGTGCTTTTATTGGCAACACCATTTACGTGATAGTCTAGAGCAGTGGTTCTCAATCTTTTTTCAATAATGTACCCCCTTTGAAAAAAATATACCGCCAAGTACCCCCTGATCAGCCCAAAAACAATTTGTTAGGGACAAAATGCCTATATAAAGAGGTACAGTACAGCGCTGCACCATCAGTGTCTGATTTATTAAAACAACAACCTTGTAACGAGAAACACTTAAATGCTACCTTTCAAATGTTTACAATCCATCACTAAATTCATGGCAAACCAATTTTAACATCATGCAATTACACTAAGACGACATTAGTTGCATTGAACTGATCTTTTTAATATGTTATACTTACAATCAGGGACGTGCACAGACATTTGGAGGGGCTATTGCTCTAAACTTTTTCTGCAGGTCACCCTTGAAAAAGAGATCTTTTGATCTCAAGGGGCTTTCACCTGGTTAAATAAAGGCTACAAACAAAACTGGAAAAAGGGCCTGCCCCCGATAAAAGACCTTTTGGAAATTGTAACTTGTTTTTAATGTAAAAGAAACCAAACGATTATTACATCAACTAAATTGAACAGTAATTCACATCTCATAACAAAATAAGCTAAGGCGACTACTTGCATTCGGTAACTTGATTTTAAAAATGAAAACCAGGGACATTTTTTCTTTTGCGGTCCATATCACATCAAAAATATCTAACGTTAGCAACTATTAAAGACAAAATTGGGACAATTCTGTTGTAATGTAGTTTGCCAATTGTACAGTAACTGCTGTGCAGGACATACTGATAAAATAGGGCCTGTAACTAGCCTAATTACCTTAAATAAACTCACTAATTAATGAAACCAGTTCAATACGCATTATTCTTATTCTTATCATTCTTTATGAGCGCAGTAACGGTAAGGTATCTAATTACTTATCTATGTAGTATTCCATAACTTAGTAACAGAGATGGTCAAACTAAAGTAGAGACATGGCAGAAATCCTACAATGAAGCGGGACATTGAACTGTTCACCCGTGAGAGGGCGATCAAGAAAAGAGCGAGCGGCCCCATTGAGGGAGTTTACAGATGAAAAGACACAGAAAGACAGAAGCACAATAACAACAAGTAGGCTATTATTTAGGTGTTTTTTTGTAAATAACCGACGGTATCAAGAGGAAGTAAAGTCCCCTGGTTTGTCCCTTATACCCTAACTGCCATGAGACAACTCAAAATCAAGTTTCCAAAATCCGACACTGAGGTGGTCTTAACGCACCGGCAGATGACAGCGCTGACAAAGTGTGTTTCCCGCAGCGAGACGCTACAATACTAATTGTGGGCTTATCATGTTGATTCGGCCACAACAGAAAAGAGAAAAACAAACTCTCGCTCTCTCCAGAGGGGAAGGTCAGCCAAACGGGCCGTTGCCCGGGCAACATTAGCCCGTACCTGTGCACGTCCCTGCTTACAATTTAGTGAGAAACATGGGCTTGTGCTTCACTGAGGATCTTTGTCATTCTGACAGGGAGGCAACCTGCAGTTATTAGACTTCGCGTTTTGAAATATGTGTAACTCTGTTCATATAATACCCACCCACACTGCTCAAGCTTCGTTACTTTTCCTAAAATTGGTATTTATGTATTGGTATTTATTTTGGGGCGTGGGGAATGAAGAGAAAAAAAGATATGAGCATGTTATGAGCATGGGATTTTGACCCCTCATATAAACATATGCATAATGCTGCGCCAAGCAACGCTTATTGTGTAGGTGTCCGTTGATAAGCAGGCAGTCATATAATTAACTAGAATTAGCTAGATCTGACAGATTTGGACATAGACGCGAGTGAAGTATAACCGGACGCGAGCGAGAGATCAGATCAGCTGCTGCCTGCTGCTGACGGAGAACACGCAGCTCTGCATGATCACAGCTCCGCCGCTGTGACGGACCGGTGAGCGGAGCAAAATACATTAAGAGTTAGACCTAACACACTTAGCTAATTAATCTACTCTGGAACTAGCTAAACTAGTTATAAATATATTTATTCTTTACTGTCGGGTCACTTATTACAGGTTCAGCAAACTGCAAGAGCCTGACGAGCTGTCAGGAGAGGGAGAGGAAAAGAGAGCACACCGTTTATATTTCCCATTTTATTATCCAGAATTACTGTATACCTTTGAATAAAGTAGTTAATCTACTATTAGTAGTTTGTTTAAAGGCATTAATTATGTTTTTTTTTTCATTGACATAAAATAAAACTCACATACCCCCTGCAGTACTCCAACGTACCCCTAGGGGTCCGCGTACCCCCATTTGAGAACCACTGGTCTAGAGAGGACAGGACATCTTTTAGTGGTTGACCAATCACAACGGAGCTGCCCAGCTAACCAATCAGAGCAGACTGGGCTCTTGTTTCAGACATGGGGGAAATATGTATAAGAACAATAAAGCACTTTTTTAACATTTAAACATGTCACAGTAGAGACACAAAATACTAATATGAACTTGAACATTCATACTCAGGGTGATAAGGTCATATATTACTAAAGATATTCTAGGCTTAATTTGAAAACATCAAATGAGATTCAAACGTATTATTGCGTCAATTAAGAGCATTAGAGTTGGTTAGTTTTATTTTCTTCTCACTTATGACAGAGCCAGGCTAGCTGTTTCCCTAGCCCCCAGCTTTTATGCTAAACTAAGCTATCCTGCTCTGTATTTACCACACAATCGGATATCAATATTCTTATCTAACTCTCCTGGAGGAAGCAAATCAATTCCCACAAATGTTGAGCTACTCCTTTAAGTGTGCTCTCATTCTCCAAGCCTCCGTCAGCTTCTGTCCATCACGTCTCCGTCTACTCGCATCATCTCACATCTCCTCCTTCCTCTCCACCCACTCTTTGCTCTTTCATGTGCTGTGCCCAAAGCCCCACCATCTATCTCCTGAGGAAAAAGGTGGTCTGACAGGGGGAGAGAGATGGAGAAACAGGTGGAGTCTGCTGTCGTCATGGCAACCCACCGGTTTCCCATATAAGGAAACTGAGTGATATCATATCGCTGGCAATGCCTAGGCTCTGGAAGGAGGCACAGGCTCTACTGAGTGAGAGGCGACAGCAGCAGGGGAGAGACAGAGTGGAGGAAAAGAGGGAGGCTGTTCTATCGCTTGAGTCAGGGGCGAGAGAGGGTGAGAGGGTGACAGCTAGAGAGATAGAGAGGTGGGGAGAAAGAGGGGAAGGCACAGGAAGAGGAGGAGCAGGAAGATATGCTAACTGCCTCTGAGGCGATACTACTGGAACCAGTGAGGGGGGACTCCGGCGGATCCTCAGGGCGCGGGAAAGACACAGAGCCGCAGTGAGAAGAAAAAAAAACAAAAAAGATGGAGCGAGGGGAGGAGGAAAAGAGAGGCGTTTGGAGCGGGAGGATGCGCCAGGCGGACGACATGCTGATTAAGTAGCCACGGTAACTCAATCTAACCCCGTCTTCGCATGCTCAACTGAGACGTTTCAGTGGCGCTGCCATGGCTGTGTGACGCTTGTACTGCTGCATAAATGATGATGGAGTGTGAAAAGTACAGGAGTGTGTGTGTGTGTGTGTGTGTGTGTGTGTGTGTGTGTGTGTGTGTGTGTGTGTGTGTGTGTGTGTGTGTGTGTGTGTGTGTGTGTGTGTGTGTGTGTGTGTGTGTGTGTGTGTGTGTGTGTGTGTGTGTGTGTCTTCTTAATGTGTGTAGTGGCGTGTGTTAACTTATCCTCTGCTTCTTTTCTATATGATGTAAGTGCATGACAAAATGTGTGTGTGAGTGTTTGTGTTTATGTGTGTGTGTTCCCATAGCTGGCAGGTGATGTCCAGGTGTGTCTGTGCTGCTGCAGTGACGTATATGCATGTATGTGAAGGCTATGTGCATAATCACAAAATAATGTGTGTTGCACATGTGTGTGTGAGTGCACATGTGTTGGTGTGTGTGTTTGGGGCTTGAGAAGGAAATAAAAGAGGGTGGGTACAAAGATGGCTACTTGGCATGCAGGTCAGGCATGCATGTGTCTCTGCTCATCTCTGTCTCTCTGCTTCCTCGCGCCCCATCGTCTCTCTGAGCGCCGGCCGTCACTAAGCATATGTGCGCTTTGGGATTTCAGCTCAAGTGATTGAGAAATATAGCAGGCAGTAATCACTGAGTCACTGTGCACAGGGGGCCTGTTTGCGTTAGACGAGACAGGGTTTATATTCCCAAAAGTGTCCGCTTGTTGGTGCATTACATTATTTGTGGAGTGACTCGGCGGTAGATTTGGCCATTTCCAATTTAAGGTGAATGGACCAGGAGAAATAGTGATTAGTTCCTGTGAATGGCGAGATGTATATTAGGGGTTATAACCCAGGGTGCTCGGCCATCAGCTGTTTGTTTCTGTCACAATGATGCTGTGAGGAGGCTGATGATACCAATGCACATGTGTCATTATGAAGCCACCACATGGAGGTTCTTCAAAGTGTAAAACATCAGCTGGAGGTGACAGGGGTTGTTAGCACTATGTCATTAGAAATGATCCTTGACAGCAATATTATTATTTTATATAAGTGATATTACATTAATGCATAATGTGAAGTTGGGAAGTGATTTATTGATTGCAGATTTATTATTAGAGCTTTCTGTAAGCAGTTGCTTAAACGCCAACGACTTTCTAGTCCAGTCTAGTCAACAACTTAATTGTATTATTTTTTGATTCTAATAACATATTTTAATGAACAAGTCCCAAATCGCAATGTGTATGTAGCTCTAGCTGCCAAGTAAATATGTGGGTAGTCTTGTTCTGTATATAATAAATATTTTCAAAAAATCAACAAACACATTTACAATTGCATTGATTGCACGGACAGGGGTGTCCCCATTCGACTGACCCCTTCAGAGAATACCGGTAATAAAAGCATAATGAAGTCGACTAATGGCGCTGGATTCCAACAAATGCTACAGATGTATTAATGGAATTAATAGATTAAAGAACTAATTGATAATCTTTATTTGTTTAAAATGCAAACACACACTAAAACAGGCCATGTCGTCAAGGTCAGGTCTATTGATTTCCATTCAAGAGTAGTGCATTCATGTTTCTAGAAAATCATGAATTCAAAAACAAATACAATTCTTTGGGTGGTTGTAATAACCTGAAAAGCTAATTATAAATACATTTAGCTAACCATCATTGTGGCATATCTTGAAAACAGTAAAGGTGATCCTAGGTGTAGCCTAATACTTGTTTTCAATAATTCACTACATGATTACATTGGTGAAGCATGCTCATTTAGATATGCATGTATTAAGCTAAGTCAGCCATTGTTATTCGTACATATACATTTAGGGCTATTCATGATGCCCAGGCCTAACCCCACCACTCCCATTCATCACTGAATAGTAACATTAAACTTGGATAACATATCTTTCCAAACCTTTCAAGGTGGCATTTTCAATTTCCATTTCCTTACAATCTAGCTACAGAAAAGTGATAAGCAACAACATGTGTACTCGCTGAATGCAAAGTCCTGCACGATTATGGCTAAAATGATTATTACAATCATCTTGATATACAGTAGGCATCATGATTATTTTGACCAACTTAACTCCCAGTGCTGATAGGGAGAGAGTGTATGTGACGTAGCCCATATGGTAGGGGTGTAGTGTGATGGGGAGAGAGCTATGGGAGATAGCGGGAGCAGCAAAAAGCCAAAGCAAGTCTCATGCTGGCCGCTTAATAAATGTAGGAGACAAGTTATACTCGCAAAGCCCTTGTTGGAGACCCTATAATTAAAATGTTTGAGATTAGAGATTAGAACACGTTTTTTTCCCACAAAGGACTAAAAACTGCTGTTCATCAGTTTAAAACGGATACCAAAAACAAAACAAATAAAAATGAGTCTCTGAGGTTTGAGCAAGCCAACTTCCCTTTGGTATGACGTCCTTGCCGAAAGGCTTTCTATAGTACTTACCAGAGTTTAGCTTCTAGAAAACAGGTCATGTGATCAGTTTAATTTCCACATTAATGACCCTCACTAGCAAGCTCCTTCAGATGTCCTGCATGCAAACATCGTAGGACAGAACGTTTTCAATAAGAACTTGCCCTCTCAAGTGAATATCCCGAAGCACATTACTTTTCCACTGGCTGACATTACTGTGACTGGCTGTGTGGTAAAGACCTGTTTAAAGCAGATAATGGCTCGTTGGTTTTACTGGAGTTAAGCTCCAATGCACTTGCTGTAAAAAGACCGTATGCAATCACATCACCCCCAAACAAAAGACTAGCAACAACCACGTCATCTGCAGATACATATAAACCATAGTTTATATAATTGTTTTCATAATAGCATTTGTAAAAAAGTTAGAATGAATCCAATAGATATAATGAGTGGAAGTTACACACAAAGCATTTTTTGCTGATGTAGTTCTATGAGGATCAACTGCACTATACATATGAATAAATAGTATTTAAAGGACAAAGGAATACAATTGAACAGAGTGTATACACTACTTCCTGTAATTGTCTGGATGGCTTCAGATCAGGTAGGATTTGTAGTTTTGGTCAGCACGTTGGGATTGATGCCTAAAAACCACACGGAGCTCTGCAATCTGGGTCACAGCAGCCCACAGGCCTGTTCTTTCTTTCACAAACACTCTTCTTATACCCTTCAACTCCATTTTCAACATGAGTGAGACGGATTTCAAAAGTTTGCAACTGAGATTTTAGGAGAGAAAATATTTGGGTTTCAGGCAGCTCCCTGAACAGCTGCCCAAACATGAATTAATTTCTACCTACACCTTAGTTTAATTAATAAGGGAAACGTTTGCATCAAAAGCTCTCACAGCATATGTGGTGCAATTACGACTCGCAGAAAACTAAAATGAGATATTAATTGGAGGTTAAGTTAAGACAAAGTGCAAATCAGTATTTGAATGAATGCAGTGACTGTTACATTGTAAAGAGCAATCAGTTTTCAAACATAAGTGCAAGCCAAAAAACAGCTCGCAAGTTCTGTTCACACCTGGAGAACAGTGAAAGCCCTGTAAAAAACATTGAGACAAAGAATAATATTCAGAGAAGCCAGCATTTTGGCGTGAAGCCAGATCCAAACATCCCATCCTCGCCCAGAAGCTCAGTGTGTGCCATCATGTGTGATTAATTGATGGGTTTTAAGATGACTGTTGCCTCTTCTCTGCAGGCAGAAGACTTGAATACATACAGACTGTTATTGGTCGATACTGTGACAACCCTGTGGTTGTCCACCATGTGGTGCTGTGGTAACCTGGGTTTTCCTTGTAATCAGCTGATGAGACCCAGCTGTGGCACCTGGTTCCATTATTTAAGAGGGGGCTGCAGAACAGGCTCTCGCTCTCTCTCAGCTGCCCTGCTCGGTGCACCAGGACACCGCTCCTGTGTTTGTTTTATTGTTGGTTGTAACCACTGTGTTGGTGAATAAATACTTGTTTTGGGCGACTCCTGTGTGGAACTGTTGTCCTTATGTTGCAAGCAGAGCCAGCTTGTAACATATGGGGGCTCGTCTGATCCAAGAACCAGGTGATAGTTCTTTACTTGATTTGTTTGCCTTGATTGTGTAGACAGTTTGCTCCTGGTGTAGGGCATTAAGGACTAGCTTTGGAATTACCTTTTCCTGATAGGCATAAGCAACATCTCCTTTAGGGGAGCTTGTAGGTTTGTTATTTTTGTGCATAAACATGACATTTTTGTCATGGGGACACGTCCGTGGCTGTCTTGGTGAGTAACAGCTTCGCTGGGGCTTTACTGGGTCATTGGGTAAGTGTTTAAAACACCTGTCGTGGCATGCATGAAGACTAGGGTGAGACAAGATAGTTAGTATTGGGTTGGCAGTTAGCTAGGGGAGAGGTATTCCAGAGTTAAAAAAAAAAAAGTGGGGCAATAAAGTATTTAGTCAGCCACCAATTGTGCAAGTTCTCCCACTTAAAAAGATGAGAGGCCTGTAATTTTCATCCTAGGTACACTTCAACTATGAGAGACAGAATGGGGGGAAATAATCCAGGAAATCACATTGTAGGATTTTTAATGAATTAATTGGTAAATTCCTCGGTAAAATAAGTATTTGGTCACCTACAAACAAACAAGGTTTCTGGCTCTCACAGACCTGTAACTTCTTCTTTAAGAGCCTCCTCTGTCCTCCACTTGTTAACTGTATTAATGGCACCTGTTTGAACTCGTTATCAGTATAAAAGACACCTGTCCACAACCTCAAACAGTCACACTCCAAACTCCACTATGGCCAAGACCAATGAGCTGTCAAAGGACACCAGAAACAAAATTGTAGACCTGCACCAGGCTGGGAAGACTGAATCTGCAATAGGGAAGCAGCTTGGCGTGAAGAAATCAACTGTGGGAGCAATTATTAGAAAATGGAAGACATACAAGACCACTGATAATCTCCCTCGATCTGGGGCTCCACGCAAGATCTCACCCCGTGGGATCAAAATGATCACAAGAACGGTGAGCAAAAATCCCAGAACCACACGGGGGGACCGAGTCAATGACCTGCAGAGAGCTGGGACCAAAGTAACAAAGGCTACCATCAGTAACAAACTACGCCGCCAGGGACTGAAATCCTGCAGTGCCAGACGTGTCCCCCTGCTTAAGCCAGTACATGTCCATGCCCGTCTGAAGTTTGCTAGAGAGCATTTAGATGATCCAGAAGAGGATTGGGAGAATGTCATATGGTCAGATGAAACCAAAATAGAACTTTTTGGTAAAAACTCAACTAGACGTGTTTGGAGGAGAAAGAATGCTGAGTTGCATCCAAAGAACACCATACCTACTGTGAAACATGGGGGTGTAAACATCATGCTTTGGGGCTGTTTTTCTGCAAAGGGACCAGGACGACTGATCCGTGTAAAGTAAAGAATGAATGGGGCCATGTATCATGAGATTTTGAGTGACAACCTCCTTCCATCAGCAAGGGCATTGCAGATGAAACGTGGCTGGGTCTTTCAGCATGACAATGATCCCAAACACACCGCCCGGGCAACAAAGGAGTGGCTTCGTAAGAAGCATTTTAAGGTCCTGGAGTGGCCTAGCCAGTCTCCAGATCTCAACCCCATAGAAAATCTTTGGAGGGAGTTGAAAGTCCGTGTTGCCCAGCGACAGCCCCAAAACATCACTGCTCTAGAGGAGATCTGCATGGAGGAATGGGCCAAAATACCAGCAACAGTGTGTGAAAACCTTGTGAAGACTTACAGAAAACGTTTGACCTCTGTCATTGCCAACAAAGGGTATATAACAAAGTATTGAGATGAACTTTTGTTATTGACCAAATACTTATTTTCCACCATCATTTGCAAATACATTCTTTAAAAATCAGACAATGTGATTTTCTGGATTTTTTTTTTCTTCTCATTTTGTCTCTCATAGTTGAGGTATACCTAGGATGCAAATTACAGGCCTCTCTCATCTTTTTAAGTGGGAGAACTTGCACAATTGGTGGCTGACTAAATACTTTTTTTGCCCCACTGTAGGTGTCTGTGCACCAGGTTCAAGGGAGTTTGCATAATCATGGCTACATTGACAGATTTTGTTAAGTGTCCCAGTGTGGAACTGCTGGAAAAATGTACTAAAGACCAACTGTTAAAAATTGCAGAGCATTTTGAGGTAGACGTTCCAAAGCAGGGTCGTAAGGACACCATAGTGACTACGTTACAGGCCCAGTTGGTACTGCAAGAAGTTCTGCCAGCAGTAGCTGTCGATGATGGTTCCGAGGATGAGTTGGCTGAGAAGGCAGCTATAAGTCCAGAGCGGCAGAGAAGTGCAGGTTTCTTCTGGGTTGTCCCCAGCTACTTTTGATGTAGCTTATAACTTGAGGTTGTTACCGAAATTCGAGGAGAAGACTGTAGATTCTTTTTTTGGACTTTTTGAGCGACTTAGCCAAAGACGACAGTGGTCTGATTCGGAGAAAACATTGCTATTACAGTGTGTGTTAACTGGTAGGGCTCAAGAAGCATTTTCTGCATTAAGTATGGCTGACAGTGAAGATTACTTAAGGGTAAAGACTACAGTGCTAAAGGCTTATGAGTTGGTGCCTGAGGCCTACCGTCAGCAGTTCAGGAAGCTAAGGAAGTCAGAAGGACAGACCTATGTTGAACTTGTTCGGGATCTGACGATGACATTTAATCGGTGGGTCACGGCTTCCGAAGTAGTAAATCTTAATAATTTGAGGGAACTGTTCCTTCTTGAACAATTCAAAGATATCCTTCCAGAACGCGTTGCTACGTACCTGAATGAGCATAAGGTTACAAATGTAACAGGCGCCGGGGTGTTAGCTGATGAATACACGTTAACACACAAGTTTCATTCAGGGGAGAGGTTTGACTGGGGGAGCAGAAATAACTGGTCTGGTGACCCCAGAGGTAAAGTGGATGAAGTGTTAAGGTCGGAGCAAAGGTCCGTGCATGGCTGGAGGGATAAAGTAGATCTAAGTACTTGCAACCTTTGTTTGGGTAAAGGTCACTGGGAAAATGAATGCCCAGTACTTGCAAAAACCAAGGGACTCCAAAATGTCCAGTTTCCCAAGCCTGTTGCCCTTGCAGCTTTTTCCCACAAGGTTGCTATAGGGATGAGGCTATAGCTGCAGTTAAACTCCATACTGCCCACAAGGTTGCTATGGATGAGGCTATAGCTGCGGTTAAACTCCATACTACCCTGCAACCAGTTGCTGCTGCAGTTTCTAACTTCGGACCAGCCCTGCAAGAGGTGAAAGCTCGCCCCTCCCAGTTGGCAGATGAAATTGTTCCAGGGTATGCCCCTTTCATACGTGAGGGTTATGTGTCTTTGCAAGGAAGTGACAAAAAATCCTTGTTAAGATACTGAGAGACACAGGTGCTATCGATTGGTACATTACATACAACTGAGGGTGTTCTTCCATTTTCCTCGGTAACTGACACTGGAAGTTGTGTATTGTCTAGGGGAATGGGGATGCAGTTGTCTGCTCCAAAGCATCGGTTGGTGTTGTCCTGTGATTTACGGCAGGGTGAGGTTGCCATGGGAGTCCGGCCGTCTTTGCCTGTTCCGGGAGTGGCAGTCATCCTCGGTAATGATTTGGCTGGCGGCAGAGTGTGGCTTGATGTGCCTCTTTCACCAGTGGTTTCCTCTAAGCCAGTGATGGGTGAGCTTGCTGACCCTGATAAAAAGCAGACAAAGGTTCGCCCCTGCCGAGGAAATCACCGAACCCAAACCAGCGGTTGATGGGATGGTCCCTGTTTGTGTGGTAAAAATAATGTAACATTTACACCCCGTAAGCTATGTTTAATTTAGTCTATGTAAGTATAAGCTCTATTAATAATTTGATGTTTCAGTGTCTTGGGGACCCTTTTATATGGGGGGGGGGGGGGGGGGGGGGGGCAACCCTGTGGTTGTCCACCCTGTGGTTGTCCACCCTGTGGTGCTGTGGTAACCTGGGTTTTCCTTGTAATCAGCAGTGATGAGACCCAGCTGTGGCACCTGGTTCCACTATTTAAGAGAGGGCTGCAGAACAGGCTCTCGCTCTCTCTCAGCTGCCCTGCTCGGTGCACCAGGACACCGCTCCTGTGTTTGTTTTATTGTTGGTTGTAACCACTGTGTTGGTAAATAAATACTTGTTTTGGGCGACTCCTGTGTGGAACTGTTGTCCTTATGTTGCAAGCAGAGCCAGCTTGTAACAATACCATGCCTCTTTAAATAGATCATGAAGTTAGTATTGGACCTTCAATAATGAGTGGGAGCAGCTGTTGATGAGAACCTTTAACTACAGAATCAGAATGTTAAACCAGTGTCTGTTGTCATTGCTGTGTATTATTTTCAAACATCATCAAACACAACACCAAGAGCCACACTGGAAACAAGACTTGAACTTTATTTAAGTTGACGACTTAACAGATCTGAATCTATAATTGCTTTATTCTAATGGAACGATCAGAGATCACAAATCTTAGCCAGTTTCTGTAGCAGTCGACTGCTCCCACTTTGGTTTAGGGTCAGATTTAATTAAGTGTGCAAATACCAGTATTGGACAGATTGCAATCACATTGAAACAGAGAGACATGTGACTTCAGGAACAGTTATAATAGCCTTTGTGATCTCTTTTTATCTAGCAACATCATCAGCCAAAATGTTTGATTTATCCAACATGTTTGACTTAATAGTCCTTCCCATCAGCCTTACTGTTCTTTGTTTTGTTCTTCTCAGCTAATGTTAGCATGCTAATAAGTTACGCTTAGATGATCACATGATAAATAATGTCCTTGCTAGGGTGGATGTATATTAATAGGCAAATGGTATTTTTTGCTTAGGAAGCACCGTGCATGCCCTTGAGCTGCATCCACATGGTAGGTGGTAAAACGGTTCTGCTCTATGAAATATTCCATTGAAGGCCGAGGAAATGAGTTAGGAAAATACATACGACGGCCTTTTTTGACTGACCACAGCCTCAATCTTTTTTTGATGGTTATGGAACTGCATTAAAATGCTGGTCACAATCTTTTTCTCAAGTTCAGAAATGCAAAAAAACAAGAAATATATTTACAATATTATAAAACTGTACAGAGTTTTTTGAGATGTTCTGCTATGTAAATATATTAGGCTATACACATAACTTCAATGCCACAGAAAACCAATACAAGTTAAATATCTGAGATCAGAAAAATGGTCTACAAGGTCACTTCTCTTTCAATTCAACCATTCAACTCTGTTCTACCTTTTCCTTTTCACCGGAGTCTTGAAAAGTACTGAAATACCTTGTGCTTATATCCAGGGGTGCACATAACTTTCTCAGTGAGGTACTCAAATGAGTACCTGGAGTCAGTGTTTGGAACTCCCACTTCTGGCTCCACTCAAAGCTATTTGATGAAGCCCTCTGTATCGCGAATGTCAACGGGGGTTGCTAGTGGAGTACTTCAAGAAAGTCGACGGGGGGGCTAGTGGAGTACTTTGTCACCACAGAGCTTGAACGTTGTGATCAGCTGTTTTAGCGCAGTTCTCCAATGAAGGGGGGGACTCTCCCTCCGCAACCGGTTGGCGTAGTTTTGACACAATTCCATTGTACAGGCCGACGTTAACAGCAGCCCTGTCTGTGCACACGGAGACCGACTGTTGTCCGGTGATATAACCGCCTTCTGGAAAAGCTTCACAAGTACGTCGGTACGCAAATGCGCTTTGTGACACAAGTGACGGTATGCATTTCAGATTGTTGCCACGCATGCGTACCTGCGTACCAGTTATGTGCACCCCTGCTTATATGCATTTACTCAATCACCACATTCAACCCTTACCAGCAGTGGTGTAGTGGAGATTTTTTTACTGGGGGGACGCTATTTTAAATTAAGTCATCCCAAACAAGTGCGCACGCGCGCAGTGCACTCACAAAACGGGCAGACAGGTCCACAAACTACCGGTATGCTTAGTCCTACTTTACTTACTGTACTGCAAAAAGCAGACGGCGCTGCGCTCAACACACACACAGACTCAAAACCATGGACACACTGGCACATACGTTACATAAACAATGTATAGGCCTAAATTGCATAAACTACAGTATTGCAACTAAGCAGACAGCGCTGCTTTACACACACACACACACACACACACACACACACACACACACACACACACACACACACACACACACACACACACACACACACACACACACACACACACACACACCTTGCGTTTTGAAGACTGATACATCAGATATGGATGAACAAACTTTGCAGCCCAGTTTCCCAGCTTTGCAGTCTATCCACGGGTATGTCTCTTGTTTCCTCCGCCACATCTCCTCCGTCCATACCTCTGGGAAAGGTGAGCTTGAGCTAGCCAGGGGAACGTTGCTAGCGCAGCTAACGTGCACGTTAGCTAGCATTATCCACGTCTTTAGGCGGCTCTTGTGATGATGTACTGTAGTACTAGTAGCAGCTTCACTTGTAGCTTCGGTGCTGCTAGACTCTATCTTCTTGTGAATTATATTCTTTTTAGAAAATAAGTCAAGTAAAAAACGTTTGCCTGCCATTATAGAGCTTTTTCGTTAGCGTTCTTGAGGGAAAGAGCTGCCGCAAAATCGGCGGGCGGCAAGCTGGCCGTGGGTGTGTCACTGACACACCCCCAGCTCGCGCGGGGTCACGAGCCTGATGACTAATCATAATTCTTTAAGGAAATCGTTTTTATTTTTTATTATAATTACTGTGAAATGTATTATGTTTTTGTCATTATTACAACAAATACACACTTGCAACTGATAAGACTGGCAATGATTTTATATTTATTAGACTATTACAAAAAAGATCATGCTCCAAATAAGTGGGGGTACGGCGTAACCCCGCGTCCAACGCCCACTACACCACTGCTTACCAGTCCATGATAATGAATGGCAGTTAGTTCAGGAACTAGCGTTGCCTTTTTAAACATTACACATTCCATTCAGGTATAAATCAAAGAATCTTGTGTCGGTAGAATATCAGTCATGACCAAAACTGTAGCATATCTAACGTGTTCCAAGCTTTAATGGTTTATGCAGAACTATTAAAATGTCCTTTTTTTTACTAGTTGTAAGCCTTACCCTCCCCTATAGTTTGTCTATTAACCACAGTCAATAATTGATAGTTACTGGAAATCAGTTTCTAAAGAACCTCAGGATGCCTCAAGGGTACATTCATATCACAATAGGTTATGAGAAGATTATTGATAATTGATGCGAGGGAAAAATGTGTGCAAAAACCTTCTGGTCACGACAGAGAAAATGCGCCATCTTCTCGCTGGAGGCTGATCACATTTCCACTTATCAAGCACCACTGCTCCTGTTGCTATTTGCAGGAAAATACTATAGGTCTGGTATTATTCTATGTTTTGTCGACAAGTTCCACAAAAAGACCAAAACCAACAATGAATGTTTAAAAGGCCTGATAGCTCTTCTTTTTCTCCGCCATAGAGCTCCATTTCCCCCATTAAAACACATAATTAAGCCACACTGCTGCATTGGGTTACATGTTCCTTTATTACCATGAACGAACATACTATATTTTATGTTGACTCAATTTCACATACAATTTCACAATTCCTGAAACTTTTACCACACTGCTCCAACATTTGATTCATCCACTACAGGAAAAGTCCCCACAAAAAGCTCTTTTCATTCTGTTTGAGTCATTTTTTTATTAAAGAGAAGAGTGACAGGAATTTTAACAAAAATGTTGAAGTCTACCTGTGATATGTTTGTTGAGTTAATTCGGAACCAAACAAACCATGAAAAGCAGTCCCAAACATATACAGTATTCGGATAGGGTTGCCAAAATACATTTGATCACAAAGTGTACACTAGTGGATTAGCATATTCATTATAATGCATGAACTGTATATCACGGACGAGCAGACATGCAGCCGCTGTGTCTTAACCCTTGTGCCCTCCTCGGTCATTTTTGTACTTTTTTTCCTGACTTTTTTTTTTTATTTGGTAATCATTTCAGTTGTGTTACAGCTTTTCGCATGGAATTCTGTAAGAAGTCTTCTTTTGAGTCAAATGTTTTAAATCCATTGTCGTTTACTCTTACATGTTTTGTATACTCTTGTGATGCATTTTGCACCCTCTGGACACCTTCGTGGCAAAAATGTACACGCCCATAATAACTGCTATTAAATCATCATACATTAATATTTGTTTCTACTTTTTTTTTCATGAATCACTTGAGCAACTTATAACGTACTCAAAACTACCAAACATTCAATAATATTCTGGATTTTAAACCTTTAAATGCCCGTTTCATTATTTGCATTATTTATTACAAAACAAAACCTTACATTTTTTCAATATAATAATTATTAGAGGGATGGGGCTTTGGTGGTTATTAGAGTCTTGGATGAGTCAAAGATTGACAATAAAATTGATTTGACTGCATTATTATTTTGTACGTAGTGTCAGATACTACCTCTGGACTCCTTCGTGGCAAAAATGTACACGCCCATAATAACTATTAAATCATCATACATCAATATTTCTTTCTACTTTTCTTTTAATAAATTACTTAAACAACTTATAACGTACTCAAATCTATCAAATATTCGATATTTGTCCGGATTTTAACCCTTTATATGCCTGTTTCATTATCTGAATTATCTCATTATTTATTTTAAAAAAACACAAAAAATGAAAAATATTCAATATAATAATTAGTAGGGGCATGGAACTTTGGTGGTTATTAGAGTCTTGGATGTGTCAAAGATTAGCAACAAAATTGATTTGACTGCATTATTATTTTGTACGTAGTGTCAGATACTACCTCTGGACCCCTTCGTGGCTAAAAATGCCTCATTGACTGCCATTCAAACCACCTTTTTTGATCTCACTGCCATTGCAGTATAAAACCATGTCAGCATTTCGGGGCCCCAACAGTGTGTGTGTGTGTGTGTGTGTGTGTGTGTGTGTGTGTGTGTGTGTGTGTGTGTGTGTGTGTGTGTGTGTGTGTGTGTGTGTGTGTGTGTGTGTGTGTGTGTGTGTGTGTGTGTGTGTGTGTGTGTGTGTGTGTGTGTGTGTGTGTGTGTGTGTGTGTGTGTGTGTGTGTGTGTGTGTGTGTGTGTGTGTGTGTGTGTGTGTGTGTGAGAGTGAGAGAGCAAGCATACACTGATCATTTCAGGGTCAACAAAAGGGCATCTTGTGTGTATCTGTAAACATGCACTGATCATTTCAGGGTAAACAAAGGGCATCTTTTGATCTTTTGAAAGATGCATTTCATCTCTTTGAAGAGTTGCTCGAGTAATTAAAAAACAACTGTTAGTTTGTTTACGCACCTGGCTGCTTTCACAGCCAAATGTTAAAATGCAGTTTGGCTGAGGGGTTATTTCAAGAGTGAGCAGAGAAGGAGAAAGTCCTGGAGCCAAGAGTAGGCGCTAACATGAAGAGGCATTTCACTGCAGAAGAGTCCGTAGAAATGGTCATGCAGCCTTCATCTGCAAGCGATGACTCTTCTTCTGAAGAAACAAGCTCCGAGTCTGACATTGAATTATCTCTGGAATCCTCCACAACTGAGAGTGCTTCTGAATGTTTGTCTGAAAGTGGGGAGGACACTGAGGATCCGGGCCATCCTAGCAGTGAGTGGACAGGGAAAAATGGGCAAGTCTGGTCTCCATCTCATGCCGAGACCCTGCGCTACATTCAGGCACCCACCGGCATGATTCCAGGGCCCACAAGATATGCCATATCAAGAATTTATGATGTGGCATCCTCTTTTGACCTTTTCTTCACTCCCGACATGATTCAGCTAATTTTACAGATGACAAATCTCTATGGGAGGCGTTCAGGGTCAGGATGGAACGATGTGGATGCTGAAGAGATTCAGGCTTACATGGGACTTCTGATCTTGGCGGGTGTGTACCGGTCCAAAGGGGAATCTACCCGCAGCCTGTGGGATGACCAGAGTGGGAGACCAATCTTCAGGGCCACCCTGTCCCACAAACACTTTGAAATGATAAGCGCTAGCCTCCGATTCGATGACCGACTCACCCGTCCTGCTCGATACAAGAAGGAAAAGCTTACAGCTTTCCGAAATATGTGGGATAAGTGGACAGAGCGCCTCCCACTCTTGTTCAATCCAGGGGAAGACATCTGTGTCGATGAGCAGCTTGTAGCCTTCAGAGGCCGCTGCAAATTCCGGCAGTACATCCCCAGCAAGCCAGCGAAGTACGGGCTGAAAATCTGGATCACCGCAGATGTCGCCACATCATATGCCTGGAGGTGCCAGGTGTATACTGGAAAAGCCGCTGGTGAATCTCCGGAGAAGGGCCAGGGAAAGCGAGTCATCCTGGACATGACTGAGGGGCTCAAGGGTGTCACACTTACATGTGACAATTTTTTCACTTCCTACTCACTTGCCCAGGAGCTTCTGAAGAAGAAAGTGGCCCTGGTAGGGACCATCAGGGCAAACAAGCCTGAGCTTCCCCCCAAACTGAAGCAGACTAAGCAGAGAGCTGTCTTGTCATCTGTGTTTGCATTCACAACCACCACCACAGCAGTCAGCTACATCCCGCGGCGGGGAAGAAATGTCTTACTTCTGAGCAGCAAACACAGAGAGCCAGCTGTACATCAGGATGACAAGAAGAAACCACAAGTCATCATTGACTACAATCGCTGCCATCACCACTCGTGTAAAATATAACTACTTTTCTTCTAGATGAAATGCTGACATTACAAAATGCATGGTTTTATACTGCAATGGCAGTGAGATCAAAAAAGGTGGTTTGAATGGCAGTCAATGAGGCATTTTTAGCCACGAAGGGGTCCAGAGGTAGTATCTGACACTACGTACAAAATAATAATGCAGTCAAATCAATTTTGTTGCTAATCTTTGACACATCCAAGACTCTAATAACCACCTAAGTTCCATGCCCCCAATAATTATTATATTGAAAAAAATTCATTTTTTGTGTTTTTTCTAGGGCTGTCAGTCGATTAAAATATTTAATCGCGATTAATCGCATGATTGTCCATAGTTAATCGCGATTAATCGCAAATTAATCGCACATTTTTTATCTGTTCTAAATGTACCTTAGAGGAATATTTTTCAAGTTTGTAATACTCTTATCAACATATGAGTGGACAAATATGCTTTATGCTAATGTTTATTATCATTTGAACAATGACAAATATTCTCATGAATATTAAACACAACAACCTCTGAACATTACAAATATTCGCCTCAATCAATCTGGAACCTCTCTCATACAATACAAATGGGGTGTGTGTGTGTGTATATGTGTGTGTATGTGTGTGTGTGTGTGTGTGTGTGTGTGTGTGTGTGTGTGTGTGTGTGTGTGTGTGTGTGTGTGTGTGTGTGTGTGTGTGTGTGTGTGTGTGTGTGTGTGTGTGTGTGTGTGTGTGTGTGTGTGTGTGTGTGTGTGTGTGTGTGTGTGTTGGATCGTTGGAGCTATGTGCAACTCAAGGCATATGCTCGAACGGGAGCTGCCTGGACGCTGCAATCATGAGTGTGCTGACTTCTCCTACAATGTCCCACTGTCTGGCTTCCTGCATAAAGTCAAGTGCTCGGTGCAGTTGTGGCGAAATGTCGCTCCTCTGTTTTCATTTAAACAGCTCCTTATATCCGTTAGCGCAGCTAGCTAGCACCAGATGCTAACAACAACAACAACAACAACAACAATGCACATAAGGTCTCTCTCTCGCTCGCTCGGGCCACACATGCACACACCCTCCCGGTCCTCCCGATGGCCAGTCGGTGCCTGCCGGTGAGCGTGGAAGTGTGGTCTGCTGCAAGCGGGCGGCAGGAGCGGGGCTGTCAGCAGATGGTATTTTAAACTTGATGCGCTGTAAAACTACCGGGCGGCCGAGGAAAAAAAATACATATGCGTTAATCGCGTTAAAATAATTAGTGGCGTTAATGTTTTTTTGCGTTAACGCGTTATTAACGCGTTAACTTGACAGCCCTAGTTTTTTCGTAAGACAAAATGAAATAATTCAAATAATTAAACAGGCATTGAATGGGTTAAAATCCTGAATATTATTGAATGTTTGGTAGTTTTGAGTACGTTAGAAGTTGTTTATGTGATTCATGAAAAAAAAAGTAGAAAAAGATATTGATGTATGATGATTTAATAGCAGTTATTATGGGCGTGTACATTTTTGCCACGAAGGTGTCGAAAGGTTGAAAATTCGAGGAGGGCACAAGGGTTAAGGAATCAGAGGAACGTTGACCTGCACACCGGCCTCCTCTCAGATAAAGCTAATATGGCAGTTTCTTAATCCAGTGTGTGCATTGCTTTAATCCTGCTGCTGGGTCCACGCCAGACTACTCTGCATCTCTGGAGAGCGATGGGTAGAGTTTAGGAGCTACATCATTAGTGTGCGTGAAGTCACTGTAAACATTTGATTAATTGCTGAGAAGCAATTACAAGCAATTAAAGTCCTATTATGATGGCAGTGAAGGACAACGCAAGTTAATCTGGCTATCATCACAATAATTAGCCCATAATTTTCTCCCCAAGCCTAATGTATAAGAAAATGGATAAAAATGTTTGGCTATGGTAGAGACATTTTAGGGGGCGTACCACACTCGCTGCATGGAGAAAATGTCCCGTTTAACCTTTATTAGTCACACTTTGTGGTATCACGTGCATATCTTCCCATGGGAACGGAGTGACAAAGCATTTTTTCTCAGCACCGGTTTTCCCCAGCCGGTGATCTTTTGTAGTGTTTTGCAGTTTAACACATGAAAAAATGTCTCACACTAAATCCTTTTCCTCCTTCTTCTCCCCTCCCTGTCCCTTTTCTGTCTCCTTGGCTCTTTGTTTTTCTTCTGCCCCCCCTAGCAACAACCAAACTACTGGAGCTTCAAGGTCAGTGCCAATATTGTGTTTGTGTTTCAGTGTAAATCTGTCCCTCTGTGTGGATTTGTCTCTAATAGGATAACTTCTCATTGTGTCTTTGCATGCCTGCTTGCCTTTTCTCCACCGCTTTCAGTCTTGGTCACATGTTGGCACACACTTTTGTTTTTAATTCTCTCTTGTACCGAATGCTAGGGCATTTCTGTATCAGGAAGTAAACAGAATTCTTGCCTTGAAATGGAGTTTGATTGGTGGCTCATAAGTGCTTTGTTTCAGTTGAGCTATGCTCTATATATTGCTGTCCTTTTATGTGAATATGTGGTCTAGTTGAGACTTTGAAAAAACTAGTTTAAAAAAAAAACTAGTTTAGTTCTGTCCTGCTGCTTCCAACATTCTCTGTTCATAAAGGCCCGTAACGTCCTATTTGTATGTAGGTAAGAATTGGCTACTCTTAGGCTGTAGTTGAATAGTCAAATAAATGTTCTATGTCTTCTCCTAGCCCATTTTTTTACTTCAATAGGCTCTTTCACACCGCAGTACTTTTCCCACTTTAGTTCCGATATAGTTCCGAAATGTTGCGTTCACACCAAAAAGAGCCGGAACTAAAATGAGTTAATCAGAACCTTTTTACCCCCTTTTCCGTCCCTGCTAGAGAGCAGGAACTTTCATGGGAGAAAAAGGTTCCTATGTCTGATTGGCTGGGCAGATTGCAAACCACGCCCCGTAAAACTTCCAAAACGTTTTGTGAAGCCGCCATTTTATTATCCTCACATTAGCATTATTAGCATTAGCCCATCGCACAAACGCAGAGAGACTAACTTATGGCAACACAAAAGAAAACATGGGAACGGTGGAGATGAGGAGGTGTCGACGTTCTGGTGATTTACTCGGAAGAATTTACCCAACTCCGGGGACTTCCGGCCGGGGACCTCGGGTGGCAGTATACGCCGTGAACTTGTTTGCGGCCTCCCAGTAAACCCGAAGAAGAAGAAGAAGAAGAAGAAGAAGAAGAAGAAGAAGAAGAAGAAGAAGAAGAAGAAGAAGAAGAAGAAGAAGAAGAAGAAGAGACGTCAGCGGCTTCATTTGCCTAATCCTCCCCCAGGGACTTATTCCGGTGTGAACCTAATCTGTACTTAGTTCATGAGAACTAAAGAGTTCTCATGAAATAAGTTCTGATAACCTGTGATAACGAGATAAGAAAAGAACCATCGAAGAACTTTTTAACAGCATTAAGGTTAATCAATAAGATCGTATCAATCAATCAATCAATCAATCAATCAATCAATCAATCAATCAATCAATCAATGTTTATTTATATAGCCCAATATCACAAATGTTACATTTGTCTCAGTGGTCTTCACAGTGTGTACAGAATATCAGTATGACAATACGACACCCTCTGTCCTTAGACCCTCACATCGTACAAGGAAAAACTTCCGGAGAAAACCCACAGTTTAAAGGGAACATGGGAGAAACCTCAGGGAGAGCAACAGAGGAGGGATCCCTCTCCCAGGACGGACAGACGTGCAATAGATGCCGTGTGTAAATTGAAAAGATAATACATTTGCAACATAGGTAGTCCAAATGTTTGGAAATGCATGTGTGTATAATAGGAAGATGAATCCACGAGGATATCCATCCAGGACCGATGATCCAGGACCGCAGCCACGACTCAAGATCCAGGGCTCGCGATCCAGGACACAGGACCGCAGGATCATCCATGACTCTGGATCCCGGCGTATATAGACACCAAAAAGAAAGAAATTTGGGGAAGCTGGGTTAATCGGAACATGAGAGTACACAGGTATAGACAGAGAGAAGGAAGAAGTAAGATGTTCCCCGACAAACTAAGCCTATATCAGCAAAACTAGGGGCTGAATCTAATCAGCCCTAACTATAAGCTTTATCAAAAAGGAAGGTCTTAAGCGCACTCTTAAAAACGGATAGGGTGTCTTCCGCCCGAACACAAACTGGAACCTGATTCCACAAATGTGGAGATTGATAAGAAAAGGCTCTGGCTCCCATTGTACTTTTAGAGACTCTAGGAACAACCAACAACCCTGCATTCTTGGAACGCAATGCCCTAGTAGGACAGTAGGGTATAATGAGTTCTTTAAGGTAAGATGGCGCCTGCCCATTAAGGGCTTTGTAGGCGAGAAGAAGAATATTAAATTCTATCCTGTGTTCTATCGGGAGCCAGTGTCAGGCAGCCAGAACAGGAGTAATGTGGTCCCTTTTCCTAACTCTGATTAGTACACGAGCTGCAGCATTTTGAATCAGCTGAAGCGACTTGACTGAATTCTTGGTACACCCTGATAATAAGGAGTTACAATAATCCAGCCTTGAAGTAACAAATGCATGGACTAGTTTCTCTGCATCGTTTTGAGGCAAGATATGCCTGATTTTTGCAATGTTACGTAGATGGAAGTAGGCGGTCCTTGAAATTGATTTTATGTGGGCGTTAAAGGATAAATCCTGATCAAATATAACACCAAGATTCCTTACAGTCTCACTGGAGGCCAAATTAATGCCATCCATAGTTAGTATATCTTTAGATAATTTGTTTCGTAGATTCTTCGGGCCAAGTACAATAACTTCAGTTTTGGTCGTGTTTAACATCAAAAAGTTTAAGGTCATCCACGTTTTTAAGTCCTTAAGGCAGTCTTGAATTGTATTTAGATGATTCATTTCATCAGGCTTGATTGATAAATATAGTTGAGTATCATCCGCATAACAATGAAAGTTTACAGAATGATTCCTTATAATATTGCTTAACGGAAGCATATATAATGTGAACAAAATAGGTCCGAGCACTGAGCCCTGTGGCACTCCATGGCTAACATAGCCTGATAATAAAGACATATTCATAATATTTAATAAAGAAGTGCTAATTAATGGAAAAACTTCCTTCAACAGCTTAGTTGGAATTGGGTCTAACATGCACGTTGATGGTTTAGAAGAGAGAACCATTGAATTTAATTGTTCAAGGTTTATGGCTGAAAAGCATTCTAGTTTACTATCTAGTGTAATATTAGAACTTACATTACCGGGAGCTGTTGATAACACGATACTGGTCAAAGGCAAGACTTGGTCATTAATTTTGTTTCTAAGAGTAACAATTTTATCGTTAAAAAAGCACATAAAATCATTACTACTGAGTGCTATGGGAATAGAAGGCTCAATCGAGCTGTGGCTCTCGGTCAGCCTGGCTACAATGCTGAAAAGAAATCTTGCATTATTCTTATTCTCATCTATTAATGAAGAGTAGTAGGCTGCTCTCGCTTTACGCAGTGCTTTCTTATATTCATTGAGAGTAATATGCCAAATTAAACGAGATTCTTCAAGTTTAGTTGAACGCCATATCCTTTCAAGTTGTCTAGACTTTTGCTTTATTTTGCAGGTTTCGGCATTATGCCATGGAGCTAATCTATGTTTCATTTTCTTCTTTTTCAAAGGAGCAACAGAGTCTAATTTTATTCGCAGCGCATCTGTAGCACTATCAACAACATGATCAATTTGGGGTGGTGTACATTTTGTATAAGTTTCCTCCCTTACATGAAGACATGCTATCGAGTTAAGTATTGGTGGAATCTCTTCCTTAAATGTGGCTATAGCACTAACAGATGCTGCAAGAGCTTTTGACTAATGGTTTGTAGTCTCGTAATAGTACTTCAAAAGTTACTAAGAAATGGTCGGATAAAGCAGGATTATGCGGTTCGACTAATAGTTGCTCAATTTCAATACCATAAGTCAGAACATGGTCAAGAGTGTGATTATAGCAGTGGGTTGGTTTATTTACACTCTGACAGAAACCAACATAATCTAATATAGAGTTAAATGCAACAGTAAGGCTATTTTTATCATCGTCAACATGAATATTAAAGTCACCTACGATAAATACTTTATCTGTTTTAAGTACCAAAGTTGATAAAAACTCAGAGAATTCTGATAAGAATTCTGAATAAGGACCTGGTGCACGATACACTGTAACAAATAAGATTGGCTGCAAGGTTTTCCAGGTCGGATGTGTAAGACTAAAAACGAGGCTTTCAAAGGAGGTATAATTTAATTTTGGTTTAGTATTGATAAGTAAACTTGAGTCAAAGATAGCTGCAACTCCACCTCCTCGGCCCGTGCCTCGAGCAATATGAGTGTTGATATGGCTGGGTGGAGTGGCCTCATTTATGCTGACATATTCTTCATGTCTCAACCAAGTTTCAGTGAGACAGCATATATCAATATTATAATCTGCTATTAAATCATTTACCAATATTGCTTTAGATGCTAGAGATCTTATTTTTAAGAGACCACATTTAATCTTCCTGTTTTGTTGTACTGTAGTAGTTGTTACATTTACATGTTACAATATTGGGTATTGTGAAATAAACTTCTGATCAGCAATGTGATGAAAGAAATGGAAGCTGGCTACTGCTTAATCATCCACCGAAGTTTATTGAGAGTCACGGCCGGGAGCGTTCACAAGATATCCACACAACTTTCATCATATAGAGATCCAGTCAACACTGAGGAATATACAGAAGCACAGCGCAAATCTACACAGAGAATATAGGAGTGGCCTATATTCACGCGCTTTCCATCTTAATCGATACCAGACATGTTAGAGACAAAGGACTGGTCTGTTAAAGCCATCTGCGCATTGGCCACACTTCCCCCACAGGAAGGCAGGGCCTTTTGGCCTTTGCCCTGTTTAAATTACAAACACATAGGAAAACGCTAAATTTCTCCCCTGCACAGATCTCATTAAAATATTTCCTTCACAGATCCTCCCTTTTATCAATTTATTGATAACCAATTAACATTAGTCTAAGAATATTTCAGTCACTACTTAAATCAAATAAAACGTCCTCAGAGTTGTGTGGGTTCCCATTACATTAATTACATCAAAAGCAGAATAAGATTGAAACAGTCAATCACAATGGTTGATACAGACAACCACAATAGAAAAATCATCTCTCTTAAGTGTTTGATTTCTTTTGTCAAAAAGCACAATAATAACACACATCCAATATAAAAATATAATAGTAAAATATATATGTTTCAAAAACAAGATCTTTTATCATTTATCACTCAGTTAATCTCATTCATCAAACACAAATGCAAAATCAGCTTACATCTTAAAGATTTACTTCAAGGCTATTACTTATTAAAACTAGGGCTGTCAAACGATTACAATTTTTAATCAGATTAATCACAGTTTAAAAATTAATTAATCATGATTAATCACCATTCGAACTATGTCCAAAATATGCCATTTATTTATGTATATTGTTGTGGGAATGGAAAGATTAATGAAAGAAGGCGGATATATCCATTTAACACAGTATCTATGTTTATTATAACATTTGTCTGCGTGTCAAAATGAAAGACAACCCACACACACACCTATCAATCATCAAACCGTGGGGTCTTAATTCATTACGTGTTGATTTCTATCAACGGGGGAGTACTTCAGGAAAGTCGACAGAGGGGGGGGGGGGGGGGGGGGGGGGGGGGGGCGGCGGCGGCTAGTGGAGTACTTCGTGAGTGACCACAGAGTGTGAACGTTGTGATCAGCTGTTTTAGCGCAGTTCTCCAGTGAAGGGGCGAGTCTTCCTCCGCAGCCGGTTGGCGTAGTTTTGGCACAAGTCCGTTGTACAGACCGACGTTAACAGCAGCCCTGTCTGTGCACTGCGTGTGATCTAACCGCCTTCTGGAAAAGCTTCACAAGTAGGTCGGTACGCAAATGCGCTGTGTGACACAAGTGACGGTACGCATTTCAGATTACGCACATAATCTGTGTACCAGTTATGTGCACCCCTGTACTATAGCAATTTCTTCCTGCAACAACACCACGCCGTTATCAAATATGTTCTATTGAGAAGACGATCACTACGTGACAAAAGTTTTCAAAACCGTGGCTACTGAAATCAATCTTACTAACTGCTGTCTGTGCAATTTACTCCGCGCGAGTTGGCAGACTTTATTTAGTTTACTTTAACATCATTTTTCATGGTGGGGCTAAGCCATTTCTTGGTATGGGTGTAGCCTACACCAGCCATACCCTGGCGCTGCCACTGGTGGCATGTATGGGGCGGGCCATTCTGCACATGCGTTAAATGCGTTAAATATTTTAACGCAATTAATTCCAAAAATTAATTACCGCCGTTAACGCGATAATTTTGACAGCACTAATTAAAACACAATTAGAATGTAGGATTATAAGAAATCCAATTGAGGTATAAAATCAGAATCATAAGGGATCCAGTTAAGATGCACAGTTAAGGTATAAATTCACAGTGATGAATCGATCAATCTGTAATCTGTAAAGGTACAGTGTCCTCAATCTTTAACATTACTTTACGTTTACTTCAATACACTTATTCAAGAGTAAGGCACTTTACTACATACATTTTATTCAAATACATTTGTTCAAAATCTGAAAAGGAAAAGTCAGACATTTTATTGTAACAACCTGAGGAAGGAAAAATCAACATCTGTTCTTTATTCAAGGAAAATCAAAACATCTATTCTTTATTCTGAGTGTCAACTTTAATCAATTTATCAATCGCTGAAAGGAGGTACCCATGGTACAGGAACTGCGATGGAGACCCATGGGTCTGGGAGGTCCCCGTCGTACATCAACATTGTGTCATTTACAGTTGAATACCCCACTAGCCTCTGTGGGGCCTGGAGGGCAGTCTTGGCAACCCTGCGTATGGCTAATTTAACTACAGTGATCAAACAAATCACTAGGATTAGCACAACCCAGATAAACACTGCAACAGTAACAACACATTTAACCAACCCCGCTCCCCAGGATCCAAGGGTTCCACTTAAATCCCCAAATGTAAACCCATGAGTTTCATGCAATTCTTTTATCCCGTTAGCCGTATCATGAATCATATCCATAACTTCCGGTGTGGCATCAGAGACAAAGGAACAGCACTCCGCACCAATTACTTTACATGCGCCCCCCTGGGCAGCTAAGAGGAGGTCCAGCGCCATGCGATTCTGTAGTGCTACTGTCATAACTTCTTGCAATTATTTATGTTCAGCTAACATTGCTGTGTTAGATACATTTAGATGATTTTCCATTACTTTGGATAATGCCATGATTTCCTGCTGACTAACATAAATGCCGTACCAAGGCAAAAATAGGCTCGCTATCTGTTGTCCTTGTGTAATGGACCTGCTGTTCCTGTGTAGAGAGGGAAGTATCGCTGCAATCTCATTTGCCTCTACTTTACGGATTAAAGGAATTAGGTAGGCTAGATAACAGGTGCCATAAAAAACGTCATACGGCACGCAGCCATAGGCCCGGTCGCCACAAACTAAGTAAACTCTCTGTGGGAGGGGAATTCTGGCTAATTTTACCCTCACTATGGTATTACAGTCGCTGTGTCCCACATCTGGAGAGGTGTGAGATCCTGCTTCATTCTGGACACAGATGGACACATTCTTCCATTCATGTACTACAGTTGGGGGAACATATATTGAACAGTCACGTGTAGGGGGATTGCCTAGGGGTATTGGTTGCGTACAATCATGTATTTTAACCTCAACGGAGTCCACTGTTCTGGAGCCAAACCAGGGTACCACTGTCACTAAAGCTTCAGCCAATAAAGATGCCATGTGTGGTTGTTTTGTGCATGTTGGACTTGTGGAATTAACCAAACAATTTGTTTGTACCAGAGCTAACTGGAATCTGTATTCAAAAGCTAGGTTAATGTATTTCTTCACATACATTAGTTTTAAAAACATCAATCATTTGAAACCGTCAGGCAGGTAATTTGTATTTACTGTATCAACGATGAGAGAGACCAGACCCTCGTACTGTAACGGTTTATCAGAGTCTGTTGGAGTGTAGCAGTCCTCAGCCTCATCGCTAATTCTGGAGTCAATATCATTCCAGCTGAATAATTTATAGTCCGCTTTTGCAAAAGGAATTGGGCTAAACATAGGAGAATGCATAGATTCTGGCATATTTTGGCACAGCCAACAGTTGCTAATATTGCGTTCATGTGCGTAGTCTAACATTAAACTTACTGCAGAATTAGTTTTAGTTCGTTTAAATGGAGTGATTAAGGCCTTTTTTGAAAAATCTACATCACCTCCTGAGTGTTTAAGTGGAGTGGATAGAACATTTGTTTTTCTATCTGGTCCAGACATTTTGCATGCAGTAGCACCTGGATTGGGAACCTGGTAATCTGGTTTCCTCACTCTACATGTTGCCTCATCCCTTATCAGTGTCTTAAACTGTTCTCTAGTGCTACACCACAGTTCTGGGGGCATGTCTTCAATGGTGTCGAGTGCTATTCTCACCCCCCTTGATGCTACACCGTCTGCACGGTACTGGTCCATTGGATATATCTCCCACGTTGAGTGAACTAAGGACACATAAAATATAATAATACAGTTAGATGGATCACATATTAAAGCTGGACAGTTAAAAGAAACAGTCTCTGATTTATGATCAGGGAGGGAGACAATCCTCCTGATTCTTCCTCCTTTTCTCTCTCGTTGTGTCTCTTGCACCATACTGAATGTCTGTGTGGTGATTGGATACAACCTGTCCTTGTCACTAGGCACTGTTTTGCCCGTTGGTGTCGTTTTGCCCTCAGGGTCTGGGCCCTGAGTGGTCAAGTCGTCTGCGCTCGTAGATAAGAGCACCTTATTTTCTTCCTCAGACGGGCGAGATCCCTCGCCACCTGTCTTTGGGATTTCCGCAGCTCCATCTAGCAGGGCGTCCTTGGCCAGGTACAGAAGACCCAGCATGACGATGATGATGACTGCCTTCACACGCCAGCATCCGGTAGAGGAGAGAGACAACATCTTGTAGCGTGAATCCACTCCGGTCTCCCTTGTACTCTCAGGGCTGTTCTGGTCACTATTAACACCTGGAAAGGACCTTTCCACCTGGGAGACAGAGCATCTTTTTCAAGAGATTTGATTAGTACATTATCACCAATCTGAAAGGGGTGGGTGGGCTCCTCTCCTGGCTGGGGGAGCCTGTCAGCCACCTGCCTGTGAAACTTTCTCAACATGTCAGTTAGATATTTGACATAGTTAGTCATGTAATCATCTGTCCACAAAAGAGTGAGTTTGTGGGGTGTTACTGGGGGGCTAGATCCTGCGAACATTACCCTTCCCATCAATACTTCGTGTGGGCTAAGCCCTGTCGTTGCATTTGGTGAACTTCTGATGGAGCACCAAGATGTAATGTTGGGTTCTGTACGCAAGCCGTCACTAGCGAAAAATCTGTGTGAGTTTTGGCGCATGCTCTGATCGCAACAGCAGCTACAGTCTGGATCCACATATCACGCGTCTGTGTCGCAGGCCAGTCACCTGCAGGCGTACAGGCAGGGAATTTGAATTCGTCCCTGCACGTGGGCCAATCTGCCTTGTATGTTAGGATTATCAGCTGTTTAACATCATGAACTAGACAGTTATAAACTGAGCAGACATTAGTCAACCACGACAGATACTCATCTGGGCTTTTAGTGGGACTTGGAGCGTGATTAGTGACATCCATGACCTCAGCGGGTGTCCAAGGCTTATAAACTGGAACATCTCCTATTAGAATTTTCGGTGCGGTCACAGCTTCAGCAGAATTATTATCCTGAGATGTTTGCAGTCTTGTGATAATTCTATGCGGGACATTAAAACTGGTGCCGTACGGCGTGTTTGGATTGTGTAACATTTTCGTTGCGGAGCCAGAAGTCGGGGTGTGTAATGGGCTGCTATCTGGCATTTCCTCTCCACTGTCCGCTGCACTGTGTTCCTGCTGCTCACTTTCTTGTTGTCTATACTGTCCTGCCCGATATGTCAACCCATTTTGATTCATGATAGCTGCAGCTGACATTAATAGATCATCATCGGAGTTTCTTGCCCCAGAATTTGAGAGTCCTATCGCGGGAATTATTTGTGTACAGAGAGCTACAGCCTGCTTTTCCTCCAGCAGCCCAGCGTCTGTTAAAATGGAAATTAGCTGAGCTGTGCTGGGAGATTTCCCTTGTCTTTTCAGCCAATCTTACATAACTGATTTCGCAATGGCTGCAACGTCCTTTCCGTGTCTTTCTTTAATTCTGGACATGTTCTCTGATTTAACATCAAAAGCAGCCTCTAGGCTAAGCAAATGACAACTAGCTGCGCATTTAGAAACTCGATCAATCAAAGCTTCGAGTTCAATGGAGCCTCGCTCGGTGCCAACTGATTTTTCATTTTTTTTCGCTCATCATAACCTCTTTTTTCTGCAATAGTCATCCAAGCTTTAACACATTCCTTCATGTACGAGCAATTCGCCTCATGTTCAATTAATTTGAATGCCTGCCACAACACGGCCATGTCAAAAGTGCCCGTTAACGGCCAATCAAACAGAATCTTTCCTTTCTGACTATTCTGCTGTGAGTGTTCACAAAGTAACGAGGTGAACGGCATAACTTTAGTCCAATCCAAGCTTCTTCCAACAATTCCAGATAGCATATTAGGGGAAAACATGTGAGTGTAATGGCTGTCTGTAATAGGATTTTTTGTAAGTGTGTTGGTGCGTGAATTATTTGTCCTCTTACCAACCGAATCGTTTGTGGAGACAGTATTACCCATGTTTGACGGTTAGTACAATAAAACAAACACTGCAATTAGACAAACAAACATAAACTCTCAACAACCATCAGCGTGACAAAAAAACTCTTCCAGTTTAGTTTTAATCCGAATTAGGGAGACTTTCAGAGGGGGTTAGAGAAATATCTGTTTAATTATGAGTGCCTTCTTACTCATAATCTTGTATTCAGCAATCCATATATGACATTTTCATACCACGTTTAACCACTTTCTTTAGTTCAAAAATGGCAATAATCGCGGAAATAATGACTATTTAGTACTGTTCCAATCTGTTGAAGAGCAATAACAAATTTTATTCTCAAATCAACAACCACTATGCTTATTTTAGTGGTGCTCTGCTTTTTTCGTCCAAAAGCATAGACTTTAATTTTTTTCTCACCCTTTCTTCCCAAAAACACAACAGCTAAATTCAGCAATTTATATATGACATTCTCATACCACGTTCAAACACTTTCTTTAGTTCAAAAATGGCAATAATTGCGGAAATAATGCCTATGTAGCCTACTGTTCCTCTCTCTTTGTCTGCATGCATCTCTCCACAGGGGGGGGAGAGTCGGCAACTCAGCAGAAATGCTGTTGATTTAAGGAGTTTACCCTCTGAAATCTCCCGAATTCGGCGATTTGTTTCAATACAAATCTATCACATTGCTTCTAATGCAGAAGCTCCACTTTACTGATGCTCTCTTTCAAGGTCTCTCCGAATATTTGCTGTGTGTAATTGTCCGGTGATTTAATTCCGAGAATCACACACAGAGGAAATCGATGAAAGTCGATATTCCGAGGTTATTTATTAGCCCCAAATATTCTCATTGTTTTTACATGGGCCGTGTTTGCTCTGTAAGCACATTCTCCAGCAACAACCATGGGGTAAATCGGCCAGGACAACGTCCCCTTTTGACACCGATTCCCGAGGTTATAATTAATCCTCCGAATGTAAATGAGTAGAGAAACCAATTTTTTTTTGCAGCAGCTCAGTTCTTTCAGGTAATTTATAATACCGTCAATCACAGATACTGGCAAGCCAATCTCAAAATAGAAATGTACTTACCAGCCTCTGAAGATATTTTGGTATCCTGTTCGTGACGCCAATGTGTGAAAGAAACGTCTGATCAGCAATGTGATGAAAGAAATGGAAGCTGGATAATGCTTAATCATCCACCGAAGTTTATTGAGAGTCACGGCCGGGAGCGTTCACAAGATATTCACACAACTTTCATCATATAGAGATCCAGTCAACACTGAGGAATATACAGAAGCACAGCGCAAATCTACACAGAGAATATAGGAGTGGCCTATATTTGCCCGCTTTCCATCTTAATCGATACCAGACATGTTAGAGACAAAGGACTGGTCTGTTAAAGCCATCTGCGCATTGGCCACACTTCCCCCACAGGAAGGCAGGGCCTTTTGGCCTTTGCCCGGTTTAAATTACAAACAGGACTCATAGGAAAACACAAAAATTCTCCCCTGCACAGATCTCATTAAAATATTTCCTTCACAGGTATTTTATTGGGTTCGGGATTCCTATGGATGACTGCCTAGGAGAGAGCGCAGAGAAGCGTGTAAGACTGTTTGTCATGGATTAAGTCCATAAAGAACTGAAATGTTTGTCATGGCTGCCACTTAGATATTTCTAGGTAATTTCAGTCATTTAGGAACTTTCCGATGACAAAGAGACTATTGGGTTGCAGCTTTAATCTACATCGTTGTTTAATAGATGTCATATATAAAGGTTCAAACCCCACTGCAGTCAGCACTTCGTTGTGTCCCTGAGACACTTCACCCCAAATTGCTCCTGTGGGGATTGCCCACAGTATTGAGTATGTTAGTCGCTTTGGATAAAAGCGTCTAACAAGTGACATGTAATGGATAGGTCATTCATGTTCCCAGGGGCTAAAATCGAATGGATTCTGTAATCGGACAGTTAATTAAAAGTGAAATATTTCAACATCTATTGGATTCATCGCCATAAAATGTGCTTCACACATTCATTTCCCTTTTGGGACATTCTGTGTCATGCATTCAAGCGCCAAAAATGCTGCATGTGCTTAGTGTGCATCATGCACATTGTTGTTATTTATCACAATTCAAGCTCAGCCTGTACAGTAGGTGTGAGGTTGCTCTTAATGTGCCTCTCTTGCAAGTTTGACTGCTTCCTTGCCTCTGGGCCGTTACACCTGGGTTATTATTTGATTAGCTGCAAGAGAGCATCTGAGCAGTCCCAAGAGTGGAAATGGAGACAGCTGGGAAAGTGCAATGTGGTGAAAGAATATTCATGGCCTCTTATAAGTATAATAATAAGATAATATTAATGCGATCTGTACTCTATTACCGCGTTTACCTACAGTAGTGACGGATGGGATTATTGTCTCCATGAGACATTTTTTTTAACCCACGCTGTTAGAAACACATGATTGGCCTCCAGGAATGTTTGAACCACTCGGTTGCTTCTGAAAGTGTGCCCACACTGAATGCTCACATCAAAATTATACTTCGTGGAGTCAGATATTTTTACCAAGCACTGGCCAGGTTGGGATGTAAATGGTGTGAAATTGTTTTGAAATTAGAGCCATCAGTGGCCTTCAGTCGCTGCCAGCTTCATGCTATTTCTCTTTTTATATCGTAGCCACCACCGACTGGTTTCAAGTAACTGTGGAACTTAACTCTCATTGTTCTTTTTTATAAAAATTCAAAGACTAATTGTAGAGAGATGAAGCCAGGCTTGTTCGGACCAGAAGTGTTAATTTATGAACTCAGCTCAACCGTTTGCTGTATCAGCCATGCAGAACATTTTGGATTCATACACCTAGGTTATGGTTTGTGGTCTATCAAGGTTTTTTAACATTGTTTCAGATAAACAAACTGCTGGTGTTATACAAAAAAACATTACTTTCATTGTGTTTTGGCTGGATCATTAGAGAAGACAAATCGTGCGTGTAATTTCGAGCTTAAAGGTAGGGTATGTAAGTTTGAGAAACCGGCTCGAGATCGCTAGAATTTGAAAATACACGACCGGAGAAAATCTGCCACTTCCTTACAGAGCCCCTCCTCCAACACACACGAACGTGCACATGACCAATGAGGGCACGAGATAAGTTTGTGCACAGATAGAAGGCTGACAGGCAGGAAGGCCATCCAGTTATTTTAGCCGGGCCGGCTCAGATGATTGGTCGTGCTTTTTACAGTACTACGGCTTCCACAGAGCACATTTTTGTATGGCTTTTTTGTCAAAGCACTTAGCACAGATATTCATTGCTATCGGGATGTTAAGAAAGTCAGTGTTTCCCTCTGAGCTTGGCAAACTAATGCTAAAATGCATTATTAGTTCTACCTCAGACTTGGATACATTATGCTCATTGAACAGAGCATTTTGACCCCTTACTTTAATGTAGCCTTCGGGAAATTGTACTGCTATGCATATGCTGACCTAAGCAGTTACTGCAGCTTACAGCATCCTATCCATAAAATGAGTCTCTTTGCATACTTACTGTATTGCTGAACCAGCGAATATGCACTCTGCTAAAGAATTTTCTGAAATACAACAGAAGATAAGCTGCTGCTTTCAAATTCATTCAAACATAAATATTTTATAGCTATATTGATAAGTCTGAATGTTTAAAATGTTAACGGGTAACACTGACATTCTGTTGCATTGGGTGACATGTTCTTTCATTACCATGAAAACACACACGCACGCACGCACGCGCACACACACACACACACACACACACACACACACACACACACACACACACACACACACACTGTGATCTACCTCTCTTAAGGGTTATAAGAGGACAAGGCAACTAAATGCTGAACAAATGCAAACACACACTTTTAAAAAGTGCAATAAGTATATGAAAAATCTAGATAGTTGTTCCAATATCATATGGATATACTCCTGCCCCTGTTTGGATGTGATTGTAAGGCCTAACTCGGGTTAATCCCTTTGTAAACACGAGTAAATGCATACAGAGAACAAATGCCAGATAACTTTCTTATATTGCCTAGTTTTCAATAAGTCATATGTTAGAAATAGCTAAGACCAGCCTGATCGGTACTGCACATGTGCATATCTTACCAGAGATGAGAAAGATGAGAGATGGCTACTGCACATAATAACACATGCATTTAAAAGAACAATTATGTCTTTTTTATAAGAGGTTTTCAACAGTGAATTAAAACAAAAAATATATTAATCCATGGCTGAAAATAATCCATTCCAAATGTTAACTTCCACAACAGTGAACAGCTGTCTTAGAACATAACCACGCCTTTTAAAAGACACCACTTGTCTCCCACACCCCCCATGCCTGAAACTCCTCCATTGAACTTTTCCGTTTTCTTTTGTAACGTAATGACTAGGGGTACGCAAACAAATCGATTCACATAAGAATCGCAATTCTATCTCTGCCCATTCAGAATCTATTCAGAAATTGCAAGAAGCGATTCACATTTTTCAGTCTTGCCGCAACGCTGTTTTCCATTTTTTCTACAGCGTGAGCTCCGTAATGTCCCGCTAACATGAGACTTTATGCAGCATCCAGGGAAACACACCAGGAAATCCTCTTCACTCTGTCCGCCCTTCATGCCTCACAGGGCGGACTCCTGAGCTATTTTGAATCGAGAATAGTTTTGAATCATGAATTGATTGTGAATCGAATCGTGACCCCAATAAATGGAATGGAATGGAATCGTGCACCCCTAGTAATGACATCACTATGTAACACTGCCACTTATATTGGCTAGCTGTCCAACAAATTGGACATGATAGGCTAAGGGGCGGGACATCTCTAAGCGGTTGACCAATCTCAACAGAGCTGGCCAGCTAACCAATCAGAGCAGACAGAGGGTGAAAAGAGGTGCTGCAGCTCAGGCAGTATGAGAAAAATGAAGAGCTCTTTGAACATTAAAGCATGGAGACATGTCACAGTACAGTCACAACATACTAATATGAACCTGTCATGGCATTATAGGGCCCCTTTAAAAAAACTGTATCTTATGAGCTTAAGACTGAGAGTCGGGAAGTATTGACAGATGGACCAACACATTGTTGGTGTTTTCATTTAAATTGTTAAGACAGATAAAGAATAACAACTGACGATACTGATGCCAGCCCTGTGCTCAGTACTGAGCGTATTCTTTTTAATCATGATGTGCTTTATTACATAACCACACCCTCTGTCATTTTGTCATTTGCATAATCTTTCCATATTACTGGTCCCTTGTGTTCCTCTTCGTCATGTACAGCAGCAGCAGCTCCCTCCGTACATTTCCCTCCTCTGTTCAGCTCGTGACGAACACACATGCTGTTTTTTTTCCCTCCGATCTCCCCCTATTTGTTACTGGTCGGCAGCTCATACAGGATTGGTTATCGCTCCCCTTCCTCTTGGGGAGTCGGGGGTGTTTCTTCTCCTATTCTGATACAAGAGAATCCCCTGCAGCAGTGCAACGCTGTGCGGGTGCAGGGTGTGTGTGTGTGTGTTTAATAGTCCCCCACTGCTCCCCTTTGATGTTCCATTGGTGTGCCAGCTCACTTAGTGCACACACAAGCATGGGAGATACACCCACTGCAAACAGCACATCATACATTAGCAAACACTACGTTATGTGAGATATGAGCACACACATTTTCATGGATGTGCTCAGGAGTTGGGAAGCGTTAATATGGATGTGCAAACAGCACAGGGAGAGGCGATCGACAGGGTGTCCATATTTAGAGAGAACATGGATTCTGCCACTGTCAGAAACACAATAGAGCAGAGTGCTGCATAATTCTCCCCTTTTCTTTGCACCCAGCCTCACTTTTACAAATATGAATTCCCCATTTTGTATCTCTTGTGCCCTCGTAAGTCTGAATCAGCCAAAGTAATCACAGCCCATTGTCATCTCTCCATGCCTCGTTGTTGAATTCAGAGGAACGTACCACACTGTGGGTTTCAGACAGATCCATAGTTGTTCATCAACCATCTTCATGAAGCCTATTTTTCTTCTGTTAAAGTAACTACAGAGACAGAGCCAAGGAAATTATTAATTTGAAAGAAATGTCGTTGCTGCCTCAGAGCATTCTATAGGATAATAACAGGCCATGAATAGTACTGCACCTCATTATCATTCATATATTGGTCTGAATTTTGTGAAATGTAAAAAAAAGTACAAGACCAGTATTGCTCACGTGTACTCTGTTTATTGATCGTAAAACAATTGATAGGCAGGCGTTACAAAGCATTACATCATCATTTCATGAAATGTTTGCTACTATTGTTTATAGAATATATTGAAAATATGCATATTGTGCTTTTGGCATCAGAGCAGCTGTGGCTGGAGTCGACTCGTCCTCGCAGGTCAATTCTTGGCTAAAATGACCAAGAGTGGTTTGGAAGGTTGGTTCAGCATATTCCTGAAGTACTGAGAGAACAGAGTCATTTTAAATTGTGGATCTCTAATTCAGTCTCTTTTAATACAATTCAAAATTGCTGAGAGGGACATTATGACTGAGGAGATCTAAATATGTCTGACTTCAACACATTTTGCAGAAACCCTGATTATGACAGCTAATGTGCACATCCTACTACTTTTCAAAAGTGTTCCGACATATTTGTTGAAAAGGTATATAAGCCTAGTTCAGGAGCTGCCCATGCCAATGTTGCAGTGACAATTTAGAGACGATGTTGCTAGGCTACCCTTCATCTTCCACTTTGTGATACTGACGAACACATATCATATGCATATTTATAGGAGGTGGTTTAGGTCTGTATGGCTTTCTATCATTCGTTTGGATGTATTTTGGAGATGAAAGGTAGTAATCCTTTCTTGCTAACTTCTTGTTGGGCCTTTTGATTCTATATTTTATATTTCACATTCCTTTTTGAAGAGATACGTCTTCAGTAGGAACGAGTGCCACAGAATTGAATAGCAGTGCTAAATACAGTGTAGGGTAGCCGAAAGGAGCCAGAGAACGTACTGATTTGTGAGATCATTTGTTGAGTTTGGCAAAACTACAAACATGCTGAAAATGTTTGTTTTCAACTAAAAGAGAAATCCTTTCGAAGATCTTTCATTCTGTGTGTAGATCATGTATCTTTACATTATGGCTTTTCAGGGGCTTTCCCATCTGCACTTTTAAAACAGAAACTCTACGTTTAATGTGATTCTTTACTCAACAGTCTTAAACAAGATGGTACCAAAAAAAGGACATCATCTGCAAACATTTACTAAACTTTACTAAAGGATTTGTGCCATTTCAGGGAGCCTGGGAGCTTTGCAAGTCGCTCCTCTGTGTCTCACATGTCTCACATACAGAAAGTGCCCGGGCGCTTTCCCCAGACTCAGGGGCGGACTGGCCATCGGGACGAATCCCGATGGGCCGGTACTGAAGTGGGCCGGTCGGACGATGTGGGCTGGCCGGTAACCGGCAGGGCTCGACATTAAATGGCCCGCTGGCCCGGAAGCACTATTTAGACACCCAGGGCCAGCATAATGTACTTTCCACTTGCCCGCTTGGGCCACTAAAAATATTGCTTTAAAAAAAATTGTCCTGTGGTATTGGTATTTTGACTAACAATTTAGTTAAATTGTTTCGTTTATCAACAGTGACAGGGAGTATGAGAAGAAGAGGGAGAGAAAGTTTCAGCCAGCTTGATCGATGGAGTTTGCTGCAGTGACGCGTCCTAAAACCCTTTTATAATCTATCTATTATATTTATGATTCGAAGATTATAAAAGTAGGGTAGACATGTGGAGATTATCCGGCTGAACAAAATGTGCATTTATCAAACAGGTTTGTTTTCCACAGACCTTATTTCCAGCTATTTTCCAAAACCCTTGTCGAGGGAACCAGCAGCTTACTTCCTGGTTTTAGGACGCGTCACTGGCTGCACCCAGGGGTGGCGCCGGGGGGGAGGATTGCCAAAGCACCCCCTAAGCACCCCCAAGAAATATATATTTTTCTCCCCCCGAAAATTATTATTATTATTTTTATTAAATTAAATCAGAAAAATTATTGATTACATCAATGTAAATGTGAAACAAACAAATGTTTGACCAAAAACATAAAGCCAACACAGAGTGATATGATTAGGCCAATGGCCAGCAACCATTACATTGTTGACCTACTCATAGGCTAAATTACTTTGTGACACTTGAGTGATTTCCTGTTAGCTGGAGCCCCAAATTATTTGCTAACAGCAAAGTGACAAATGGATCTTTTTTTAGTCCTTAAACGTCCACGTGTGGACACTCAATCAAAACCAACTGAAAGCGAGAGGAATTGTGCACATAATAGGCCTCGTGAGTACAAGTAGCTTACTTCTGGGTCTCTGTGTTTCATTCAAGCTCTGCTCTGTGTGTGTGGCACGAGCCATTTTGTGTGCGTGCGCAAGCGAGCGAGAGAGAGAGCTCGTGCACAGGTGGGTATCTACCGGAGATCGTTGTGGTTAGCATCTGGTGCTAGCTAGCCAAGCTAACGGATATAAGGAGCTTTTACGACAACAAGGTGGAGGGAGAACTCTCCTGTCAGACGGAGAGTCTCAGATAACCTCAGCTCAGGTGAAGTAAAGGACTCTCAGTGTTTAGATAGTTAACTGTAATCTAGTTATCTCAGTGGGTCTCAAACGGTTTGTTTTAAAAGGGGAGTGATTTGTAAAATATCTATAAAGAAATAGAAAATCTGTTTACAGTTCTGTTTCATGTATGTTGAGAGATGTATCCATAGATCTCATAATTTTGCTCGCAAAATGCACCAGATTGATGCTTATAATTTTAATATTTAAAAAAAAATCTTCCCGGGACCCCACTAGAGGAGGTGAGGACCCTCTTAGAGGAGGTGAGGTCCACTCCCCACTTGTAAAAATAGCACTTTACCCCTGCTTACACCTGTATGCCGTGAGCTGATTACGAGCATTCATTGTAACAGTCGCGGGTACACTGTTTGTGCGTGTGGGGAGTGTTGCAGTAGAACATTCAACTGTAGCGCTGGTACATTAATGGGAAACCCTTAATGTTTGAGCACCCTCTATGAAACGTCAAGCTACCCCACAGCACCCCCTAGAGAAAATCTCTGGCACCGCCACTGGCTGCACCTCTCAATATGATGCCAATATAAACAAGGTCTTCTGTCGGCTCTGTCCATCAATGCCGACCTATGCTGACAAGTGAGTGAAGAGTAGACAATATAAAGGTATTGGCGAAATGTCCCAGCAGTTTAGGATAATGAAGGTTCTAATCAAATCTATTACACAGCCATTACATGTCTAACTCCTAATGACAGGAAGGCAGAAAGTGCATTATACAAATAATAATAATAATAGCAGACATTTTTTAACAATGACCACAATATCATTATTTTAATAAACCAAATATGAACAATTGAGGAAAATGAGGAAGAACTGATGATTAAAATGTTGTAGTAATGTAGTTAGTGCATACATTACTATTGCAACAAATGTGTTAATTTTCTTCATTATTAGTTTTTTTTTCTTTTTGGACGAATGCTCCATTGTCTACCCCCCCGATGCTCGGTGGAAAATCGCTATTCCCTGTTCAGCGGCGCAGAAAAGCGGGAGTGTTTTCCGCCGTTAAAAGGCTTAGGAGCGCTGACGAGTTCCCCGGCTGGCTCGTCGACAGACTCTGTGCCGAGGCACGTGGCCAGAATCACTTATTGACACTTCTCTGCCATCTGCCAACACTGCGAGCTATGCTTAGCACATCTCGCATTAATAAGGCTGAACTTATTAGAAAAGCAATGACAGGATGATAAGTTCACACAAAATGTTATTTGAAAGACAATTATCTTTCAGAGTAAGCTATAAGGAAGTAATATAGAGACACAAAATGAATGAACTACACAATTACCCTGTAGACTTGGATAACTTTGGCTCACAGGGACAGTAGGGAAAACTGGATATACAGTAATTACTCAAATAATGTGGTTGAGTACGATTTTGATGTACTTATACTTATTTTCCTTATTATTTATGTATTTGTTACTTAGTGTTTGTAGCATTGTCCACTATTTTATACTTTCACCTCACCTAATTTCAGAGGGAAATATTGTGTATTTGATGATAAAGATAAAAATACATTAATGTCCTCTAAAAAACTTGCTTTATGGACAGTGGTCCAAAAACAAAGACATTCAGTGTGATGACTATTAAGATAAGCTATTGTAAAGATTGAAATTATACAATACATAATATGAATCAATAATAAAATATGCCCAGCAGTATATTAAGTAGTCAAGCTCCATTATTACGAGCTGAACACATGAATGCATCACTAATTCAAATCCAATAATATAATGGGATCATTCAGCACCCACATTTATGGCACAATTTAATTTGAATCTAACATTTAATAATAGAAAATCCAGGAAGGGAACTGCAGTGTCTTATAGATACTGCCACACATTGTACTATACATCAATACTGTGTTTTTAAGGAAGATCCTACTCATTCTTCCCTTTGACATATCTGAATACGTCTGTAACCACTCCACAAGAAAACGTTTGAAATTCCTGGAGATTTCAAGGTCAAACCCAGACTTTCATCATCAAGTCTTAAAACCTGTGACAAATCCAGAGTTCATCAGGGAAGAGAAGAAGAGGTTTCTTCCTCTGACACAAAACAAGTGCCCTTGAGCAAGGCAATTAACCCCAGCTTGTCTGTGGGACCCACATCATGACTGGCTTTAGTGAAGTTGTCATGTGAGCTGCTTCACCTGCCTCTCCACCCTCAGGCTGTAGTAGCAGCAGTGTAACTGACAGTTCATACGCTGTGACACAGAGTCATATCAGCTGACCATGAGGGATTCAGAGGCTCTCTCAATTATCACTCTCACTGGAACGGAATGCCACGGTACGCAGCTGTAATGCCCGTAAAATCTCAGAGTTGGGGGGCATGGCAGCTGTCCGTCGGGGGGGCATGTTACAGCTGTGCACAGCTGCCTCATCAATCAAACTTCTGTGTGTGAGCTGCTGGGAAATCTGGGTCTGACCGGCCAGTCGTGGAGTTAAAACACTGAGCCGGTTCAACAGCAACAAAGATACTGTGCATTGATATCATCTTTATACAATTCTTAAAGATTTCCTATATCACAGTGTCAAGGAGAGGAGCTAAAGAGTAATATACTGTTTTCATGCTATACAACATGCTGGAAGTCGAGGTAAGGCTCAACTGTACATAATGGGAGATGGTATTTAACGTGCTGCCTCTGCTGCTGCTCTCTGAGGAGCTCAATGGAAGGATACACGTACAAATCAGGGTTTCCGCTAGGATTTTTTCTCGCCGGTCAAATGTCCGGGCAGAATTGATTTTACCGGACAAATTTGAAACTTACCGGTCATATTTCAATAATAATAAGAGTTGTGTAGCAGAGTTTCCGTTAGCAGGTAATTACCGGACTATGAGCAGATATGCTTCAGTTTAAAACTCAGTTCACGGGGCTCATTTTTATATTGCTTCAGTTTATAATCGTAACAGATCGAAAAATTCAGATTCATTTTTCAATAAATTATTCCACAAACAACATAATTATTACATTCAAACAAACTACTTGTAGTAGATAATGTACATTATTCAAAAGTTTACATTACATTTGAATAATAACACGGGTGAAACGGATCCTCTCTTTTCCCCTCTCCCTCCCTCCCTCTCTCCTGACAGCCCGTCAGTTTCTCATGCAGCTCCTGCAGCTCGCTAAACAGAGGGCGGGGCTTCAGGTGATTATACAGAGCTGCGTGTCTCGGTCAGACTCAGCAGCTGATCTGATCTCTCTCTCGTCCGGTTACACTTCACTCGCGTTTATGTCCATATCGATCAGATCCAGCTCTCCTGATCGGCCTTTATAGAGAGCACCGATCAAACTATTAAGAGTGAATATCAGCCGATAATGACCGGCGGGCCGATCGATCGGAGCCTCCCTAATTATTACCAGACATTTTGACCGGCAGGTTTTGAATTTACCGGTTTTTAATACATTTTACCAGCTAAAAACCGGTAATTACCGGCTAACGGAAACCCTGGTACAAATGTATTAATATTTTGCATAACTTACGTAATTGTTGGTAATATCACCCTGTTTGACTAATAAGTAGCACTAATTGGCTTTGCATGTGGTTATGGCTGCAACTATTATCGATCGTGATTATCTATTCATGCTGTTGATTTTTTTCTTGTTCGGCCTCCCACAGAGCGCTTCTGTATTGTTCAATAATGATTGAAAAACCATTCAATTAAAAAAACAATCAGATACATTTTTAACATTCTCTTGATATAATTCAAACATAATGTGTAGAACAGCATGGAACTCCAATAACTGAACATTTGAATGGCATGATATCCAAAACATGTTTTTGAGGAATAGCTGGAATATGAAATGATAAACATTTTTAATTACAAAGATACTTCAAGAAAACCACCTCACCGGGTCAAAACATACCCACTTATGGAAGCTTGGGGTAGTAATACAAAAGCTACAATTTCTTAAAATGTACATTTTTAATTTGAATGGCATGATATCCAAAACATGTTTTTTGAGGAACAGCTGGAATATGAAATGATAAAAAAATGCAATTACAAAGATACTTAGAGAAAACCACCTCACCAGGTCAAAAAAGACCCACTTATGCATCTAAGGGTTAACAAAAATTATGTATCAGAAAATGTGTTTTAAAAAACACATTTTCCAAATACTTGTGATAGTCCAAAGCCCTAAGTTATTGCCTTTATTGAGCATTATAAAATAGAGAGAGTGAAATAACTGTGACTATTTGGTGTTTCAGCTATATGAGGAATGTAAGCTATGTATCAACGGTAACATTTCTATATTCCATCAGATGTTAAAACATTGTCTGAAACAATTATAAAGTTTACCTCATACAGTAAAGTCATGTATGTACTTACAACCAAGGTTTCTCTGAGTCTCCCATTCAAAAGATTGTGGTAGCTTTGTTGGCTCAGGGTTGTTGCTGTGTGATTATCAACAGTGGTGCAGCCAGAGCGGATTATACAGCGTTCACCGCTCAGTGCGTTGTGGAGGGAAATGGCTGGTACGCAGCCAGATGTTCGGTAATTGTTACAGAGAAAAAAAGGAATCTAAATGACGTGTTGAGTAAAACCCTACAATGTTAGACGAGATGGTGTTCATTTCAATTACAGTAGATTACACACACAAAATAAAATATGTTGAATACATTTCATGTACCCATTAAACTATTTCCCTAAAATTAAACAATTTCTCTGCTCAGAAACTCAGAAAGATGTTTGGCAGAACAGTGTAACAAATGTGACACATGAAGGTTTTAAAAGCTCATATGACAGACATATTCTTGAATGGATTTAAGTCCGACAGAATAGTGAAACGAGTCAACTCAAACAACTCTTACGATTGTCTTCCTTCAGTGATTACATTTCAATTTCAAGCTGAAGACATCCAGGAATCTTGCATGCCTTGTTCAGCCCTCGTGAAATTCATGGAGTCTCTCATGCAAGAAATACAAATGGACATTTGTCTGACTGGGTGTATATAAGATTTCAGGAAAGTCTGAAGTTTTATGCACATTCTGTAGCAGCTGGTTCGACTTCAATAACCTTTGAGCTGTCCATTATGTGGCCTGATGAGTGTGTTTGACCCTGGAGATATTAAAGTCAAACACAGCTGTGCTGCACGGCAGCTTATTACTTTTGACTCTTTGTCTATAGAGTGGTGCAGGAATGAGTCGTAAACCCACAAATGAGTTAGCATTTTTTGCTTCCATATCTAGGAGTCAAGTGTACATTATTTTCACAATTTTTTAAAAGTCATAAACGTCATCACGCCGATCATTAGGCGTGATGACGTCTAATGATCACGTCATCATCTGTCTGTGTGTGTGTGTGTGTGTGTGTGTGTGTGTGTGTGTGTGTGTGTGTGTGTGTGTGTGTGTGTGTGTGTGTGTGTGTGTGTGTGTGTGTGTGTGTGTGTGTGTGTGTGTGTGTGTGTGTGTGTGTGTGTGTGTGTGTGTGTGTGTGTGTGTGTGTGTGTGTGTGTGTGTGTGTGTGAATAAAGTTAAATCAGATTTCCAAATAATAGATAGAATAATAGAGATATTACAATCCCTCTGATGTTTCTCTCAGTATTCAGCACCTCATCCTTCAGGACTAACAGACGATTATTTTTCTCATTCATAACACTCCGTTCGATGTCTCACTATGGGATGCGCCTCATCGCGGAGCAAACAGAAGCATCAATCTCATTACGCCAATCCTGATTGGCTGGTGATCTTGACCGTCAGGGAATCCACCCCCTATAAGTAGCTTGCGCTACGTCGCATGCGTCATTCAAACACCTCTTCTCGCTTTAGAGCACATCTCTATGGTAGCCGGGCTAGCTTAACTGTCCACAGACTGAACCCAAATCTACATTTCGGTCGACGGGCGCTCGCCGGCTACCCTTCCTGCTTCGCAAGAAGACTGCTAATGCTAACACACCAGTTAGTATTATAATCGACCTCGCCGTTTCTTCCTCGGGAATTAAGGTACGGTTTTGATTGTTTCAAGCTAGCAACACACCTGTTGCTAGCTTGCTTTCCCTCACTACCGACACCACGGTAGCAAGGACGTTTTTTCTTTTTCCCTTACAGAGGAGGAAAAGATTAAAAGAAATATTAACACACCAGTTAATATTCTTTGAGAAAAAGGATCTACACCGTTCTTTTTTCTCCGGTTACCTGTTACGAGCGGGTCCTCTCCACGCCACGCGGCGAACAAGATGGACGCCGCTCTCCCTCACACCAGAGGAGTCAGGAACTCGGAGGCTCGGCTCTGCGGCTGCGGGTTGAAAATATCAGACACAGACTCACACCAGGTCTGCTCGTCCTGCCTCGGGCTGGAACACGCACAGGAGGCTATTGACAACCCCGGCTCGTGCGGGCATTGTGCCCGCTTCACCGTAAAGAGCCTCCGCCGACGGTTAGCACGCCAAGCTAGCTTGTCGGGACAGGACCCCCTCATGTCCGTTGATTTGCCGGCTGGCAATCAAGACGCGGGGGCGTCCGCCGCAGAGATTGAGCCCTGCACTGTGTCGGTCTGGGGCTCATCAACAGCGGCAGCTGCGGAACCGGAGTCGCGCGCTGTGTCAGGCTGGGACCCGGTGGCAGCAAGAAACGCGGGAACGGAGCCCCACGATTTACCAAGCTGGGGCTCCCGGCTGGACTTCACCATGGTTTCGCCCGCGGAGGATGTCCTGGAATTGGATTATATGGAGGACGAAGAGGATGCCTCTGAGTTCCTCCTGTCTGATTCGGATGAGCAAGAAGACGATATCTTCGTGTCATCGGCTCAGGCTGCAAAGCCGGGAGCGATGGCTGCTCTCCCGGGCGATAGCACACCAGCTTCACCCTGTCTGAGCATGGACCTGCAGGCCGTGTGTCAGCGTGCCGCGTCCAGACTAGACATCCTGTGGCCCGAAATGGCCAAGGAGACCTCCAGGTCCCGTTACGAGGGGAAACATTTTCCCCAAGCAATGAGGACAAAGAGGCAACTCCTTCCGTTCTTCCCGGAGATGTTGGATGAGGTGTCGGTCTCGTGGAGAGACCGGCCGTTTAGCAACAAGGCCCCAATCCAGGGTGCCTCCTCCCTAGACGGTGACTATATGGAGAGGCTCGGCCTGCTCCGCATACCGCCTATGGAAAGTCCTCCTCCTGACCTACAAGTCCCTCCATGCCCTTGCCCCCCAGTACCTATCGGACATCCTCCACCCACATGCCCCACCCCGGAACCTGCGGTCTTCAGACTCTGGCCTGCTCACCACCCCCCGCACCAAACTGAGAACCTTCGGGGACAGAGCCTTCAGTGTGGCAGCCCCCACCCTCTGGAACGCTCTCCCTGTGGAGATTCGCAACATCCCCACACTGGACGCCTTCAAAAGGGCCCTCAAGTTCCATCTTTTCATCAAGGCTTTCGGCCCTTAAATCGATCTGTTGTTTTGTCTGTCTGACCTTTGTTTTGTTTTGTGTGTGCTCGCCCTATTCCTGTAAAGCGACCTTGGGTCCCTTGAAAGGCGCTATAGAAATATCAGTTATTATTATTATTATTATTATGGAACCGCTGGTGGCAGCCCACCTCCTACCGAGGCTGGTCCCGTCACCAAGCAGGAACCCCACGCTGCCAGTGAAGGCGGACCGATTCCAGTCTACCATGACTGAACGGTCCTACAGAGCCACAGCGTTGTCCGCCAGGGCTCTGAACGTTTCCTCGCTGCTAACCGCATACCAAGCGGAGCTCTGCAAGGATCTGTCGAGCAATCCTGGACCGGCCGTTCTGGATGAGATGGCCGCGGTCACAGACATTTGTCTCCGTGTCCAACGCTGCGCCATCCAGGCCAGGCAAGGCAATGGGGATCATGGTGGTGCAGGAAAGAGCTAGATGGCTCAACCTCACCACCCTCCCAGACCGGGAAAAGGAGGATGTGCTTGACATGCCCATCGTTCCCGAGGGGATTTTCGGCTCCGCTCTCGCCTCCATGCAGAGGAGATGCGAGTCGAAAAAGAAGGAGGACGAGGCCCTCCACCTCTGCCTCCCTCGAAGGGTCCAGCCGCTGCCTTCACAGCGGCAGTACTTCGCCCAAGCTGCCTCGATCCCTGCTCGGTTCAAAATACCTAAACAGCAGAGGTCGCAGCCCGCCCGAGTCCCCAGCCCAGGCAGGAGACGAGGGCAAGTTGGCCTAGAAAATCTCCGGTCCCGGCTGCAGCCGACCCAGAATTTCGGCCAGCAGTCGAGGAAGAAGAAGTGAGCGGCCTGACAGCCCCTCCTTCTCTCCTCTGTGACAGAGCTGGAAGTCCACGGTTCCCCAGCTCTAGATTTGTTCCCGCCGCCTCGAGAGATGCCTCAACACCATCCTCAAGTCCGCAAAAACACATGTCACAAGTTTGTTGTTGTTTCTAAAATAAACCATTTTCCGCTGACGCATTCAGGCTTCAGGCCAAGGGCGCAGTTCAAAAAAATGAAAAGGAAAACAATACAAACAATAAACAGTCCGTCAACTGTTCCCCTTCTGAGAGCAGCTACGGCCTCTCTCAAAAGGCGGATTATAGACGGGTCTGTGAAGGCACCACCGTCACGCGCATGCGCAGTGTCGGTGGGGATTGTCGAAATGGGGTACCACCGTGTTCAGACACTAGAGGGCCCCATAACACAACAAATAGAGACTCAGAGGGTAAGAGACGTGACATCTCCGCTGGCTCTAAGGAGCATACAGTGGAAGATGCTCACAACATCTGCTTGGGTTTTCAAGACAGTAACACGGGGCTACAGACTCCAATTTGCTGTCACCCCCCCTCGCTCCTCGGGCATTCTGTATTCACAAGCCCGAGGAGAGTCAGCCCATATTCTGGAGAGAGAGATTCTCTCACTTCTAGAAAAAATGGCTATATCTATAGTACCCACCGAGCAGAGTCAGAGCGGCTTTTATTCCAAGTATTTCCTCGTTCCCAAACGGGGAGGGAACGGAATTCGGCCAATACTAGATTTGAGGGTCCTGAACACATATCTAAAAAGATACAAATTCAGAATGCTCACTCACATCTCTGCTGCGTCTCGTGCGACAAAACGACTGGTTTACATCAGTCGACCTGAAAGATGCGTATTTCCACATCCCAGTATATTACCCACACAGGAAATATCTGAGGATCGCATTTCAGGGGATCTGTTACGAATACAGAGTACTTCCCTTCGGTCTGTCTCTCAGTCCAAGGGTGTTTGTACGATGTACGGAAACCGCGATAGCCCCGTTAAGACAACAGGGTATTCGCCTGGCGACCTACCTAGACGACTGGCTGCTTCTCGCACAGTCGGAGCAGGAGGCTATTACGCAGACAAATGTCCTCGTAAAGCACCTGCTCAACCTGGGGTTCATAATAAACACAGAGAAGAGCATGTTGTGCCCCGCGCAGACTGTACTCTTCCTGGGTTTACGCCTGAACTCGGTGCCCTTTTCAGCTCGCTTGTCAGCGGAAAGAGTGAAAGCTTTCAGAGCTTGTCTTGCTCTTTTCCAGCTGCGCAAACATGTTCTCTTCAGATCATGCCTGCGGTTACAGGGGCTCATGGCGTCAGCCATCCTGGTCGTACGACTGGGACGCTTACACATGAGGGAGTTTCAGCGCTGGGTAGCCGCTTTAAAACTAAAGAGTAATGGTTACTGTGAAATGCGTAATGGCACTGCGCCACTGGCTGCACCCGACTTTTCTAGTACGGGGCGTGCCTATGGGTGCTGTCCTGTCACGGAAGGTGGTCACCACGGACGCATGGCTGACAGGCTGGGGAGGTATTTAAGAAGGTCGTCCGGTGAGGGGTCTCTGGAGCAGAGACCTCCAGCGGGCGCACATAAATTACCTGGAGCTTTTAGCTGTGTTCCTCACCCTAAAACGCTTTCTGCCTTTTCTCAGAGGACATCACGTCCTCGTGAGGACATACAATACGACCACAATATCGTATATAAACCGCCAAGGGGATTTGCGTTCTCTCCAGTTACACATGCTGGCACGCAAACTGATCTTATGGAGCGGCAGACGTCTCCTCTCTCTGAGAGCGACGCACGTACCAGGAGTGATGAACCTCGGGGCGGATCTACTGTCCAGAGGTACACCACTTTATGCAGACTGGACTCTACATCCTAAGATTGTGAGTCAGCTGTGGGTGCGTTACGGCAGAGCCGCGGTAGATCTGTTCGCATCGAAAGAAAATGCTCAATGTCAGCTGTTCTTTTCAATGCGCGATTTAAACGCTCCGTTAGGCGCGGACGCGCACGTTTGGCCTCCGGGCCTTTCTGTACGCGTTCCCACCCCTGGCTCTGATACCCCCAACTCTGGCCAGAGTGAGGGAACAACGCCACACACTTATCCTGATAGCTCCGCACTGGCCTGCAATGTACTGGCTGGTGGAGATATATCAGCTGCTGTGCGGGCAGCCATGGCAGCTCCCACTACGCAGGGACATACTGTCTCAGCCGGGGGGGGGCGATCTTTCACCCACACCCAGAGCGCTTGGAACTATGGGCCTGGCCCGTGAGTGGTACAATCTGAATACAGTGGGACTCCCTCAGAAGGTGATAAACACTATTCAGAGTGCGAGAGCTTCCTCCACCAGGTCTCTTTACGACTGTAAGTGGAGGGTGTTTGAGGAGTGGTGCCTTCAAGAAGGACACATCTCTTTTCAATGTCCTGTCGGGGTGATTTTATCATTCCTACAGGACTTGATTGATAAACACAGAGCTTTCTCTACGATCAAAGTGTACCTGGCTGCTATTGCTAAAGCCTAAGGTGGTTGGTTCATATACCCCAATTGACATTGAGGCATTTCCTCCGTCGCGGTGTTCCTCCGGGGAACAGCAGCCGGATTTGCTGTGTCCAGTCTGTGCTTTACGCACCTATATGGACAGATCAAAAGAGTTTCGTCATAATGACCAACTCTTTGTATCCTGGGCTAACCCTCAGAAGGGCAAGCCTGTTACTAAGCAATGGTTCTCCCACTGGATTGTGGAGGCAATTGCTTTGGCCTATACAAGTCAGGGTTTGCAGGCACCTTCGGGTCTGCGTGCTCTTTCGACTCGTGGTCTCGCTACATCCTGGGCTTTGCTCAAGGGTGTTTCCATCCAAGACATTTGTGCAGCGGCGAGCTGGTCCTCGCCGCTCACTTTTGTCCGCTTTTACAGGCTAGACGTCTCTGCTCCTTGTGTGGCCCGAGCAGTGCTGGGCACCTTGTTGAGTCAGAGCTCTACCTGTTAAGTTCTGGTTGGTTTGGTGAATTTCGAGATAAGCTCGTCTGGCAATACGGGAGCCACAATATCCCATAGTGAGACATCGAACGGAGTGTTATGAATGAGAACTATAGGTTACTTACGTAACCCCAGCACTTAGAGTAACATGTAGTGAGATGTCTCACCAGACGGCCCTCCTTGCTATGGTGAAGCGAGAAGAGGTGCTTATTTTGAATGACGCATGCGACGTAGCGCAAGCTACTTATAGGGGGTGGATTCCTTGACGCTGACGTCAAGATCACCAGCCAATCAGGTTTGGCGTAATGAGATTGATGATTCTGTTTGCTCCGCGATGAGGCGCATCCCATAGTGAGACATCTCACTACATGTTACTCTGACACTGGGGTTACGTAAGTAACCTATAGTTATGTTAATCGCGCAAATTGGCATTGTGATAAATAAACAATACATTCTGCTGCCTAACTCAATTACACTTAAGTCAATAAAATACATCATGTACACCCACTACATTGCATGACATTTTGTGATTATGATGATGTTTATCAACCATTTCCTGTGTTGACTTGTCACAGCTACCGGAGAAACTTAAAGGGGCCCTATGCTGCTCATCATCAGGTTAATATTTGTATTTAGTGTCTACTGGGACATGTCTCCATGCTTTAATGTTCAAAAAGCTCTTTATGTTTCTCATACTGCCTGTGCTGCAGCACCTCTTTTCACCCTCTGTCTGAAACCAGAGCCCAGTCTGCTCTGATTGGTTAGCTGGCCAGCTCTGTTGTGATTGGTCAACCGCTTAGAGATGTCCCGGCCCTTAGCCTATCACGTTCTATGTATTGGAGCGCTAGCAAATCAAAGCATGAGTGTTACATAGTGATGTCACTATGTTATTGAAGAAAACAAAAGAGTCTAATGGAGGCGCTTCAGGCAAAGGGGTTACCCCTAGATTCCACCGGGTCCGTCTGTGTTGCCTCACGGCTGCACCGCGGTTTTGGTCCGGCCTCCTCCGGCGTCATACCCTACCGGGCGCGTTTCAGAAGCGGAGCGTCTTGCGTGCCGGCTCGCAGTTTTTGTTGATTTGGGCATATTTCCTGGACAGGCTACTTCGTACAGACAAAGTTAATAATAATTGTAATATCCCAGTTATAAAAGACATGAATCAAAGATGTGTTGCTGTATTTTAGTGGTAAAAAAATAAATTATTATTCTATATATATAATGTACACAGTGCCTGTAAACCGGAGGAGAACGCAGGCATTTCTCCTCCTACTTGAAAGACTTCGGAGGGATAGGGTCTGCAAAATTAGTTTATTTTGGGGATTGACTGGATGCTCTGACCGGTCCACTTCCTGCCCGGTGCCTCTGCAATGCCTCGCGTCGAAAATAGACTTGCATCCTATTGTACATTACATTGCATTTAGCTGACGCTTTTATCCAAAGCGACTAACAATAAGTGCGTTCGACCAACAAAATACAAACTTGAAGAAAACAGAATCATATAAGTACATCAGGTTTCATAGAGCCAAAACATTTCAAGTGCTACTCAACTGGCTTTAGATAAGCCAGTCCTTTATTAGTATATAAGTGCTTTGTTAATAGTTCTATCGCTCGAAGTGGAGTCGAAAGAGATGAGTTTTCAGACTGCGCCGGAAGGTGTGTAAGCTTTCTGCGGTCCTGATTTCAATGGGGAGCTCATTCCACCATTTTGGAGCCAGGATAGCAAACCCACGTGTTTTTGCTGATGGGAACTTGGGTCCCCCTCGCAGTGAGGGTGCAGCGAGCCGTTTGGCTGATGCAGAGCGGAGTGCACGTGCTGGGGTGTACGGTTTAACCATGTCCTGGATGTAGGAAGGGCCAGATCCATTCGCAGCATGGTACGCAAGTACCAGAGTCTTGAAGTGGATTCTAGCAGTTACCGGAAGCCAGTGGAGGGAGCGGAGGAGCGGCGTGGTGTGGGAGAATTTAGGAAGGTTGAAGACCAGACGAGCCGCTGCATTCTGGATGAGCTGCAGAGGTCGGATGGCACATGCAGGTAGACCAGCCAGGAGGGAGTTGCAGTAGTCTAGGCATGAGATGACAAGAGCCTGGACCAGAAGCTGCGTCGCTTTCTGGGTCAGCTGGGGACGCATCCAAGACGCTTCTGAGACGCTTCTCAGCCGTAACCCGGCGCGTCTGGTGGAATAGCACCCATTGACTAGAGTGCCCCCGATCTCAGCGAACGCTGCGGCGCAGCCAGACCCGGTGGAATCGAGTTGGATAGAAACTCCCTGTGAAGATAATTGTAACCTTTGCAGACCATTTACATGCACACAAACCTATAGAACACACTACAGGAAAGGGAAAACACAAAAAATCATAATAGTGCCTTTTTACGAACGACAACTGCAGTGAGCGTCTTATGGATGATTGCCAGGAGAGAGTAAGAGCGAGGGAATTCACTGAGACATCCCATGGGAAGCTTTATTGACTGTTGCTCTGGAAAATAAAACACCAGTGTTACCCAAGCTCACTTTCTTTCTTTCAACCTGAAGAAAAGTTCCTCTGCTGCAAATCGAAGAGAAAATCGAACCTAGTTCGGGAAAAGTTAGAGAACATTTGGCTTCATCCATCTTTAAGTTCCTCTCCTTTATTCTTTCTTCTGTTAGAAAATGATCTTCTCCATTTCTCCTGTGCATATAGACTCTAACAAGCACTCTTCCTAACCCCTATCTGCTCTCTTTTTGTTCACACTTCACAAAAACCAAAACTTCATAATTCCAGTATGCTGCGTTCCTCGACTCTTGTGTGTTTTTCAGGCAGTCGTGTGCGGCGTCTGGCTCACTCTGAGACCGTAAATCTCCAAACATATGAGCAGCAGCACACATGATCCGTCAGGCTGCTCTCAATGTTTGGGAAAGGTGTTTGTTTGTGTACACTTTAATTTAAGAACTCTCAAAACAGTAGAAATATCCCAAAGACATAATGTGATGCAACAGTTTATGTGTGTGGATTTGAATCTTTTATGTCTTTGGATTCGTTAGTGTTTCCTTTATGTTTGCGCACACATGCCTGACCAAGCTCCACGCTTGCATGCTTGTTGTCGCCTCAAGAAATCAAGCGTGCATCCGTACATTACTCAGGAGGGCTAAGCAAAACCCACGGATGCATAAGGCGATGCTTCTCACAGCACTGTGGGAGCTCATTACTGTATTCTGTGGGCTGGAAAATGTCTGTCAGTGAGGATTCATTAAAAGCCAACCTGCTGCAGCAGCTCCTGGTAGAGCTGTAATGAGAGGTCCTTCACAATTTGGGCTCCCTCGATGGTTGCAGTTGGACAGGTAAAATATTGGCGTAATCTGCATCACGGATAGAGGCTTTGATATACTTTATTAATCCCTGTGGGGAAATTGTTTCTCTGCATTTGACCCATCCTAGTGTTAGGAGCAGTGTGCTGCCATTTTGAACGGCGCCCGGGGAGCAGTGTAGGGAACGGTGCCTTGCTCAGCTCGGTAGCACTTGGTCTTGCCGGGACTTGAACTGGTGACCTTCCAGTTACCAAGCCGCAACACTAGGGCCAAAAGGGTGGGTGGAGGGGGTCTGGAGGACGGGTTTTGGCTGACAGCCCAGGGGCATGGCAGAGGACCAGGAAGGGGTCTCGGGCGGACAGCCTGGGGGCAAGGCAGAGTTCATTGTGGGGGTCTCGGGCGGATGGCCCGGGGGCAAGGCAGAGTTTGTGGTGGGGGTCTCAGGTGGACGGCCCGGGGGCAAGGCAGAGTTTATAAAGGGGCGAAGGCCACAGCGGGCGAACTCAGGGGGCCGAGCATGAGGGCGAAGGCAGCGGCTGGAAGAGTCAGGGGGCCGGGCTCGAGGGCGAAGACCGCGGCTCTCAGGGGGCCGGGCTTGAGGGCGAAGACCGCGGCTGGGGAACTCAGGGGACCGGGCACAAGGACAAAGGCCGCGGGCAAGAAGGCGGCGACGGGACAACTCCGGAGGACGGGCAGGTAGGTACTGACGGGACATCTCCGGAGGCCGGGCAGGACCCGGTGTCGGCCGGACAGGAACCGGACTAAATACAGGGAGGGGTAATCACGAGACGAGAAACAGCCGGGCAGGGAAGGAGAAACACAAGGGCAACAGGTGAACACAATCAGACAATCAGACACACCAGGGAAACTAACGACAGGAAGGAAGACAAGACACAGGGAGAACAGAATTGCAAAATAAAACCATGACAAGACAGACCAAACTAAAACCGTGACATAAAACTAAGATCGTGACAAGCTCGCTGTCACCTGCTCGGGGTTAGAGGGCTTTCTATTCGCTGCAGAATAACATCCATTTACCTTATCTTCCCTCAGAAAAACTCGCCTACAGCCCAGTTTTTTTTTGTCCACGTTTCTACACACTCTCCCCTTTCAAAATGTAATTAAACCATTGTTCAGTATAGTTGTTGTCCCAGGTAGACCTTTCCGAGGGCAGTCTGGGCGTATGTTTACCCTAGGTTAGTTTAGGTTTGTTCAACGCTGCTGCCGCTCTATCTGAGGCGCTCTAGTTTTATCTTCAGGATTTAGCTTTCTTTTAGTTAAGCTTCTGTTGGCAGAGTAAAATGTAAAGGCTGCTTTGTCTGAGCTAAACTGTTTATTTACTCTGCGCCTGTGTGCTTAAAGCTTTCTTTTCAGTCCCTGTTTTGTCTCTTTGCATTGATATCCTGAGGCCAAGTTGTTCGTTTTTGTGCCTGTGTAAATTTTTCTGTGTATTACCATGGAAGCAGCAATAGATGTCTCTGCATCATTTGTCGTTATCTTTGCAACTAACCTGGCTTTTTATTATCTTCTCATCTTGTGTCTTGCAGTCTCGCACCCCACGTGTGGCACGCCTCAGCCCGACACAGCCGGCTCTTGCTGACCAGACCAGCAGGGTTTCCTTTGCGTCAGCTGAAAATCTGGAGACCATGTCGGAGCCTGATATGCCCATTGGCTTTAACCGGATGAACCGGCTCCGCCAGAGCTTGCCACTGGCACGCTCCTCCAGCCAGGCGAAGCTGCGAGCGCCAGGTCAGAACTCAGAACATTTTGATTAACACAATGTTTGTGCTACACTCTGCCTTCAATCATAGACATCTGTTAGCAAATGCAGGAGTTAGCTTAGCATAGGTTTTCTCTCTATATATCTACATATCAGAAACAGAGTTCCCGGTAATTACCGGTCTTTGACCGGTAAACTATGCTGAAGACCGGCAAATCTAAATCTCTCCAGTCAAAATGTCCGGTCAAAATAATTTCCCCTTAGCACAATACCGCATCAGTTGCGCCACTTATGTGACAGACACAAATAGACAATATATTCTAATGTCTAACACTTAATGTGGAGAAAGAGAGGTCCTGTATGGGTTGATTGTGCGTTGATCTGTTGGTAATGCCTCGGGGTTCGGGTGGGCATGTAAACAAATGCATAATGCTGCGCTATAATTTGCGGCCTGACCCGGTTGCATAGCGACGTTTATTGTTTAGGTGTCTTAATAAGCAGGTAGTCATATCATTAGCTAGAACTAGCTGGATCTGATCGATATGGACATAAACGCGAGTAAAGTCTAATCTGACGGGAGAGAGAGATCAGCTGCTGCTGACGAGTCGACACGCAGCTCTGCATGATCACCTGCAGCGGTGAGCGGAGCAAAACACACACTTCAGGTTAGAATATCACACGTAGCTATTTTAATGACCTATCAAACTACCTAAACTAGCTATAGATATGTTTAGTTTTACTGTTGGGTCACTCATTACTGGATCCGCCAGCTGCATGATACTGACGGGCTGTCAGGAGAGGGAGAGAGCGCTCCTTTTATTATTTCAGTGTTATTATAAATTACTGTACACTTTTGAATAATGTAGTTGATCTACTATAATTAGTTTGTTTAATATCGAATCATATCAATTTGTTTTAAAGCTCAATAAATAACAAAGAAGACCGTCACTTTTCTAATTTTGTTGACCGGACATGTTGCTGCATGCTGGTGGTTTCATTTGTTTCCTATCTATATAAACGTTAAAGTTTTGGAAAATGCAGTCACGGGATGTTTTATTTGGATGGCAATGTTGGTCAGGTCTTCACTTTGGTCGAGATTGAAAAATCGCAACACTTATTGGATGCATTGCCATGACATTACATACTTTTATCCAAAGCGACTTACATACTCAATACTGTGGACAATCTCCACAGGAGCAATTTGGGGTGAAGTGTCTTGCCCAGGGACACAACGACATGCTGACTGCAGTGGGGTTTGAACCTGTGCTCCGCTGATCCGAACACCAACGCACTAGGCCACTCCGCCACACGCCTTTTTATGATCCGCAGAAGATGGCTCTTACGGCCCGTCCACACGCTTCAACGCTTCTGCCCATTCACTTTGAATGGGGTGACGTCACGTTTCGCCAAACTGCATTGTGGGAGCGAAGCGTAGATTTGCTCGCATTGCTCACGACGAAAGTTGAGCAATGTTCAACTTTTGAAGCTTCGGCGGAAGCGTCAGCCAATCGAATCATATGCCAGTACAAGCTCTAGCCAATCAAACCGCGTGCTTGTGTGTCCGGGGCGGGAGATTATTGTGATTGGTTGTTGGTCGAGTTTCAGCCCCCCCCCCGCCGGAAAGCGACAACGCACGCTGCCGTGTGGACAGGCCGTGACCTTCAGATTTGTCATCATCCACCATCAGGTGAATAATGACAAAAGTTTTGTTGGGTGGACCGCCATTATGTTTGGTACTTACAATCATATTCCCCTCACGATAAATTGTCTGTTCGATTTGGTTATCATCTGATATTTATTCTAGCGCCATCAACGGACACAGTCTGTTATGTTTAATTATTTTAGTTTTATGACCAAAAGACCAGGCAAAACCATTCATTTTACGAGAAAAAATATTATTCATGTCCTCTGCCATATCTCTGGGCTATAATCCATATAAACAAAATGTCTGTAAAGCCGACATATTGTACACATTTTGCCTGACACCTATCTTAGTGCCTTGTAAGTCGTTTAGCACAACGGCAGTAGAGGAAGTTGTGGCTATGTTTGACGACAAGCTAAGAGCTAATCAGAAACTGGACCTGTATATTGCATCTAATGTATTCATCTGGTTTGGACGTGACAGATTAGCTGTGACTTTATAGCAGTGTCCTCTTCCAGGTAATCACATATTTAGGTTGACTGAAGGCATGAAGTTTGAATCTAGTGAACCTGCTCAGCCCTGAATGTCAAGTCCAAGTCAGCCTTCAGTCTATAGCAGTGGTTCCCAACCTGGGGGGCGCCAGGCCTCAGATGATTTGAGGCCAAATAACATATTTAGACTTTTTTAAAATTGTATTTGTATTCTTTTTTTTTACATATAATTGTAACACAATACATGATTGTCACTAAAAGCCTTGTCTCTACATTACAATTAAATATAAAAAATAATTGATTAATTAATTTGAATAAAAATTCAAGTTAGTAGCTATTATAGGCATAAAAAGACAGAAATATATAATTCTTTCTTTAATAGAAATGTTTCTTCTGCCCGTAAAGTGTCCAAACCAGGTTTTTCTGGATAAGCGCATTTTTAAAACATAGTCATTGTCCATGCCGGTTTCAGTTGCATTATTTGTCACAGTTGCTCCGATCAGATCGGTATCCTCCATTTTGTAGATTATTTACGACTTTTGAATCCGGCAAAATCCGGCTTACTTTGAGCATGTGTTTTAAACAGTTGAATCCCTTTGTGAATTGTTTCCACTTGCGCCGTCCTTTAATTTCTTCATACAGCGGGAATCCAAATGAATTAATCCCGAGTCCAATAACCTTCAAAGTCACTCCAATAGTGCTCCTTAATTACGCTTTCATCCTCCTTTAACAAAATACTTCGCATTCATCCAGTTTGTGACAGTAGTTGTAGCATTTTTGAGACTTTTAAACTTTAATTACCGCAGTTGCGCCAGAAACAAAAAAGGTTGAACAAAATGCAACCAATGAGTGACAGAGTATATAATAAAATGTTCACATTTTGCTAAAGCTATTTCTCCAACTTCCAAAATAATATTAAAGCTTTGGAAATATGTGCATTTTTATGTCAGTTCAGGGGTGCCCAATACGTCGATCGCAAAGGTAGTTTGGGTCATTTTTAAAGTAGCTCCCAAGCTGAAAAAGTGTGGGCACCCCTTTAAGGCCATGTATAACTGAATGCAGTATGTAACCCTGCATAAGCTCTAACGTGACTCTCTCTTTTAATTACTTTTCAAGAACCACCTCAACAACATTAACACTGTTAATTTATGCGTCTTCACTTAATATTACATGAAACTCTGGTGTGAATCCTCACTGTGCTCACATTGCCTTGCTGCTTCCAGCTAATATACTGATGATAATCAAGTGTGGTTTCATGGGACTCTCTTTTATTTGTTCAGGTGTGATAGATAAGATGGCACAGAAGACAACCTTAGGAGCATTGTTGGTTAGCAGAAGTTATTTTTAAAAGTTGTAAAAAAAAATACACTTTTTTCTAAACATTATATAAACAGTCTTGTTTTTGCATTATCAAATCCCCAAACATTTTGAAAAATTAAGGCAACATCACGTTTTTGTTTATACCTACATCATCAACAGAAAGTGTTGTAGGAAACATTGATTTGAAGTTTCAGGGTAAGTTTGAATATGCAAAGTGGGCGTATTCAAGCTAAAATTGGTATTTAGTTGACTATTACTCCTTTAATCAACAAAAAGATGAATATTTTTAAGGTAAAAAATATCCCTCCATTTTCTATTTTCACCCCTGACATTCAATTTCATTACCCCCCTTCAACCACCGTGGATCCCCCTCATTGCTCCTCCCCATCCATAAATGCAGGGATCTTGTTCCTCCAGCTCGGGGAGGAGACCCGCAGGGTGCACCTGACCCACGAGCTGACCAGCCTGGAGACCCTGAGGGCCCTCATCGTGCACATGTTCCCCCAGAGGCTCACCATGGCCATGCTCAGGTATGCCTGCATTCAATAAAAGTGTGTGTGTACACAAGTAATTTTACTGTATATCTTCTAAATGGATAGAGAATGATGGCAGGAAATAAAGAGAAAAAAAAAGATAGAAATCAATAAAGCCAAAGGAGGCAGAAATAGACTCTCAGGCAACGACATTTAAACATGCATAACATCTATACTTGAGAGTTTAAACAATCATTTAGGTTTAAATGAAAACTGAATCCTCTTAATTCTTTCTCTAAAAGAATAATACATCTTATTTACAGATTTTCCAAGAGAGGATAAACTAATATAAAACATGTGGGCTTTTCCTGTAGTGTATTACTAACATGAGCTTTATATACCTCTCTGTAGCCTACAGATTTTGATATAGGAGTTCTAACCTTTTTCCACAAGAAAAATATAGTACCTTTCATACAATCAAGTAGACCAAATTGCATAAAGAAAACAAATTAAATAAACAATTTTCAAGAATACAATTCCAAAAATAAAATGTTAAAAATCAATTAATACAAGTAAATAGAAAAAAAAAACTGCCACTGCAATATCCAGAGAAAGCTAGTTCATAGTTAAGGGGCACAAAGCAGACGGTAATCTGGTACTTGAGTGATCTAGCTTGAACACAAAATGTAATCTCTTATATGCTGTCCGACTTCATGACTGGAATTAACTCCACCTGCACACTTGACCCAATGCCCTCCAAATGTGTTAAAGAGAGCCTCCCTGCCATCTCCCAACTCATCGCCACCATTATTAACTCCTCCCTCAGATCTGGATCAGTTCCCCCCTCTCTCAAACTGGCTGCTGTCACACCCATTCTCAAAAGACCTGGACTCACACCTGACATCATGTCCAACTTCCGGCCCATCTCAAATCTCCCCTTTCTGTCAAAAATACTTGAACGTGTCGTTGCCTCACAACTTAAAGCCCACCTCAGCTCCAAAGATCTCTTTGAGCCATTTCAATCCGGTTTCAGATCAAAACACAGCACAGAAACAGCTCTTCTGAAAATCACAAACGACCTCCTCCTCTCCTCTGACTCCGGCAACCTAAACATCCTCATCCTCCTCGACCTCACGGCAGCATTCGACACCATCAACCATGCCATCCTGCTCTCCCTCCTCGAATCATCACTCAACATCACCGACACTGCACTCTCCTGGCTGAAATCCTACCTCACCAACAGACATCAGTTTATCAACATCAACAACTGCACATCCTCCACTGCTCCTCTGTCCCAAGGCGTCCCCCAGGGTTCGGTGCTTGGCCCCCTCCTCTTCATCCTCTACATGCTCCCCCATATCTCAACAAAAACCATCACCCCCACAACACACTCCACTCTCACCAACCGTCTCTCAGAAATAAAAGCATGGATGCAAACAAACTATCTCCAACTGAACAGTGCCAAATCAGACATCATCATCATCATCGGCCCCCCCATCCCGTATCAAAGACATCCAGAATTTCAACTTCACCATTGACAGCCACACTCTATCCCCCCCCCTCACACCCGCAACCTCGGAGTAATCTTCGACAGTCAGCTCAAATTCAACCACCACATCAATCACATCACCAGGACCGCCTTTTTCCACCTCAAAAACATTGCCCGTCTCCGCCCATCACTCTCCTCCTCTGCTGCTGAAACCCTGATTCATGCATTCATCACATCACGACCCGACTACTGCAATAGCGTCCTCTACGGCAGTGGTTCCCAACCTTTTTTCCCAAGAGCCCCCCCAAATGACTCCTGTTGGAAGTTGCGCACCCCCCCCCCCCCACACACACACACAAGGGGGGGGGGTGCGCGCAACAGCGGTAATTAAAGTTTAAAAGTCTCTAAAATGCTACAACTACTGTCACAAACTGGATGAATGTGAAGTAATTTGTTAAAGGAGGATGAAAGCGTCATTAAGGAGCACTATTGGAGTGACTTTGATGGTTATTGGACTCAGGTAAAATGTATTTGGATTCCCGCTGTATGAAAAAATTAAAGGACGGCGCAAGTGGAAAAGTGGAAACAATTCACAAAGGGATTAAACTGTTTAAAACACATGCTCAAAGTAAGCCGGATTTTGCTGATGTGTTTATGTGGATTCAAAAGTCGTAATTGATTTACAAAATGGAGTAGATCGATCTGATGACAAACTGTGACAAATAATCCAACTGAAACCGGCATGGACAATGACTATGTTTTAGAAATGCGCTTATCCAGACAAGCCTGGTTTGGACACTTTATGGGCAGAAGAAACATTTATATTAAAGAAAGAATTATACATATCTGTCTTTTTATGCCTTTAATACTAACTAGAATTTTTATTAAAATTAACTCCAACATATCCAGAACTCTGTTGCCCGCCTCCTCACCCACGCCCGCTCCCGAGACCACATCACTCCCGTCCTCCAGAACCTCCACTGGCTCCCCGTCCGTCAAAGAATCAACTTCAAAGTCCTCCTCATTACTCACAAAGCCCTCAACAATCAGCCCCCCCCCCTACCTCACAGACCTGCTGCACCACCACACCCCTTCCCGCTGCCTCCGCTCATCAGAAGCCAATCTCCTATCCATCCCCACCCACATCAATCACCGGCCCTGGGGGGACAGAGCCTTCTCCGTCGCTGCCCCCTCCCTCTGGAACTCACTCCTACAACCCATCAGAAACTGCACTGACCTCACCACCTTCAAAACACTCACCTCTTCAATCTGGCTTTTAATGTGTGATTGTTTTTGTATTATTTGACTTTAACTTTAACTATATATTTATTTGTTATTCCTTTCTTTTCTTTTCACTACATCTTTAAAGCCTCTTTGAGCACCTATAAAAGCGCTAACAAAATAAATCTATTATTATTATTATATAGGAAGCAACGTCATAATATAAATATTCTGTTTGATTTGAAGTCTATTTTTTTTAAACTGTTCCAAGTAGGTATTTTCATTAAGGTGTTATTATTATATTATCTGTGAAATCTGATCTGAAGCTTGTTAGCTATCAATTCACATTGTAACTGTCAGCTGGACTCTCTTAACTCCAAACTGAATTATGCACATCTGATGCATTCAATATGAGACTGCGCAGTTGATTCTCTCATTACAAGGCCTCATGCAGTAAGATTTTCCAATCCTCCCTTGTCTGTACACCAGTGATTATTAGCGGGTAATAGGTGCTTAAATTGTTTTTGCATGGGACTATTTATCAGCATTTGATTCTTATTTTGTTCTTGTTTTGATTATTATTGATGTTCAGGTCTCCCAACACAGCTCTGCTGATCAAAGATGAGACCCGTAATGTGTTCTATGAGCTGGAGGACCCGCGGGACGTTCAAGACCGCTGCGTAATTAAGATTTACTGCAAAGAGCCCATCTACGGCACCTACCCCGGACACCAACACCCACACCTGGCCAACGGAGACCTGCGGGTAAATATTCTGGAGTTAAATTGTGTTTTTCTGCTTCACTGAGTTACCCTTACTTTAAAACATTTGGAGAAAATTGTCTTTTCAGACTCAAAAGTTTTGGGATACCCTGCGTTTCTCTTTTTTAAATCATATTAAAGTAAAACATGTTTGGTCTTGGACTGGCAAAATAAATCCTTGAACAGGGATTGGACATTTTTCACATGTGTCACTACTTTTAGATAAACTAAATAATTGCCAGATTGGTAAATAATGAAACAAATTGTCTTTAGCAGCCCTACTCACCGAGTTTTACATTTCCAATACTTTTCATTGCATAAGGTTTTAACTATTATGCCAAAACTAATGAAGAGAAATTATCCAGCTTCAGTCTTAGTCACCTTTTCCTTAATTAACTCTTCATTAACAATTCACTCTCTGTGCAGCTGGCTTGTGACTCATAGTCTAGGAAGCGAGACAAACACGTTCTCTTTCTGGCGTTTAGGCTGATAGCAGCCGACTAAATAATCATACTTAATTAATTCACCCACACGCCAGTATCCATCTCCCACAAATCACTGACATTATTTATTTTCTGTGTTTTCAAACACAAGTTTGCTTTACAGAATGTGTCCACGCATAAATTAGTCTACATTCCCTGAGAGTGAGTGATTCATGTGACCTTACTTACTCCAGCACTACTGTTCCTGGATCAGTGTCAGGCCTTCACTTCCAGTGCTGACTCGGCTGAATGCCGGCAGAATCTAAAATAGCGTAAACACTTTATCTGAGGTCCAGATCATCTGATCGTAGTAGTAGTTGGTACATTAAAAATGTATTAAACTTGTAAATGTAATGTTTTTTAACTAAGATCAGGACAAAACCCTTTCCAACATAATTGTTAATTGTCACCCATGTGCACTTGGAAGTGAGGAGAAGATTGGCCATTGCAATAGCTCAGCTTGCCAAACTAAATAAGATATGGAATCGTAAGAACATTTCCCCTGCCAGAAAAATGAAAGTGATTCACTCACTGATTTATCCATTGCACACTGTGGATGCGAAACTTGGACATACAACACAAATATGGGAAAGAGAGTAGACGCCTTTTGAAAAGCATTGCTACAGGAGGAGCCTCGGGGTGACATGGCAAATGCACCGTCCAACAACTCTGTGAAACAGGAGATACAGACACTGGCAGGGTTTTTCGAACCGCTGACGTAAACTGCCAGACTGCGAATGTCACAGTGGTTTGGACACATCACAATAACCAACGGGTCGCTAACAAATACCATCATGCATGGTGTAGTTGACGGAAGAAGAGGTCGAGGAACATGGATTATAAAGAGAACAGGATACACCGTTGGAAGCGGGCCCTCGTAATTCCTATGAAAGTTGCTGGGCTGTGCCTCTTGAGAGCAATAGTACCAGTATGTGGGCCCATAGAGCATGTGCAGTTTAGCTTTACCTTAAGCCCCGCTTCCAATCTCCCGCTCTCCGCTCAGTCTGATTCATGATTCTGATTTACGTTTTTTTCTCCCAATGTTAGCCAATGGCAAAAAGTATTTTTGGGCCCAATGATGTCACGGGCTGACACTGAAGGTGGTGGAGTGCATGAGACTGGTAGATGATCGGGATGTTTGGAGACGGGTGGTGATGTCATCGAAGAGCCCCAACCTGATCATGACACCCATGTGCACATACGTACCATGACAAGGCGCTAGCTAGCTAAATAACTATGTCCCCCCTCCCCCTAACTTTTCTATTAGAAACTTTTGATGCAGCTTTCTTAATTGAGCCAATTTAAAAAATGCAAAATAAATACAAGAACAGAGACGTTCTGCAAATAAAGTAGATGTGCTGCCGGAAAGCCAAAATAAATACATTTTGCTTTTTTGATATAAGAGCATCACATTGGAGTGTAGTTTCTGTGTTTGTGTTGACTTCCTGCACCAACTTGTCCATTTGCAGCACATTTACAATGTATTCGTTTTGGATTCTAGTATCTTTGTTATTTTTAATTGGAAAATTCCCAGGCTGCAGCACGTTTCTTGTAATAGTTCTGGCCGTGGTGGTATAAACAATATTTTGAAAGTAAGAGCTGTTTGAAGACCGTTTTGAAGATTATTTTTTTCTTCCTTTGTCTTCGTACCGGCAACATCCCTCCTGTTCAGTAGCTGAGCTCTTATCGATGCGCCACAAAAGGATGTTATCTTAATCTATTAGTGAGCTGCTGGCAAATTAAATATTTAATGTGGCATTATCCTGATAAGCATGATTATTAACAATGTATGCATTTAATTAAGGCTGGGAGAAAAACAAACCATTTGCAGTTGATAGATGTCACTCAGCGCTACTTTTTTCTGCACAAGACCTGCATTTTGCTGCAGTCTAATTACAGTGCCATTATGGAAATGAGAACACAGCAATTTAAAATGTTAGAGAATGCTGCTTTTATAGAATAAAAATAAATTATAAACCAGATAAATTACATTACAGAGAGGCGGCAGACTTGTGTAGTAGAGTGTTGTCGTCAGCGGGGCTTTTTTTTACCACATTTGTGTTGCCGTCAATCAAGCACCCTGGGGTTTTATTGTTTGTCAATGCTTCTCTGCCTGCTCCTATTCATGATTCACTGCTGCCCACCAATATTTTAGAGGTCAGCTGTTTGCCCCATTAGGTCAGTCGTTGTGTTCATGTTGTCCACGGCTCTATAGTTGTTCTAGCGTCTTCCAGCCTTATCAAACAACAGGCTTACCTTGAGTTACGTGTGTGAGGTAGGGCAACTTCCTTTTTTTTTTAATATACTTTTTTTTTATTGGTTTACTTTATTAAACAGATGCACTTTGTTCAGAATATAAATTCATATTTTTACTACAGTATATATAAATCACAACAGAAAAAAAAGAGCAAAATTAAACAAAGAAGAAACTCTAAGCATTAATATATTCAAAGTTATATTATAGCTGATAACAAGTAATTGCTCATACAGTTTATTTTTTGTCATAGTTCGACCACAATAGACGGATGATTTTGCACATTCATACATGCTTACATACACATGTTCATAGACTTTCTTGTAGAGAATAAGAAAATATACTTAGTACTTTAGCCCCTTTCTAAAATCATTAACATTTGTGTTTTAGTTTTTGCTATATTCAAACACTGCAGCTTCTAGCATCACCAAGGTGAGTGACTAGGACATTGTGTGTGTGTGAGAGCTTATTGAACCCCAGCCAGCAGAGCACAGATCCCCTGATTGCAGCCCACAAAAGCATGACCAGGATTACTGCCGTCCATCCAGCCGGGTCCCGAGGACAGGCTGTGGTTAAGGATCAGATTGATTGTCAGATTTTTGCTCAGCGGGAGAAAAGCCACAGCACAAATGTTCCCGGAGCGTACCTGCGATAGACGTCTTCTTCAGGGGTCTTGGAGGTTGAATGAAATGTCTTCTGTTAAGGGACGGTTTTAGATGCGAGGCGGTTGCTAAGATACAAGATGGAAGATGATGGCACTAGAGTCATTAGTCTGCTGCGAGGCTGTCCATGGGGTGTTGTTGTAAGAGGCCTAAGGGTTATTATGTGGAAATATTGGCTTTACCATTTGCACCGTCTCCAGGAGATGGCTTTGTGCGTCATAAGCAATTACAGCAATGTCTTCTTTTGTGTCTTCCTCATTGGATCTATTACTCTTGGCCGGTATACCCTTCAACATGCGTTCACTTACATTCTCCGTTCTGCTCCGCTTTGTTTGTGCCTTTCTCTCTGAAAATGTGGGATTGATGCCAAAAGATAATTCCATCATGCTCGGTCTGTCAATAAGCCATCAAGTGAAACTCACAACGCAGTTAAGGGGCAATTTGCAGACTTTCCTGAATCCAATCTTGAAAATGCATCTATGAAGTGCTGTAAAAAGTTACAGTAAACTGCACTGGGAACGTTTTACTGACTACCCGCCAGAACATTTCTTGCTTTTCCTGATATAAAAGTACAAATTCAAATAGACTTTGAAGGGTAAGTCATCATGTACAATTTCATCAGTGCTCATCAAGCATTATCAAGCAACTCCTTCTGATTTATTTGAACCAGCTAAAGACCATCCTACTGTTAATGTAACACAGAAGATCGTTAATGTTGGGAAGGGTCATACAATTAATGTAATACTAGAGTAAAAGTACAACTAAAGTAAGTTCTGTTCAGACTAGGCCAGTCGCAATGGCTCACAATATATTTTTCCAACAATATTTGCACTAAATGAAACAATTGTAATTTTATGCCACTGATATAATTATAATGTAAAATCATAAAAATGCATCTGCACCCTTTGAAATAGCAATGACAATTTATTCTGAATAAAGTAAAATAAATATCCATAATCGGTTTAAATTAGAAATAAACACCCAAAGAAAAAATTAACAAAAATCTCACTGTGTTAACAAAAATGTCACTTTAAAGGTCCCATGTCGTGCTTTTCTGGTTATTACCCGTCCCCGTGTGTGTTATGTAGCTTTTTCTGCATGTAAACGGTCTGCAGAGTCACAAACTGCGTGCGTGCGTGCGTGCGTGCGGAGCTCCGCAGCATTACGTCAGTATGCCCCAGAAGAAAAAAATGGAAATAGAAAAATCTCCAACGAGGCGTTCTGGGGCAGCATAGACAGGTATTTTCTGTGTTAGAGTTGTACTCGCTACAGGGTGCACTCTGAGGGTTTGTGACTCTGCAGACCATTTACATGCAGAAAAACCTTCATAACACACAAGGGGACAGGTAATAAGCGGAAAAGCATGACATGGGACCTTTAATAAATACTTTTTTTTTTAAAACTATGTTAGATATTAGCAACAGCCAGTGTTGTAGTCAAGTCACCAATTCACGAGTCCAAGTCACTCTCGAGTCACCACTCTTCGAGTCCGAGTCACCAAGGGAAAGTCGTAGTCGAGTCCAAGTCCGAGTCACCCAAGGAGTGTCCGAGTCGAGTCCGAGTCATCATTACCTGTGTTCGAGTCCGAGTCCCAGTCCGAGTCACCTAAGAAGAGTCCAAGTCAAGTCTGAGTCACAAGTCTTCATGTATTAATCTTTGTGGATATATGTGTTGAAATGTAGCTGCTCCTCTACATTGATTTTATCCTGTCATGTTATACTAATCTGTCTATTGAACTGCTGTGAAGCGAGTTTGGCTACACTTCTTGTAATAGGCGCTATACAAATATAAAGCTTATTACTAATATTAATATTATTATTATTATTATTATATATAAATAAACTATATTTAAAATGAGTTACCTTTTAGAGAAGTGATTATATTTGTATGCCAATTTTTTTTTGCTATGGTAAAGTTTTCGTTTTGCACTTTTATTTTGATAGTAATAAGATCGGGACTCTTATTTTGAAGGAACTTTTACCGGTTAAATCGGTGTACTGATAAAGATTTAGCCCCAGAAAGCACATGGCTACTTAGCATGCAAAATGACGTCATTCTGCATGTTAAGTAGCCATGTGCTTTCGTGTTATGGCTGAATCTTTATTTATTGATTAGATCACGTTACTCTGATGATAGTGTTCAAGACAGCCTATATGTCTGAACTCGATCCTTAGAGTAATGTGTTATGGAGCCTTCTCTTCAATATTGTTTCCACATAACGAGCATTTTGCGCTGCTCTTTTCCAATGTGGAAGCAGAATGTGTGAAAGCATACAGCACGATGCGGTGTGTGTCTCCAGACATCTTTAGACTGGAATAGCGGGGCCCAGTACGTGAACTCGCCTTGCAGGTGCACACGCCAGGATAGAGGACATCAGACTCCAGAGAAAATGTGCTCGAGTCCGAGTCCAAGTCGGAGCGTCAATGTACAAGTGGAGTCCGAGTCATCGTGGGGGGAAAAATTCACGAGTCCAAGCCCGAGTCCAAGTCAGCGTACGTGATAATTCACGAGTCCAAGTCATCGTGCGCGAGAATTCACGAGTCCAAGTCTGAGTCGCGTCAAAACCGTCAATCAGTGCGCAAGTCCGAGTCGAGTCCCGAAAATCGGTACTCGTCCGACTCGAGTCCGAGTCCAGGACTCAAGTACTCCATCTCTGGACAGCAACACTTGGTTGAACCCGGTGCTGCAGAGGATACATTGATAATGTGATGGTTGTGACTGAGATAGTGGAAACATGACAGTAGCGTGTGTTCTCTGGTGATTCCACAGAGGGAGATGGTCTATGCCCCTCAGGACTCTTCACCCAACCGCCGCCTGAGCAACCCCCCCATGTCTTCCCAGCATTCCTCTTCCTCGGCCTCCCCTCAAGGCTCCCCGTCCCGCACCCGCCTCCTCTACAGCGGTGGCGGTCGGCCATCTTCATACGCCGGGCCGGCCCACCACACCCACTCCCTGCCCCACCCGCACCAGCAACCACACTCCCAGTCCCACCAGTCCTCCCCCCACCAGCAGCCCCTGCTCCACCAGCCGCACCACACCCAGCAGGCCTGCTTCGCCTCGTCCAGCGCCATCCTGGAGCGCAGGGACGTGAAGCCCGACGATGAGGTGGGGGGGTCCAGGAGCATGGTGCTGCTGCGGGGAGACGACCGCGGGGGAGGGGGGATTTACGCTGACCCGTACTCTCTGGGCCTGGACCCGGGGAGGCTGAGTCTCGCAGGGCCTCACTCCCCTCTACCGGCCAGAGCCGACCCCTACGGCTCCCTGTACCGGCGAGGAGGAGGAGGGGGGGGGAGGGGGGGGTGCAGGATCAATGCGATCACTCACCTCCTACACAGCAGCCGCTTTACAAGGAGAGCTGATGGAAAGCGGGGCCCTCTATAGACCCGGGGGACCGCTTTATAACGACGCCTACGCTGCGTCCATGTTGGCCATGGGGCTACGGGTGCCTCCCCCCTCTTCCCCACAGAAGATCCCCGACATGAGGGAGTCCTACGGGGGCACCATGCCCGGCCGGGGCTCCCCGGGCAGGCAGAGTTTGAGAAGGGACTCTGTGTCCTCGTCTGTGTTCGGGGACAGCCCCAAAGCGCGGGGCCAGGGCCCGGGGATGGGGCTCACCTCAGAGCAGCTCTGCCTGATGGCCGGCCCGATGGGGGAGGGAGGAGGCGGGGGGGGCTTCGGCTCAACTCTGCTGGTGAACGAGCCAGAGACCAGGTAGGGAGTATTTCTCAACACTTAATTCTGCATGCTGGTGTTCATTTTATCAGTTTAATTCTAACCCATGTTGCATGTTGATATAATCACAGTTAGTGTTACATAATGTTTGTGGCGTCCAAGCCAAGGACTTTTATTTTCTGGATGAACATATTCAGTCATTGTTTTTGTTAGAAACTGCGAAATGTTCATGCTTTAAGTTGTCCACACAGTGAAAAGGTGATACGCAGTGTTTTGAATTTTTAATTGGTTACTCTGATTGGCTACATATACATTAAGTAAAGAATATGCATACACTTAGTAGCTTAAATTAAAAGTTAAACCCTTTGCCCAATACAACGCACCATCTTGCCATTTTGTGTCTTGTTATGATCATCAGCTTATTGAGGCTAAAGCTAACTCATCTTAGTAAAAGCTGAGTAAGTCTGTTGACACTATCAGGCCAAAATGTGCATGTGTATCGGCCAGGTGATTCTGTAAGTTCCTACTTTAGTTCTGGACCTAGTGGGAAGAAATGATTGTTTTCATCCTTACAAATGTGAGGATTTTCTTCCTTTTCTTTGAATTTAATCCATTAGTGAATATTAACTGAAGTGGATTTGTTTTGGACTGAAAACAAAAGACCTTTCGATAAATTACCCAACATTACAGAAACTCTGATGGACATTATCTGCAATTATACTCTAAATGATTAATCAATTAATTTTGAAAATAATTAGTTAGTAATTATTTAAAAAATAATTATAGTTGTTATATGGAACCCCATTTGACAACGTTTGTTTCTTTGTGCCATCAACTATCTTTTTTAGAGTAGTATACACTCCAGCAGAGCAGGATTATATCAAACGAAAGGCTGTGACATCGTTTAGATGACAGTTTCCTAATGTAGGGTTTTAAGCTCTCAGAGATCAGACAGTTAGCTGGGGGTCAAAGAAACAACAACAAGGCTTGTGGGAGATTTACTTAACTGAGCAATTCTATTTAAATAATTGATTTCTTTCTACAATTCATAAATTCTGTTGTGAATCTAGTGGTTCTAATGCATGTGCATATTTGAGGGTATAACCATAATTACATATATGACATATTGTCCAGTACGTGTCATTATTCATTAGCTTTTTTTAACAAGTACAAACATTGATCTTGGAGCAGGATGAAAATGATCCCAAAAGTCCTTCCTTCCACGTACAAATGGGGCTTAAAATGGGAATGTAGTTTGAACACTGGGAGGGTTTATTAATATTTATTAAGCATTATGGGATAGTATTTTATGTATGTGTCTGTATGGAACAGGGAGCGTATGGAGGCCATGGAGAAGCAGATAGCCAGCCTGACCGGGCTGCTGCAGAGAGTACTGAGCAGAGCGCCTGAGGCAGAAAGCCCGTAAGACACACACACACACACACACACACACACACACACACACACACACACACACACACACACACACACACACACACACGTACAGTATGTTAAGACGCTCTTTTTATACAGACTGTTCTACATCTGCTACCTAATGCATTTTTCAGTGATCGTTTTTATTATTGTATATAACACGTAGTAAAATAATTAGACCATGTGTATTGTTATACATATTGTTGTAAAACTAGGACGTTTATTTACTGTAGGGCTTGTATCAAGTAGTTCAAAGCTTCAAATCTTTATTTATAACGTCAGCATTCAAACTCTTAATCCGCATTCCAATAGAGTGCCACAGTGACGCATCCTAAAACCCGGAAGTAAACTCCTTCTGGGTTCTCCGACAAAAAGCAACGCAATTTCTCCATAGGATTTTGGAAAATAGCTCGAAATAAGGTCTGTGGTTGACACAAATTGAAGAGACGGATCACGTTTTGTTCAGCCGGATAATCTCCACATGTTTACCCTACTTTTATAATTTTCGAATAATAAATCTATCGATCATAAATCTATCGATTAGATTTATGATTCGAAAATTATAAAAGAAGGGTAGACATTATTATCCAAAATCCTATGGGGAAATTGCATTGCTTTGTGTCGAAGGAACCGGAAGTGGTAAAATGCTAACTTACTACCGAGTTTTAGGACGCGTCACTGTGGCACTCTATGCAGATCATTTGATGTATTGCATTTATTTTCATTATATTGAAACTCTTATACATGAACAAATTATCATCCATTATTTGTTATATACGTTTGAAGAATTCGATTTCAATTGTGGCTGTGTATGATTGTTTCCAAGTCATGTCACCCAAACATTTCCAATAAGTCCAAAAGTATAAAAAAAGAGATACAAATAGATCAAATTAGTTCCATAATTTATAATGTTTTTTTATCAAAGAAATTACTCTTTTACTTTTTATTTAATTACAATGATACACATCTTTCTTATAAAATTGAAGATTTATTTTGAGGATTTAAACATTATTTTAGGGTAATGATGTCATTGAAATACCTAAATTGAAGCTTCAAATTACATTTTAAAATGACATTTGGTACAGCCCTGTATTTACTTTTCCTATACATGTAAATGACAGTTTTACATGACAGAATATGGCACTGATGTGTGCAAATGATCACGATTCGTGTCTGAAATACATATTAACTGCCTGCCCAATACTGTAGATCATGTCAGGAATACTAAACGAGTGATGTCATACTTAAGTACATTGTGAATAAAGCTGCACGTAGCCCATATATTCCCCACATTTTCGTCCATATATCAACAGCTTCTCAGTCACTAAGTCGATAGTGTGTTCTGGCTGGAAGTACTTTAACACTTGCCTCTTCCAGGGAGAAGATTGAGTCAGCCAGTGACTGCTCGGGAACCGACAGTAAGTGCTCACTACCAAAACAAAACGATTCCCTATCACTGCTTGTCACTGCTCCCCACTGCTGCCTGTTTGATAGCCACATAAATTGGCTCGTACTGCTCTCACAGAACTGCCGCTATTTCATTTTCTCTGCATAATTTTTAAGAGCCTCCCATACAGTATGTGATCATAATGGCTGACTCTGCTTCTTCATTCGTTGTGCTGCTGTGTAACTGGTGCCCATGCTTCTTGTTTTAGCTGGACGAACTAAAAAAAAGAAAGGTAGCTATGAGTTCCTGAAGTGTCTGGTACGTGTTCCCTTGTCTAGCCTTCCCCCTGTTGTCTTTATTCTCTCGCTTTTAGCTCCTAACACATGTTTGTGTGTCTTGGAAGATGTCCCTCCCTCTCAGTTGGTGTCTTTCACTTCCCCTCCTTTCCTATCTTCTTGAGTAAGAAACCTTTAGAGTTGCATTCATTTTGTGTGGGTTATTTATGGCAGGATCAATCTTTAAAAGTGTTCAAAAGGCTGCATGTTTTGAAAGCAACATAGATTTATTTAGATTAAGTACTCGGCTTGAGCTGCAGCTTCTCTGTTTTGAAGTATCCAAGAGAAATTGAATTATTTTTGTTATCAGAAATGTTTGATCCCATGTCAAACTATAGATAAGCCTGGATCTTCTTAATCTGATGCACTTTAAAGACTTTCCTATTTGGAGACCTAGTTTGGTTTGAACATTTATTTTTTCTACAATTTCAGTGATCCTTCACAATTTTCGATGAGTTCAGCCCTTTATGTTTCTATCTTTCTCCTGTTAAGATCAGGTATTGTTTGCCAGAACAAGAAAGTGTATATCGTCAGTGTTTATTTTAGTCTGATTGACTCAAACTGTTATCAGTTCAGACTGTCTTTGTGCTTCCTGTTAGATTCAGGACGACTGTGTCTGTCAGACTCCTCTGAAGCTCTCTTGAATTACGTGTAAATAAACACAAAAACACAACCGCGTCTGCAGGGTAAGAGTTTCTAGGACACACTGCAGCTACAGTGGGAAGTCATCACCTTGTCTGCAGAGGTGTTGAGGATATGACTTTGAATGTTGTTGGTATGGTAGCGTTTCAGAAGACTTTAGTCGATGAAAGTGCCCTCAAAATGCAACTCTAAAATCTGTTATCGATTATTGGAGTTATTTTCCCTGTGTTTTGTTCTGCATGATGCGTGTGAGTGTGACTCAACACCCACATTAATGTTATAGCATTCATCGACATATCAAATGTATCAGCTATGGTGGCCGACAGGTATTAACGTGCTTCAACAGCCGAAACACTCCCATTAGGAGAAACACGCTGCACTTTCAAAAACGATGTACATATAAAAACTAGTGCTGTCAAAATTATCGCGTTAACGGCAGTATTTTTGAATTAATTGCGTTAAAATATTTATCATTTAACGCATGTGCAGAATGGCCCGCCCCATACATGCCACCAGTGGCAGCGCCAGGGTATGGCTGGAGTAGGCTACACCCATACCAATAAATGGCTTAGCCCCACCATGAAAAATGATGTTAAAGTAAGCAAAATAAAGTCTGCCAACTCGCGCGGAGTAAATTGCACAGACAGCAGTTAGTAAGATTGATTTCAGTAGCCACGGTTTTGAAAACTTTTGTCACGTAGTGATTGTCTTCTCAATAGAACATCTTTGATAATGTCTTCTGGCCAATCAGAATCAAGATAACGGCGTGGTGTTGTTGCAGGAAGTCCCGACGGAGAATACCTTTGCTGTAGTACAGGGGTGCACATAACTGGTACGCAGGTTATGTGCGTAATCTGAAATGCGTACCGTCACTTGTGTCTCAAAGCGCATTTGCGTACCGACGTACTTGTGAAGCTTTTCCAGAAGGCGGTTAGATCACCGGACGACAGAGTCGGTCTCCGTGTGCACAGACAGGGCTGCTGTTAACGTCGGTCTGTACAACGGAACTGTGCCAAAACTACGCCAACCGGCTGCGGAGGGAGACTCCCCCCCTCACTGGAGAACTGCGCTAAAACAGCTGATCACAACGTTCACACTCTGCGGTCAAGAAGTACTCCACTAGCCGCCGCCGCCCCCCCCCCCCCTCTGTCGACTTTCCTGAAGTACTCCCCCGTTGATAGAAATCAACACGTAATGAACTAAGACCCCACGGTTTGATGATTGATAGGTGTGTGGGTTGTCTTTCATTTTGACATGCAGAAAAATGTTATAATAAACATACATACGTATGTTAAATGGATATATCCGCCTGCTTTCATTTATCTGTCCATTCCCAAAACAATATACATAAATAAATGGCATATTTTGGACATAGTTTGAATGGTGATTAATCATGATGAATTCATTTTTAAACTGATTAATCTGATTAAAAATTGTAATCGATTGACAGCCCTAATAAAAACACAAATGTGCCAAAACACATGCAAATGATGAAACATCTTCACCAACTTCACAACAAGCATTTAGAAAACATTAGCCAACTAATGTAATAAACAAAACACTGTGAATACAAAATGCTTCAAGAAGCTCAAACACAACGGAAACGGGTACGCCAAGGTATTCTCGCAGTTAGTCTGTTTCATAATTGTAAGTGTTTTGTCAGTATATTTGAAATGACTAGGTTAGCTATGTTAGCTAGTGAGATCTGCAATAATATCGGAAGGAATCATATTGCCAATAAAACTTAGATTTTAGTCAAGTTTCCACTGACAGTTGGACAACTTTATAATCCCTGAACGTCCATAAGCGCTCCATTCTCAGCTGTGTGCGTCACTTTTTAGTGTCCCCGTTTCCATTGTGTTTTGAGTGTTTTTTTATTTGCAGCGTTTTGTTTTTGCAGTGCTTTCAGTAAACTCTGCGGATGAGTTGTCAAGTTAGTGAAAGTGTTTCTTCATTTAATTGTGTTTTGGTACATGCGAGGGTTTTTTCATTGTTTTTTAAACTGGACCGTGTTTCTGTTTTAGGCTGTTGTAACGCGTTTGCCGCTGTCGGCCACCATTATTATCTCAGTTGGAAACACACTGATATTTTCGGCTATCAGAGGACTCTTTCATAATGGGAGAGTTGGTTGTCGTGGAATTTCAGTTTTTCACTGCTGATCCCGTTTGTCCATGAATCTTCCATGCTGTCATCATTGTTAAGTCTCCATAAGACTGTAATCTCCACCCTTGACCCACAGCACAGATAGAACTTGTCCTGAATTGCTGCTGCCAAATCCTGGAAACATACTGTGTCCAGTCAGACAAATTGTTTTTCTACTGGATGGACATCTGAGGTCATGAGAAACAAACCTTTGGGGATTTGTTTCTCTCGTGCTCTCTGCACGCTTCTTTGCTAGCTTTCGATTTGCTAGCTTTCGATTTGCTAACGGGGTTTCGGGACAACTTCTATTAGTTCCGCTGTGATCTGAAAGAACATCACCTGAGTTAAAGTCCTGTTATTTTGCTCGGCAGCTTTGACACCGTCGGCTCCCTTGGCCCTAATGCCACCTCCATCCTCGGGGGGGAACCAGCCCGTGACAGTGTCCCGTCTGCAGATGCAGCTCCACCTCCAAGGCCTGCAGCAGAACACCAATGCACTGCGCAAACAACTGTCGCAGCTACGCAACATGCAGGTGTGTGAAGAAAATGACCAGATCACAGGCATTATGGCTCTATACATCTTTGTCTCTTTTAGAATAAATTCTATATATTGTTATTATTACTTTAGAAAAGCTCTAAGTGGTAGCTTCTCTCTACTCCCACCTCTTAACTCAGGTTATCAAACAGCATGTAAGAAAAAGAAATATTAAGTGACATCCTTTTGTTATTATCGACCAAGAGCCCGAACGTTCATATTTTACATAAAACATTGTACATTCCACCGTAACGCCTTTATAATCTTGTGGAGTAAGTCGTTTTTATGCCTTTAACTTCAATTGAATGCATTTGTATGTAACACTTTAGAGATGTGGTTCTAAATGTATTTCAAGGATAATAACCTTTATAAAAGTAGAAATGACTGTACAATTCATTCTTTTCAACTACAGCTGCAATTATGTCAATCCACCCAAAATATACCTTAACCCACTCTTATAATAATCAAATATGTAATGGTAATTTTTTATAAAAAATTGGCCTAAATATTGGATGTATGGAATGTGGATTTCCTTTTTCCTATTTTAAATTGTTCTAAGGTGAACATCTCTGGGTTTTGAACTGACAAAAGAAAAATATTCAAAGATACTCACTTGGATGTTTTCACAATTTTCTTTTTTTTATTTATATAGAAATTACCTGGTGATTATGGAAAATGTTGGTTACAGTCCTAGTCTTACCTAGTATCTAATGTATGTTAGGGCGTGCTTGCTCATACATTAGTTTAGCAACAGTGTAAATACACATGACAGAAAGGTAATATAAACTAGGGCTGCACGATTTTGGGAAAAAATCTAATTGCGATTTTTCTGACAAATATTGCAATTGCGATTCGAATTGCGATATTTGTTTTTAAGCGACCCAACGGAAGTTTATTGTAAAATGCGGCCATAACTCCGGCTAGGAAGGTCGTATCAACGTACTCCCGTCTCTAGCACCCCCGCAGCCCGAGCTACGAGTGAAAAAACTAAACTTACATGAAACTTCCATTGGGTTGCTTTAAAGTCAAGCTTCAGTTTAAGATTCACCCTGTAATAGAAACACGTGATGGAGCAGTACTAACCTGACTCAGAAACCATCTAGGAAAGCTCCATTGGAAGCCATTTGGAAAGGGCAGGCACTTGGCAGGTTATTGGATCAATCTGTTTATCACCTTATATCATGGGCTACTTCTGATTGATTAACAATGGCTGGTACATGTGGAGCACAGCACTTCTGATTGGTGTGGATGACTGACACACAATAGTTCGAATCCCGCCTCGGCCGCCACTGCGTCAGGCCGTTGTGGCCTTGAGCAAGACACTTTACCCGCATTTGCTCCTGTGGGTAATGTCCGCAGTAATGACTCTTACATGTCTAATATGTGTAATGTGTACTTGTAAAGCGCTTTGAGCAACTGTAAAAGCACTCTAATAAAAAATGTAATGCATTATTATTATTAATTAAAAAAAAATGTTACAAAAAAAAAAATGTTAAAAAAAACCGCAGGCATTTGCGATTTGATAATCGCATCATTTCAAATCACGATTTCGATTTAAAATCGATTAATCGTTCCGCCCTAATATAAACCGTGTTTCTTGGTGTCCCAGCTGGAGAACCAGGACTCAGTGCTGGCCCTGCTGAGGCAGACAGAGTCCGAGCTCAGCCTCATGATGCTGGACGCCATGCGCACACAGGAGGACCCGCTCCAGAGACAGCGCCTCCTGGTGGAGGAGGAGAGACTCAAGTACCTCAACCAGGAGGAGCTGCTCATCCAGCAGCTGCAGTGAGTTCAGATCACCGTCCATGTATTTAAAAAACACAATAAATAAAGGAGAACACACAGGGACAGTATGGAGGGATATGAATCTGTGACCCTGGTCCCCCACAGTGACCTGGAGAAGTCGGTGGAGGAGCTGCAGAGGAACTCTTCGGTGAATCACGGCCTAGTGACGGAGCAGGACGTTGAGCAGAAGAGCAAAGAGCTGAGGATGCTGGGAGAAACGCTCACTGAGCTCAAAAGTAAGTGTGGTCGTGACCTCGAATGTGTGTGTCGGGAGATTACTGTGATGTTTCTCGTGTAGCATTTCATCACATTGCAAGCTTGATGCAGCCACTTAAAGCTTTCCCTGTCTGTCTCAGTGCTTTTACCCTGAAGCTGCCAAGCATTTCAGGGCAGCTGTTTTCAAAATGTTCAAATCCTTACTCTGTGTCCCACCCTGCTGTTTACAACTGCTGCAGCCTCATTACACATAAGCATGTTTCTTTCAAAACCATTGGCGAATGCTTCTACGAACAAACACTGTGTGGTGGGAATCAAAGCTGTTCTCTCTTCCTCATCTGTACCATAGAGCTCCATTGTTCTTGCATCTACAATACATTCACACTGTTGCCCTTGGTGACTTATATTATAATGAACACAAACCGTTGTTTATTTTGTATCAATCACATATTCACTAGAGGATCAAATGTGGATTATTCCGATGCTGAAAATAGTCCCCATCAAATGTCCTCCTGTTGGAGGAATACTAAATAAGACTACATTTCTGCTTGATTTGTAAAAACGAAACTTCCTATATATACCACCCAAACATTTATAGCAGGCCTATTTGGGATTTTACCATTTAAGGTCAAATATAAAATGGCATTATTTGTTATTAGTGCCAGTATCCAGGTAGTCCTGTTGCCGTATGTATTTCACTACAATGTGGTTTCCTAATGCTTCTCTTGTGGATCTGCTGCCATTTAAACATATAAGCACAAGCATTTCATATGGAAGATGGGATATTTAAAAAAAGAAAAGCTCAAATCTGTTATTAACTTCAAATATGGCCATGATGGTACCTCATCTTATTTGTGTCCAAGGTCCTTAGGCTCGTTTTAAGAGGATATGAATTGCTCAAATAAATAAAAACAGCTCTATACTCATACATTTAAATCTCAAGTGCAGCACTGTAGACAGCGTTTTTTGGGGTCAAAGTTCAAGTACTGGGATTGCTAAAGTACTACGTGTACAGTATGTAAAATTGGTGTAAAACAAAGTCACTGATGAATATTAATGAATCCTCTCAGGCTTGATATTCATGAAGTTCCAGATTTAGCCTCTTGTCCTGCGACTCTGACCTGTGTACTTCCCCTCTCCATCTGGAATATTAATGAGTACTTCCTCTGAACCGAAAGGAGTCTTTTGCTCCTGCCACATTTTACTCACTGTGGCCTTAATGTACCCTGCACTTTAGAAGATATTAGGGGGAGAAAAGAGGGCTTGGCAGTTATACAGAATTTGGCAGTTATACAGAATTTGAGTCATATGACAATGATGGTCGTAGCCGAGTCGTAGATGGCTTCAAACATCTTTTACATGACGTGGTTACTGCAAATGGTTATTTTTTATTTTAATTATGAATGAGCTGCTTAAAATTACGTGAATTTAATAAAAATGCTTTTATTTAATACTGTATGCTTATAGAAGCATTCGAAACATGTTTAATTCCAAACACGTTTTACGATAATTTTTTTAACCACTATTTTTGGTTTCAACAATTTATACAAACATATGAACATGTACCGTAACTTTACAAAAAAAAAAAAGGGGATATTCGTGTGTAAATGTATGTACGCATTATTTCAGTTTGAACAGTTCTTGGCCATGATAAATGGGGTTATTTTTTGCATTTTCTTTAAAGAAAACATACCTTTCAAGTCATAGGGTCCATGTTAGACTAGTTTCTACTGACCACTTCTAGTTAGCATGTCCACCTGGCGCCTACAATTGCATCATTGTCCGTTTATTCAGTGTTTTCTTTTATTTAGTGTTTGAGTGGCAGTTGGAGCGTGAAGTGTCCACACATACACCCACAGACCAACACAGGCCGGCTTTTTGTTACCGCACATCCAGCATGCCCTTCCCTCTCGCTTGGCCGACCTCCACTGAATCCTCCTGCTGGATATGACAAGACAATCCAACAGCATCCTGTCTTCCTCTCCTATATTCCCTTCCCTCTTTACCCCCCCTCTCTCCGCCTCCATTCTTCCACACATCATTATCCCTCCCCCCCCTGCAGACCAGTTCCCCGGCCTGCAGAGTAAGATGCGGGTGGTGCTCAGGGTGGAGGTGGAGGCTGTGAAGTTCCTGAAAGAGGAGCCTCACCGTCTGGACGCCCTGCTGAAGCGCTGCAACACCATGACTGATGCGCTCAGCTCGCTCCGCAGGTATACATCTCAAACACTCCTCAGTTCACTCACATGATACCTCACTATCCAAGGTCAGCTCACATACTGTACTGTTTCCTCTCGTAGGCGTTTTTATGGGGATTTACTTCTAGACAGCTGTAGGATTCAAACTTCAAACTCAGTTTTGTGCTGAAAAACAGTGCTGCAAGGGTGTTGTCATACCCCAATTTGATGGCAATTCATTTCTTACTTTGAGAAATATTAAAAAAAAAAATTGCTTGTACAACAAAAGATATAGTATCCACACAAAGACTTACATACTTTTACCTGCAATCTATACATAAATTCAAATAAATAAAAAGGTTAGGTAGAAAGACAAAATCATTGAAAGACCTCTTTTAAAAATGTTCAGATTGAAAAAAGAACTGCCTTGAAATGCGTTACAGTGAACGACAAGATGTCATACAAAAAATGTCTGAAAAATAAATAAATGCGAAACAGGTCTGTCTCTTATGCCACTTTGGGCTCTGAGAGTGTGTGATGAAAAATGCATTAATTCGGACAATGATAACATTTAAATGAATAAGAAATAATCAGAAACATAGGATTACCTCTTGGTTCAAGGCACCGACTATGCAACTGGTTTGAGTCTGGCTTGAGACCTTTGTTGCAAGAGCTGTTCATTTTAAAAAGGAATACAAAATGTGTCATCTTTAATTGATTGTACTTTGCTTCCTTCATTGTGTCCTGTGTGTATTGTAGTTTCTTGTATCCCTCCTATATGTACAGACAAGTGACGGAGGGCATGTGGAAGTGCCCCGAAGACCTCCCCAGCCAATCACAGAAGAGATCTGAGGACATGAGCCGCTGCTCGGACCTGGACATCCTGAACAGTCCTCCTCTCAGCCTCACGGACATGAGCTCCTGCTCTGGCCTCGCCAACTGGATGCCCGTATCCGCCGGCGACGCAGACCCCTCGGGCCCCGAGCAGGACCTCCAGCCTCTAATGAGCTTCAGGAACCGGGTCCTCGATGAGCTGCCGAGTCGGCGGGCTGGAGATAAGTCCGTGTCAGCTGAAGTCAGACTGGTAATGAGATGCTGATTATGTCTTTTCGATGATACTTATTTTTCACAACAACAGAGTATAAGGGCCATGTCGGTAAAATAATTATAATTATGGAGTTTGAGGACGAGGACTAATATCGTGAGAATTTCAAAGATGAAAGTTGGAAATAAAAATAAATGCATGGATTATTTGAGATCTAAGTTTTCCTGTTGAAGAAGAAATCATACCTGAAGAATAATAGATAATAACAGTTCAATTACAAAATAAATAACTCACATATTAAAGAACCAACAAATAATTGAATATTGTTTTAAAATGTCACAAATTTGTCGCTGAATACATGAGGGGATATAAAAAAATATATTGCATATAAAAAAAACATGTATTCAGTCATTGTCAGAAATATTGTTACTTACCCTAGCAACCCAATAACAACAAAATGTCACTTCCAATTCAGTGATATTCCTTTAAATTAAAAAGGCACACAGGAAATATGTTAAATGTTTTGTTTTCATATGATCCAATCACTTTTCCTTCAATTTCTGTACTTTTGGGCAACTTGATTTTCAAACGAAAGTACTATGTATCCTTTCGTTAACTTTAACAACACTAGTATGCACATTTTTCAACAGGTAGTAATACCTGTCCAGATTAGCCAGATGGCACAATGTCCATTTACACTTAAATGTCCTATTGAGAATCTGTTCACACACCAGCAGCAGTGTGTGAACAGCTCTCATTTATCCTTGTAATATTAGAAAACACTGCATCAATGTGTCTTACTTATGTTTTCCCAGCTTGGCCTGATAGTAGTTAGCATGTCACAGCTCATCACTCTGTGTGTGTGTGTGTGTGTGTGTGTGTGTGTGTGTGTGTGTGTGTGTGTGTGTGTGTGTGTGTGTGTGTGTGTGTGTGTGTGTGTGTGTGTGTGTGTGTGTGTGTGTGTGTGTGTGTGTGTGTGTGTGTGTGTGTGTGTGTGTGTGTGTGTGTGTGTGTGTGTGTGTGTGTGTGTGTGTGTGTGTGTGTGTGTGTGTGTGTGTGTGTGTGTGTGTGTGTGTGTGTGTGTGTGTGTGTGTGCGTCAGGCGGCAGAGCGGGACTGGGAGGAGAAGCGTGCCAGCCTGACCCAGTTCAGCGCGCAGGACATCAACCGGCTGCTGGAGGAGACGCAGGCCGAGCTGATGAAGGCCATCCCGGACCTGGACTTCGCTGCCAGGCACATAAACAAGCCTGTGGTGCCCCCCAAGCCCCACATCACCATCCCAATCACCTCCACCACAGCCACTTCTCCTGCAGCTGGCCCCACGGGGACCTCCAGCGCCACGCCCAGCGGGGACCAGCAGCCCAACAAAGTGCAGATGGCTGCCCAGAAGTTAAACAGCTTGGAGGGGGGAGGTTCACATCGAGGGTCCGGTGAGTGTCTCCATACCAGCTATGCAGTGATTTCAGTTTATTTATGTTGAAGTATTTTAAATTGTTTACAATTGTTAAAAACTGTACCTCACTGCGTTGCTTTAAAAAATACCCAAAAAAAATGCCAGTGTTATTTTATCTACATTTTAAGTGTTGTATATGTTGTACTTAAAGTTTGCCATTTCTACTGAACTCAAGCAATTGTTTGTATATAGATTGAAAAGATAAGATTGAGAAGATAGATTGACAATTGTCATTTTTAACATTATTTAGGTAACGGATCTGAATAAGCCCAATGGCTCCTTCGCCTCTACCCGCACTGTTCGTCATGTCATCTGTTCTGTGTGTGTATTATTCAGTCGTGCCAAAGCATTCAAACCAGTGTTCTGTGTTTGCAGTGGATCTCAGCGTGGCCAGCAGGTATCGCACAGAGAAGCCCTCCAAGTCCCCGCCTCCCCCCCCACCTCGCCGAAGCTTCCCCTCTGCACACGGCCTCACCACCAACCGCACCGGAGACGTCGTCGTCACCTCCAAGAACATGAAGGTGAGATGCTCTGTAGGCGTGAGGTCAGTAGTGAAGCGGTGGAAAGGTCTGTCACACTGACTGGATGAGTATGCCCTCAGACGCCATCTGACTGAGGCGTGCCTCGGATAATCAGTTACACACAGGTGTGACGGAATTGCTTTGCTCCTTTACTCAAATTAAAATGATAATCCCTCACTTTGAAAAGAATCTGTTACGGAAAAAGGTTATTTATTTTACTTTTAGCGCTTTTCCCCCTATTAACTAATTATTATTTGTATTATGGATTCATATCCCCAATACTAAATAGATTGTTCTGTAAAGATTGTGAGATTGCTGATAAATTGACCCACAATCCCAAAGTGACCCACTCAGCAACATTATTACTAAAACATATTAAAACACAAACAAATGAAAACAGCCAATATTCACATGTGTGATGCTGCAACAATAAATAGTTTGATATGAATATGATTTGAACATTCAAAATAGTTGCCACAAGATGTGATCGTAAAGTACCGAGGTGACCAAACATAAAGGAAAGGCTCAAGAACACTGGTTACACGACAGATATAATAACCAGTGTTGATCTTGTTGTTAAAGCTAAGGTAAGAGGGCCATGCTGAATACAGCCTAGCTATTGGACATGACTGTGTGTTTGCTCCAGGAGTGACAGCTGCCATTAACACACTGGCCGGTTTGTTCCCTGAGAGCGAGCGAACCTCGCAGCTCCTAAATAAATACACCACAGCCGGCAGTTTGAATGAATGATGTGACAGTGAGTGTCACTGAGAGCGGAGCTGCTTTACGTCTCAACAGCAGCTGTTTAATTTCTAATCTTAATGACATGTCACAGATGAAACCCACCTCTATAGCGCCGCGGGTTGAAACCTTCAGTGTTTCCTTAAAGGAGCCCTATTCTGCCAAGGCGTTCTCTCCAGAGGGAGTTTCTCTTCCACACAGTCCCCCCTGTCTGAGGTGCCTCCATTGGACTCCTTTGTTTACTTCTGTAGCATCAGAAAGACACTGCACCCAACACTTCTATTGGGTACAACAGAGCCGGCCAGCTAACCAATCAGAGCAGACTGGGCTCTGGTTACAGACAGAGGGTGAAAAGAGGTGCTGCAGCACAGGCAGTATGAGAGAGATAAAGAGCTTTTTGAACATTAAAGCAAGGAGACACGACCCAGTAGAGACACTACACACTGATATGGACCTGGACATGAGCAGAACACGGCCCTTTAAAGGAGCCAGGTCCATGGAACCTTATATTTAACAGCGTCTGCAAACCGAACCAAAGATTATTTACAATATGTGATAGTTTGACTGCTCGTGTTTCTTGTTATGCTGGAAGTTATACAGCACAGACAGTATGAGAACAATAAAGAGCTTTTTGAACATTAGAGCATGGAGACATGTCCCAGGAGAGACACTACATACTGATATACACCTGGACATCAGCTTAATAGGGCCCCTTTAAACATCTTTAACTGTTTTGTTCGGCACAACTTGTGTGAAGTTTAAAAAGGCACTGTCAGCAAAAACAAAATAAGAAAATCATATAAATTAGATGTAGCTTAAAATAGTTAGCTTCACCAACAGTCCCCGTGGTGTTCCATGTAGGGATTTAAAAACATGCTGGATATGACATGTACATCAGTGAGCTTCCTGTTGGCTGGAGGCATTTTAAGGTTTTGGTTTGAGGCGAGAGAAAGCTGCTGCTCTAAAACCTCCCTGATCTCCCTCATCCGTCGCTCTGTGAGGACACTTCCTGAGTAGAATTCACCTCTGTCTCCACAACAGTCTGAATCCTTCAAGGCATGCGTTTCGAAAAAGAGCTGAACACTCAAGGACCCCTCCCTTTTTGTAGCTGTCCACACAAGCAAGGTGGCAGTATACATCGAAAAGATTATCTCAATGTTATTCAATAACTCCAATAAAACACACGTTTTTATCTTAAATACCTGTACTGTAGCAAGGGCAAAGAAAAAAAATTAGAAAACTACAATGATGGAAACAACCACAAATCCAACAATGAGGGGGGGTTTCTTGTCACTTCCTTTTAATGTCGGACATAGAAAAGTGCATGCAAATAATGATTAATGTTTAATCTGTTTAATTGATTTCGGATGTTATAACTCCTGGCAACCCCTGTACTATTGATCTTGACCGAAAAATAAGCAAAATATCACAAAAAATCACTTTTCATCTTGTTGGAGTATTCGGTTAAAGAACGAAGGACACTCACAATCAATACAGAGCTCTGTTTGTGTTATGTTGGGATGTTGAGAAGATCTGTGTAGTGATATTTGGTGTTTATGGTTATCGATACTCCATCAGCGTTCAGCACACACTAAGTGTTGCCGAAGTTCTGCACCACATTACAGGCTGTGACCTTTACTGTCTATACACCTACTGCACAACACATCCTGTTGTCTCATAGAAGTCAATATACTGAAGAACATGAAAAACTAAGGCTGCAAATAATTTGAAAAATATTTCCTTATTCATGAATTAGCTGATCATGTTCTCGATGAATCGTATACTGGTTTGGTAAATAGTGAAACGTTTCCATCTCAGTTTCTCTTAGTCCAAGGTGATGTCTTTAAATGTCTGAAAGGTATGAAAGGTGTTCATATGAAAACAAAATGGAAGCATGGCAGGTTTTAATGACGTCTTCTTCTTTATTATCATTAAAAAAAATGATAACATTTAACAATAACTGAGAAGTTGACGTATATTATTCAGTCTGTTGACATTAGGGCTGCAGCTAACAAATAATTATGGATTACTATATTCAATTCTTCACTTATGTGTTTCTTCTATAGAATTACCCCAAATAATGAACAAATAAATGCCTAAAGTGATGTTTTCAAATATCTATTGTATTCTACTAACAGTGCAAAGCCCACTAACATTCAGCATATCATCACATGAAAATATAATGACAAAACAGGACCGTAGAATATCATTGTACTTAAAAAGAATACCTTCTGAAATGGTTACTCTGTGTAAATCCCAAAACATTTGTAAGTCACCAGTGAGGCCTTTGTGGAAATAAAAAGAACTGTCTGGAAGTAATGGCTGGTCCACTTGAAGGGGCAGACTGTGCGCTGTATGCACTCTACTACCTGGGCATGTAACCTCTTACATTCTCCTTTAAGATGGAAGAAGATGGGGACATGCCTAAAACTCTGGTGAAGCTGAGGCGGACCCCCTGTGACACCCCCCGCCCCGCCTCCACCCCGCCTGTGATCACAGCGTCCGGCATTCAGGACGACGACGACGACGACGACGACGAAGAGAGGATCATAGCCGAGCTCGAGGTAAATCACTGATTTATTCTCAACACATTGTTGATGTGTGCTCCTGAAGCTTGTTAACATGTTTCTGCCACACTCTCTCACGTCACGGATCACAGATATTTCAAAGAACACCTGTAAAAGATTGTAATAAAAGCACCCAGCCAAAGGCCCCCCCCAGCCCTCGCTGCATCTTTGGGTCCTTGGGCAGAAAGGTAAAGTAAAAAGCGGCCCTCTCCGGCTTCCACGCCTCTGGACTGTGCTTCTACTGACTCCCCTTTGCCGTCCTCTTCCCTTTTTGATTCTCTACTTTACTACAGCTTTTAAAACTACTAACACCCAAACTGTCAACTCCACGGATCAAGATTACACAACACATCTTTTCAAAGTGTTCTAAGTCAGTTTTAATCACAGAGAGGTGTACACAGTCTTTCATTGTGTAACGTTTTGAAACTACTCGAAGTCCCTTAAGCAAATAATGTAGTAATGTTGCATAAAGCCTCTGAGGTTGATTCCTTGCCCTTGTGTTTAAGGCTTTTACCTTAGTTTATGTTAGTTTACTAAGCAACACGTTTTTTTAACTTAACCTGCATTATCGTCCCTAGCAACAAATCAAATACACAAAAAGAAACAAAACTGGAACGATGTTGCTCTCCGCGAAGAGTATGATACACAATACAATAAGAACATGTATATTATGTATAATATATTAGTTTTTATTTTGAAATACACAGTCCCTTTATTACTTTCTAAAACATCTCTTAGGGTCCAGAAGTTGTCTTAGAAAGGCTCCTTGTCTTTAATCACCATAATTAAAGCCATCGTCCCACAGATGATTTCACTATTATAAGACTGGTGGTATAGATCCCTTTAAAAAGTCCTGAGGAAATGGTTACTATTGACCTAGCAACAGAATACTTGTACATCTAAGGGTAAACACTTAAGTCTACCTTACAACATCTTAAGGAAATCCTTTTTGGATTTGAAATAACACTTATTGGATTAAAGCAGGGATGTCAAACTAAATGTCATCACGGGCCACATCAGCATTATGGTTGCACTCAAAGGGCCGATTGTAACTTTAAGACTATATACAAATACAGATATAAATATTTAATATAATAAAAGAAAGTATTATATTACATTATTGCCTCTACATTGGATTGTTATCGGATAGGGTAAACACTTCATAATTAACTACGCCTGAAAGCAGAAGTAAGTGCAAGTCTCTTCAGTGAGAATGTCACAAAATGATCATCATTTTTTTTTTTAAAGTTACAATTAAAAATAAAAAGTCAAATTCTGACAACAAATCAAATTCTATTAATCAACCATCAAGAAAAGTTATGTTCCGGTAACACTTCTACATCTCAATCACAACATTATATGGACGTTTCTTTCAAGTATCTACTATAGAAGACCAAGTTAACCAAATAGAAAAGATAAAAACATTTGAACGCAGATGCTCTACTGAACTTCTCTTTCTGACCTCGTTAACAGTTCCTCTGCTGCTTCCTCTGAGCTCTGCATATACTGTGTGTTTGTGTTTGATGGTCTCAGTTAACTGCAGCTTTAGCAGTGCACACATTGTAATTGATGGTGTGATGTGCAGTGAGTCACAGATTCAGGCAGACCATGTATTCACTTTCTGTCTGGCAGTCAGAGTAGAGAGAGCACTTCCCGACAGCTCTGGTGACATCTAACACCAGAGGGTTAGGGTTAGGGTTAGGGTTAGGGTTACCTAACCCTAACCCTAACCCTAGGTTCAGAGCTGCAGACAGAAATCTTCTCTCATGTGTTCAATTGATATCCTTTGTTTGCTCACTGAGACAGGAGGGGCCCTGTGCTATGTTTTAAGCTGCAGAGAAACACAAAGTCTAATAGTTCAAATCATGTTTCCAATGGTAGAGCACTTCTGAATGTATAAAAGGTTAAGGAGCTGAACTGGACCCTTCTGGGAGTGCCTGTAACATGACTTGGTCTACTGTCTTTGTGTCCATATTTGATTTACCCAGATATTATTATGCCCTCATTGTTTGTGTGAAAGAGATATTTCTCCCATTTCCTAAGAAAGGTCTACCAAGTTTTCCTCAGGGAAAATATTCATTTGAAAGGTGGGATGTTCCTTTTTATGGCAGCGATGTTGACACTATAATTGTAACATAACCAGATATCTTTCAACCTACGACTCTGAAATATCTCTAAGGGTTGAATATTTATTATTAAAAAATATGTTTATGTTTTAACATGAGGGAAAGCTATTTTTTTATTTTAAAGTATATCTCTACAAGTTTAAAAAGTCAGTCAGGTTTCTAAATCGGGTTTATATAAGACATGTTGCGATTGGCATGTCTTTAAAGGCCGTTGCTGGTGACTCCTCCTTGTTTGTTAGTTGTGTACTGGGCTAAATATGCAATGTCTCTTAAATAATTACAATAGTTTTTGTAATACCTCGATGTTGAAAACCTGCTCTAACATGTCCACAAAGAGTTAAACATACATCCAAATGGTGCTCCGGTCTATGTATTAGAATAGCGGCAGATTAATGCCCATTATTTTGGAAAGAGATGATCAACAATCACATATAATAATAATAATAATAATATATTTAATTTATATAGCGCTTCTCATCTGCCAAGACAAATCTCGAAGTGCTTCACAACAAGGGATACTGATACACTTTGAGAGATTAAACAAATAATTGTAATAATAATAAGAAATCAAAATATAAAATAGAGTACAAAAATAAAAGTCGGAGATAGCGATACAAATGGCAGTACTCCAGGTGTACCATGCTCAAAGTTTATTGGAAGGCCTGCCGAAAGAAGAGGGTCTTAAGGCCGGTTTTGAAGACCTCGGTGGAAGGGGCAGATCTCAGCTGATCTGGGAGGGAGTTCCAGAGGCGCGGGACTACATATGTAGTGTTCTTATGCCAGGTTCATGTGGTGAACACTCATGGTATGTATTATGATGTAAACAAGTCTTATACCTGCCCTGTCCCTGCTCCCACAGAACAGCACTCACTCTACGGGGCCGACCAAGGGCCCCACGGTGGCAGCCCGGCTCAAACACCTTCAGCAAGGCAGCCTGGAGCGGCCCAAAACACGCAAGCAGAAAGAGGACTTCCCCAAAGTCCAGGGCCAGCAGCAGGTATTCCACTTCTAAACCCTCCACCCGACGCTCCACCTGCCTGCTCTCTGCTGCGCCTCAGAGGAACCCGGCCCACCAGCTGACTATCAGAGACTACTCAAACAGCAGAGGGGCGACTATCTACAGACACCTTGGTTTTTACCAGATCTTGGTGTGTGTTATGACATTCGAGTTACTGGATCTAACCTAGCTTGCTTAGAGATCAAGTTTTTGTCGTTCGATGTTTTGATTTCCAGAGGAAGGTCGTGGTGGTGCTTGTGACTGATTAAACTAGCGTTACTATAATAGTCAGATCTATTCACAGACATCTTTCTCTTCCATAATAATCTACAGTGATGCCACGGAATAGTTTCATATCAAATTGATATTTCCTCCCCATGATCCAGCCGTGTAGTCTCTCCCCGACTCCTCATCTCTCCCTCTCTTCTTCACACTGTCTCGGTGCTCTGCTGGTGTTGAACAGCCACGAGGCCAATCCAACAAGCTAGCTTACGCTGAACTGCCTTTTAACAGCTCTACTGCTACGACACATTATGCAAGATGACAAGAGTGAAGCACAAGACGCAAGGTCGCCAGGAAAAGGTGCTTATGGGAGGAGCCTTTCAGTTGAATGTGTGCAGAAACATATATAAGATAGGTACGAGAGAAGAAATTGAGAACGAACAAAACACATATGGAAGTTAAACCAGGATTTAAATCATTCAAGCAACTGTATCTTTGTAACTTTGAACTGTTTTATTTGTAAGACCCCCACTACTTTTAGTTTGAATATCCCATTTTAAAATGTCACTTACTTGTAGGACAATATAATTGCGTTTTTTCTTTCAAGAACGATTTTTCAGACAAAACTTGGACATTTAATTTGCTTGTGAATGACAGTCATGTTATAGCATAGCATAGGGCTGTTTGTGTGAACCCCTGACCAGGTCAACACAATGGCCTGCAGATGCTCCATCAACCTGGTCATCAGCGTGGTGCACACATCTGGGGGGGGGGCAGACCTGCACGACCACCTCAATCCCCGTCATCTCTGAAATAACCACATCCCCATTGATTTGAGGAAAGCAGAAAGTCTACCTATATTACGTCCCATCTGTTCTGACTGCACCATCGCCATGTTATGTGCAGCATAGGCAACAACAAAAGGGCACATAGATAATTTATTGAAGAGTGTGACATGTCGCTGTTGGAAGCCATCACACATTCTCAGGTTACGGGCCATCATGACAAAAATCTAACATTTTTGAAATTGCCAAACTTTGAAAAAACTGTTTGTGAAACACAAACATTCAAATCACATCAATTCAGATAGAAAGTTAAATATTTCTTAAATAAGAAAATGTTTCATTTTAACACAATAACATTAGCAACAGGATGAATACAATCCGAGCAGAAAGGCTCATGAGGAGTGGGACACTTGAGAGTGTGTGTGAACAGGAGGTTAGACCCAGTGCTGGGCCTCTGAGGTGTGGAGCTGCTCTCGTCTTATCTGCTCCGGCAGACCCTCCCTGCTGCCCCGACCTGCAGGCCGCAGCAGCCTTGACCCATCCTTGACCACGGCACTCTTAAACATGTTTTAAAAAAAGAGCTTTGAGAAAATACTCAGAAAGAGAAAAAGATAACAGCCAGTCGGTCCCAGCCGGGGAAGAGCTTAAACTGCTTCACACCGATCCATATTTCCCTCTCCGCATGTGGGGCAGTTTCAGGAATCTGTCCTGATTAATTCATGAATTTACAACATTAAACATGCAGGACCCCATTTAGAAGTTTATTTACAGTGTATATTTTCCAAACAACCCGAAGCCGCTCATCCACAGGAGCCCAGATGTATTTCGAGGCTCAGTTTCATAGATCAGGTCGTGACTTCTCAGACACTAACTACGTTTACATGCAAGTTAATATTCCACTTTGATTTGGAACAGGGCAGTGAAGAGTTTAAAACAGGAAACAGCCTATTGTGTTTGTTGATTCCAAAACCCGAGGAATTGAACTGGACATTGAAACAAATATTCCAAGTGTCCAAACGGCGGTACTACAACATGCTCTTTGGATGCCGATACGGGTACTTTTTCTCTCAAGTCAGGCCATTTTGGCTTCATGCGCCACTGAGCAACTTTCATAGGAATGAACGGGGTCCGCCTCCAATGCTGTATCCAGTTCTCCTTATCTTTGTTTTGAATATAGAATTTTCCGATTAAGATACTGTAGTGGTGTATGCTTATATTGTTCAGGTTAGAACCTTTTTATGGATACGTACAACGGATTTGGAATACGCATCTCAATAGGGGTTCATACTGCAGAACAAGTAGAGATGCATGCAGAGAAGGAAAACTAACCCTCTGGTCGAAAGGAGAAAAACATTTACTTTTAAAGTTATGAAAGAATGTTGTTGACAGAATGATCAAGGGGCACTTTGTTGCAAAGGTCGAGAATTTCCGCCACGTTGAAAATACTTTCAAAAAACCTATTCATTCTGATTTGCACGATGGCATGTAGAAAGGAATAGTGGTGGAATATTCATTGCCATTAGTCATAAACAGCGTAAGGGCAAAACCCTGAATATTAGTGCCTGTAAACGTGTTCAGTGTCTTTGACAGGAGCTCCTATTAGCCGTAACAGCAATTAGAACATGGCTGACCTCCACTTGACATGCACTGCACCCCCCCCCTCACAGACCGCCAGGATTAGTATGCAGGGCCGCAGTGTCTCATGCTGCTCTGAATATCAACTCCGTTTCATTTTCTGGCTCAATTCCCTTATTGCTTTTTAAAAATGTATCACCCAGAGGGCCTGCAAGCAAACACTCACTTGTTGTTGTGTGTTGGCATAAAGTCTATGTTTACAGAGTCCGGAGTGAGCTCATGGCTTGATATCAGATATTCAAACACATCCCTTTCACAGGGAAGTATTCCAAATGATTGAAGACGTAACTGTCACTTTAAACTGTACAGTTTCCTGTTTGGTGATGGATGCAGTAAACACCAAATGATGCCTGTTCCAGGATCAGCAGTGTGTGCACTCGCCTCTGGCAACTGAATGCATTTTGATTCAAATAGTTTTTAAACCAGAGGCTGTGTTACGACAGCATCAATCTACAAAAGCTGACAAAAACAATGTGGCCACAGCAAACCTTAAGTCTGCTTCTTGTTGTGATGGAAGTGTCTGCTCTGCTGCAGTGAACTGTATCCTATCAGGCTGGTGCACCTGTCTGCCCCTCCTAGGGGACCAGGGGCACAGAGGCAGCACTGTCCCCCTGGCGCCCCGAGCAGAGCCCTGCCACCACACGCTGTGTTCTGTCATTGTTTAACTTAAGCTGTGTCAAGCTTGGCTTCGTCCTCCTCGTTCAGCCTGTTCCAACATAGCTACACACAATACGAGCTTTCAGAGCTTCTTAAATGCGTTTCATTCAGCCGGCTGCTCATCCTCAACGGGCTGCAAAGAATCCATCTTCATCAGAGCAGCCACAACTCAGATTCTACTTTGATCATTTCCTTTTCACACACACAGTATCGTCCGGGGGATTTGATACTTTAAAGAGGCCCTCTTCTGCTTCTTGGGGTTTCCTCTTTCCTGTAGTGTGTTCTATAGCATTGTGTGCATGTAAATGGTTTGCAAAGGCTAACATGTTCTCTCCCACACACTCGCCCCCTCACCCCGCCTGAAACGCCTCCATTGGACTCCTTTGTTTACTTCAGTAACATAATGACATCACTATGCTACATACTACACACTATGCTACACACTGATATGGACCTGGACATGAGCAGAACACGGCCCTTTAAAGGAGCCAGGTCCATGGAACCTTATATTTAACAGCGTCTGCAAACCGAACCAAGGATTATTTACAATATGTGATAGTTTGACTGCTCGTGTTTCTTGTTATGCTGGAAGTTATACTTTGGTGATAGCCACGTTATGAAATCTGTCAGAGTTGAAAATACTAAAACCGTGTACTTGATGGTTTCTCTCTGTATCTTCCTCTCAAGGACACACTAGAGATTACATTACATTACAATCACTTGTTAGACGCTTTTACCCAAAGCGACTCACATACTCAACACTGCAATGTGGGGTGAAGTGTCTGGCCCCGGGACACGACGCCATGCTGACTGCAGTGGGGTTTGAACCTGCTGTGACCCCCTGATCCCAACACCAACGCACTAGCCCACTGCGCCACACACCTCCTCCAATCCATCAAGTGCTGAATCCAGCCCGGTTCTATTCCTGTGCTCAGGACACCGTACACAGACACCCCACTGTGGCAGGCATTATAGGCCCGGTGCGGTGAACTGTCCTGAACGTAACTCACTCGTCCTCAAAACCCTTTTGCCTCACATTTGTATTGACGAATGGTCAGCGTCCGTGAGTGTCCACAGACGTGGATACGGGGGGGGAGTCACAGAGACGTAGATTGTCTCTGGCGGCAGAGGGGATGCTTGTCTTTCCACTTTTCTTTCTTTATTCTGCACATGAAGAGCCTCTGAGACTCCTGCTGCTGCTGCGAGGTGTTTAAAGAAAGGTCAGGTCCGTTAGGAGGCGATGCTTCCACCCAGGAGGCTCCTCCTCCTCCTCCTCCTCCTCCTCCTCCTCCACACCTCTACTTATCTCTTCTATCATTTCCTTCTGTACTTTTTTATTTCTTGCTACCCCTATTGTGTTGTATCTTCTGCTCTCTCTTCGATACACCTTCTTTTCTTTTGTTTTTGAATTCTCCCCTCCTTGTCTTCTTTAACACATCTCTACTCTCTATCTTTGTTTCCTTGTTTGGCTTCTCTCATTCCTCCCCTCTCTTATCTCATCTCCTTGTTCACTCTCCTCTCCTTGTCTCCTTTCCACATTTCCTTTTATTTGCTTCCTTTTCCCTTCTCTTTTTTTAACCACCACTCTGCTTTCTTCTTCTCTTCTTAATTCCTCGGTCTGCTCATATCTCCTTTCCTCCACTCTCTTAATCTTATTTTATCTCCTTGTTCCTTCACCTCGTTTATTTTCCCTTCACTTCTCACTTCCTATCCTCATCCCCACACCCTCCACATCTCCTTTCCTCCGCCCCTTGCTTACTCCCATCATCTCTCCTCTCCTTCCTTCTCGTTGTTTCCTTTCCTTGCCACTCCTCTTCTCCCTGCTCTCCCCTTCACTTCTCTCCTTGTTTCTTCTCCTTGCTATGGTTTTCCGCTCACAAATCCCCTCATTTCCCCTTACTTGTCTCCTTGTCTCCAACTGCTCTTTATTTGTACTCTCTTTCCTTGTATCCTCTTCTTGTTTCTTCTCCTCTCCTCCTGTACGAATCTGCTGTCTCCTATGCATTGACACTATCCCTCCTCTCCTTCCTTTACATGTCTGCCCCCCCCCGCATTACACAGAGGAGAGGAAGAAGGACATATTTTCAGTCCCAGCGCTCTGACAGCAGACTGTGATCACAGCATCATGTCTAGCTGTGTGCAGCTCAGCGACACACACACACTCCTCTCTCTCCTCTACACACAAGCACGAGGACTGTCACGCCGATGCACCAAAACCCAACATCCCCAGCGGCCAATCAGGAGATGGAAGCGTAGGGTAGTGGGAGAGGAGGGAGGTGGGGCAGAAAACCTCATCAGACACACGTGTAAGATTTAACAAAAACTTGAAATACATTTGTCTGTTTGTAAATTTTCATTTTTGTCTTTTTTTCTTTCCCCCTCCCTTTCACCGCTTTTTGTTTCTTTTCTAATTTGTCTTGTTTTTTTCTTCTCTTAAATCTTCCCTCTGCTTGCTTTCTGTGGGGCAGTGCTGAGATGTGTTCTTCTTCTTGTGCTACAGAAGAACCGCTGCTCCTCCTTCTGGCCAATCACCATTAGTTCCGCTGCTGCTTCTCCTCACATCTCTTTGGTCTGTGAGCCAGCCTCTCGCTCCTCTTCTCTCTGTTGCTTTGCTTCTACATTCTCTGTCTGCCTCTCAGGTCTCAGCCGGACTAATAACGCGAGGAGCGAGCACTCGGATCATTCTGGGTTTGGACTCGATCCTAGGTCAGAACTTGAAAGTGTGAGATTTTTGTCGTTTGAACAATTTATCCGTCTTAATAAGATGGAGGTCCTCAATCTAGGATGATAACACCCCAATAATTAGTTCAAATGATCAGATTTCTCCCATAATGCAGTTCTGCTTCACACTTCATACAGATTTGGAGGTAATTGCTTCAGCTCTGGCCCCGCAGTATGAAGCCGTTTGGGGATTTGACTTCTAACATCCAGCATATCTAACAATCAAACCCATATCTGTGTCTCAATATTCATACTAATACACTTTGCTACTATACAAACTAATACTGAGTAGTCTGTAGATTATACTGGAAAAGTGGCCAAGTCGATAAAACAAGCCGTCGGTATGACTTCTTCTTTTTGCAGCAGAAACATTTAACGTTTCTCCATACCAAGAATCTTCCTCCATTATGGATTAAAGGCTTGCAAGAGACGGATCGAAATGAGAATTTGATGAAAATTGAAGCAAAAAATGTTGATATATCCTGCATTGAAGTCCGTAGTGTGGGTTGACCCCCGACCTACATTTCCCTTAATGCAACTTGATGGCATATTTTAGTCACGAAACCAGAGTGCTTCTCCAGCTTTGCTGTGAGTGGAATGGCTTTGGAAACAACCCTCCTACACTCAAAACCTTCCATAACCTACAATCACAACCACTGTGAAGAACTGAGAAGGGCTTTCCCCTCCCCTCCATTCTGTTGAGTGTATCACCATATATATGTCTTCCAGGAGAGACTGTTTGAAAAATGTTACCGGTATCCACAAATTCAAACCATATTGCGTTAGGATTAGGTATGAACTGTTTTCATTTCCGACTACACTTCGTATGAACTATTTCAGGATGAGCATCATCTAAAAAAAAGCCCAAAATAAAACTCTGTAAAAGGGTGTAGCACGGGTAAAAGGAAGACCCCCTTACGTTTAGAAGCGGATTGGAATCAAAATTATTGATCTTCATTTCGTGGTTTGTAGGAGTTAAAACGACAGAGTTTATCGATAGAAAATATGCTGACCATGCTATAAAGGAATCTACCATTTCTAACGTAAACTTAAATACATGTGTATTTGTTGTCGTTTCCTGTAAACAAAACAAAATTAAGAATATGGTGAGAAAGGTAGTGACAATCTTTAGAAGCTAATCAGTCAAATCCTTTTATTTATGTGCTAACGCTAACACAATAAAAACATTATACTATTACATTAGTTATCTAGTGTTAAGTATGAAATTGGACCAATATCTTCAGTTTCCCTTCAACATTTATGTATTTTCAGACTGCTAGTATTAGATGTCGCATAGTGTGATTGGACCTGGCTGGAGATGGAAGGTTTTTGGGGTGAACTGTGTCTTTAATAACAGGATACATAATCCTGCACACAGGCTCTGTGCTGCGCTGACATTTTGCTGTAGGGAAATATTAATCTCGCACTGTGAGTGTGGATTTATACCACTGGCAGAAATTAAATTACAGACGGATGTTTAACCGTATAGTTAATACATTTATGGAATGTATTAGTAGTCTCAGATATAGCATTAAAATCTAGCACGGATAAAGAAAAAAACAGCAGTTGAAGTATAACCTGAACCACTGCTCAGATATATTGTATGTATATTATAAGACCATTTAGTTTTTGTTTTTGAAGACATTTCTTATCATGTAAAAAAAAGAAAAGTATCATCTATGTTTTATATAATCAAGCTTTTTTTGTATTTTTATACTTGAAGAAGAGGAGTCATGAGCATGCAACACAATTTGTATCTGTACATTTTTATTTTTCTGTGTTAAAGATTTTTATTTTTTTTCCTGCTAACCATAGAAACAAACCATGATGAAACTTTGTTGTAGAAGACCAGAGTGGGAGGTTCTCCAGGTGAAAAGTGTATAATAGTACCACCACATTTATAAAAAGCACATCTACTTCCTGGAAAACAATCTGATGGGACACACTGATAGGACGCCCCATTGTGTAGCTGTTTTCCTCTATAATAACCAATAGTGTACGTACACTGCACAGATTAAACTATTGATGGTTTATTGATGAATGTGTGATTGTTCAAACCATTTGTGGATGTTAAAAAATGTATATAAACCCAAATGATATATTACAGAAATTGATTTTATGTGGACATTTTTTAAACGGGAAAAAAAAATCCAAAATGGCATGCATACTGTATACATTCCTGAAAATCTGCACGCTGGGTCAACAGAGGTCAAATTTTCTTGTCAATAATTCTGTGTATACTTGTGAGTGTATGATAGAGTAAACTAACATTGTACAGTAACATAGATTTTTGTATTATGTTCCAAATGGGTCGGTAAAGCCCCTTTTACTGTCAGAATAAAGAAAACATGATAAGTATTATAGAGAAAGAAATATGGATGAAATTGTATATCAAATACATATGTTCCTCCAGTCTGAGAGTGATGCTTGCTGTGTGAGGTAAGTGTTGTTTGTGAATTGTGAAGAAGAATGATAATCTACTACCAAGTCAGTATAACTAAAGACCAACTAATCCGTGCAAAACACCACGCAACTTTGTGTATGGAAAGTAAAAGTTGCTGCTTTGTGTGAGAAAAATCAACCAAACAAAAAAAGGTTGCTGCTTTTGTACGTTCCTGTTGTGTTTTGTGACAATAAAGGTGACCCTCTTATACATGACGCTTGTGAGTGACTCTTCTGTGAATGGACACAAAGGAAGCATTGAGCTCCAGCTGCAACAAACGAGTATCATTATGTATCAATCCATGTGTACTTTTTTTAAAGTTTTTTTTAGTCTGTAAAATAGACAAAATTATGCAAGTCTAAATATTTAGTTAGGTCTCAGTCTCGAACCTAAAAAAGGATATGTTTGCCATCATTAAAGACAAAGAAAAGTAATGAACTCTCAACATGTATCACCAACACACTCTCACTCCCTAAGCGTCCAATAGCGACGTTTGGTCAGTGTCCGTGGCGTCCAATTGTGACGCTCCTAGGCTCCTTCAGCGTCATAAAGAGACGCAAATAGCTTTCAACTGATTGCAATGTATTCCCATCTGCGTCGGGATTTGACGCTCAGGGAAGCACGGCATTCGTTTATGTCGGCTGCCCTTAAAGGTAATGTGAGCGTCCATTCCCAGGAGTAAAGGATGGCAGAAGACACTACACTACCCAGAATCCCCAGCTATCGTTTGGACTACACCATGTGCTCTTGACAAACCCCGTGATAGTCCTCAAGCTCTGTGATTGGAGAGTGTGCTCCGAGGGTTAAGCCGATTCTCGAACAGCACTTGAAATGGGATGGAACCACGGCAGACTGTCCAAAACTGGATTTGAACGGGTCCACCGCGTCCCCCCTCCCCCACCCCGTCCCCAGAACTACACATGCTGGCTATTCTGTTTCGCAACATGTTCTCTATGGCACGTCTCTACTGGGAGTTGTAGTTTTAAAAGACGTTTTCGTATTTCCCATAATAAGCAGTTGCCAGTATTAAACTGTGTACATCCCTGGAGGTTTAGGGGACAGGAAACACTCACATTTAAAACATATAATTAATAAATGGGTGAAAATTGCTTGTGCCCATTATGGGCAGTATTACTATATATACCCACACGCCAGCTAAGGTCAGAAGAGCTTTATTTAACAGCTGGTCTTATGTTTGTGACCCCTGTGATAACATTACATTACATTAATTGATAAGCCTGAAACATGCACTTGTCAAGGTTCAGAGGCACATTGTGCAAATATGGCAGTTGCCATCGATCAGCTTAAGATAAGATATACTTTATTGATCCCAAGTTGGAACATTTGCGTTACATCAACATGTGTAACAGTTAAATATGCAGTTGTGTTTATTTGAAAATCATTTAGTATAATCACATAAATTCTGTGTTTTATATTCAACAATTCTGTGTTCTTTATTTATTGATTGTTCAATACCTGACAAGGCCGGAGATGAAATATCTACATACATCTTATAAGAGTAATACATTATGTATAATATCAGTTAAAATAAGTGCTTCAACATAGTTAACATTGCTGGAGGTATGCACACATATTGATAGATGTCTTGTAATGCACTATTGAGGAACCTGCGACCCAAGTTTTTCATTCAGTGCAGAACTACACCACAGTTGTGTAGGCCTATATGATATGTCAATAAACCTTAGAAAATCTTGAAATCTTGAAAGGGATGTGCAAAATAGTCATTACATACAGTCTTTAATTAACAATTAGTAGAGAATAACGAGTAATGAATATACTTTATAGGGATCGTATTAATATCTAATAATACAAATATTGAAATGCAATAACATGCTTTAACCACCAGGTGTCCCTTTATATCAACTGTGCACCTTTATGGTGTAAATACAGCCTATCTACCAATTGGATCAAATATAAAAGTAAGCCGAATTAGTGTTGATACTGCAAGGAGACGTATTGTGTGAAAAGAAATGTAAGATGTTGTTTAATGGCTGATTTATGATCCACGTCACGTTTCCAGTTCCTCATGTTTGTCTTGTCATCAGGGCTCTATAAATACAGAACTACGGCAGATATGTAATATGTAATGCAGCCGAACCGTGTATTACAATGCCGTTATGTGATGACTTTCAAAGAGAAAAGCAAGCACACTCGGAATAAGGTATTATTATTATTTCGGTCTGTTTCCGGTATTTGTTAATGACGGTGTGCTCTGAGATGTGAGACTGGAATTGCACAGGGGGAAATAACGTAGGCTATCTTTAGATGCAGATTTTGTTAAACTAATATGTTTAGGCTGTGGACCAACACTATACATTGACGGGGAAGGGGGTAGCAATAAAGATAACACCATTAAACAGTTACACAACATAACAGAAATAATATCGATAGCAGCGTCCCTAGCAACCACCTTGGTAACAATGAAAACGTCGCGATTTCCTGAAGTAATCTTCGTAATAACTAGCAAACTAAAGATCATGTACATCCACTGCACACATAATCTGAAATAACAACTCATATTTCTCGCATCAAATGACATCAAAACGCATTTTAATGGCCAAACTAACTTTAAAATAGGCATTTTACACCTAGAATAAAACGAAGTTCGGCCAAGTTTTCTTTTTCTGCAGGGAGACATTTGAAGATCACGTGACATAGACGCCAGCCATCGGAATGAATGGTGAAAAAAACGGGGTTTGTCAAACAGAGCACATGGTGTAGGCCAAACGATAGCTGGGGATTCTGGGTAGTGTAGTGTCTTCTGCCATCCTTTACTCAGAAAACATATTTGTTTCTCCGAATCGAAGGGGAAAAATACAAAAGCATTGTACACAATTTAAACCAATCAATGTTGTGTAATTAACAAGGATAATCTGGTGTTTTTTAGTCGATGAGTAGTGCAGATATCACTGTAAAATCAATCGACAGTAAGAGGAGTACTTACTTCCGGGTGTAAAATTCTCCGTTATCCAATGGGAATGGATGCTCACATTGCCTTTAAGGGCAGCCGGCATAAACGAATGCCGTGCTTCCATGAGCGTCAAATCCCGACGCAGATGGGAATACATTACAATCAGTTGAAAGCTATTTGCGTCCCTTTATGACGCTGAAGGAGCCTAGGAGGGTCACAATTGGACGCCACGGACACTGACCAAACGTCGCTATTGGACGCTTAGGGAGTGAGAGTGTGTTGGTATCACCTGCAACCATTTTGCTTTTGTGGCTTTTTTCTTGAAAATTCCTTAAAGGAGACCAATCATGCTGTATTTGAATAATACAGTGTAGGGTAGGGCCATACCTATATAAGGTATATTTATACGCTTTTTCTTTCAAAATACCAAACAGATCATGCATTTTAGCCATGCCTCATTTCAATCTATTTTGCTCTCCTCCAGCCTGTCTTTGCATGCGCTGCTGCTGACCACGCCCCCCTGCAAAGGAGGGGGCCGAGTTACGAGCGTCATGTTACCATGCTGTTACCATGCCACGGCAAGCTCTCATTCCCCTGATTGGTGGAGAGTTGCCCATATAGGCGGAGCACCTCGTCACTGACTTCAGACTATTTTCAAATCTGTTTCAGTCTGTATCAGATCCGTTAAAGCCCCGTTTTTAGAGATGTGGGTACGGAGGAAAAGAGAGAGGGTTGTGTTTTCTGACACTTGGTGAGTTCCCTGACACACCGGGGACACATATTCATGTATAAAAGACGTACAAAAGTGCATTTTGCATGATAGGTCCCCTTTAAAGAAGGAATTGATTATAAAATAGTTATTTTAGATTTTAAATGTAGATGTGCTGTATAAAAGTGTTTAAAAATGTACCTTTGGTTGACCAAATGACTTACGATAGCAATAGGCCTATACTGCTAATTCGCTCAATAATTACCTGCTAACTGCAGCATTTAAAACTTATACATTTCATTGGAAATACCCTGATCACTAGACCATTTTAGGGCTGAAATAAATGCATACATATTTTTTAAATTCTGCTTTTGTGAACTTTGCCTTGCTATTTAATGTGGCTAACCGATTGCTACCGTCTTAGCAGTGCTGAACTGGAGAGTCCAAAATGGAATTAAAGCCATCATAGCTTGGTAGCAGTTTTGCACCATCAACTTCTAAAACTGCTCTTGTCAAACTTTCAAATCCTTCAAAAATAAATGGTTTGCAGACAGTTATGAGCCAAAAGCCAACGGTTGGAATACATATTTTAAATAAACTGACTTTTCTTTTACAATACCTAGCTAACAAACATGATAACTGACAGTTAGCCAGCTTGTTAGCATGCGTGATGCGTGATGCTGAGTGATCAGCACAGAGAAAATAGAAGTGTTTTATTTGACCGTAGGTGACTTTCTTAGCATAATTAGACTTTAATGTATTCAGCCTCAAGATGGTATTCTTCCAGTCACACAAATATATATTTAGTTCTCTTAAAACTCTTATGCGTGCCACTTAAGGAAATACGTGTTTAAACAAGTGTCTATTAATGAATCATTGCTTAGTTGAACTAAAGAAATAAAGAGTTATTGTCCATCCATCCATCTTCTCTCGCTTATCCGTGGTCGGGTCGCGGGGGTAGCAGTTCCAGCAGAGAGCCCCAAACTTTCTTTTCCCTGGCCACATCAACCAGCTCTGACTGGGGGATCCCAAGGCGCTCCCAGGCCAGCGAAGAGATATAATCCCTCCACCTGGTCCTAGGTCTACCCCTCGGTCTCTTCCCAGCTGGACGTGCCTGGAACACCTCCCTAGGGAGGCGCCCAGGTGGCATCCTTACTAGGTGCCCGAACCACCTCAACAGGCTCCATCTCGGCCGCTTGTATCCGCAATCTCGTTCTTTCGGTCATGACCCATCCTTCATGACCATAGGTGAGGGTGAATGAAAATGGCCCGGTAGACAGAGAGCTTTGCCTTCTGGCTCAGCTCCCTTTTCGTCACAACGGTGCGGTAAAGCGACTGCAGTACCGCTCCCGCTGCTCCAATTCTCCGGCCCATCTCACGCTTCATTGTTCCCTCACTCGAGAACAAGACACCGAGATACTTGAACTCCTTCACTTGGGGTAAGGACTCATTCCCTACTTGGAGTGGACAGTCCATCGGTTTCCTTGTGAAAAAAGACTTATTGTGTAAAACATCATATTATAAAGTTAAAATAGGCGGCAGAATGCAGCTTTGTAGCCATTAATAAATCATGAAAGTATCATCATGTAATACAGTGCAAACACGTTAAATCATGTTGACTTTGAAGTACTCCGCATGGACAAATAAATGTCACGGATTAGTTCAAACGCCTAAAACCAACCAAATATGTGCTGACAGAGATTTAAGCTGCGGTGTGACGAGGTTGGCCGGAGTTCATTTAGATTAGATGAAAGTTTAATGATTCATCAGGAATAGCTGAGCATGGCATTAGCAGAGAGGAATTAGAGATAGATACAAATCAAATGAGTAAGATGTAAGATAATGAGGTAGTAATTAAATACGTGAAAAAAACATGTTTTTGGGGTAAAGCCTTGATTTATTTCTGGCAATGGTATCAACTGTGAGTGCAGTTGAAGCACAATTTAAAGGAATAGTTTGACATTTTGGGTAATGAAGCTTAGCGCAAGTTCAATAAGAAAGACCTAACACGAGTCACTTACACGTCACTCGATAGCTCCCTTCCCCCCTCATTAAATATGAGGGCGTCACCCCTCAGCAGCCAATAGCTGCACATGCTAAATTCCTTAAATGCCTGCTCTTCCTCCCTGTCAGTTGTCATTTGCAGATGACCGCAAACAGTAGCAGTACTATACTCCTCCTCGTGAGAAAAAAAAAAAAGCACAAGAAAAACTAGCTCAAGATGTCCAACTCGGACAATTCAGATCACGAACCTGGTATGGAAATCTTCGAGCCCGGTTCGGCTCCCCACAGCGGCCTATCACCAGAGGCAGACTTCCTCATCGCCCGGCTCCTGCAGCAGGGCATCCCCACAGCCCCAGGCCTCACTCTCTCGCAGCTCCGAGAGCTCTCGGATCAGGTCTCCAGCACAGCTCCCCAGTCCGGGGCAGCAGCTCCAGTCAGCTCCCCAGAGAGCAGGGCGAGGACGTGGCCGCAGCCGCGGAGGTAAAAAAAAAAAAAAAAAGGGCAGGAAGTCGAGCCCTCCAGGATCCCGTCCACCTCCAAAATCCACCCCTTCCCAGGCTCGCCAGTCCGGGAGCGTCACTAACACACCCCTCATGGAGAGTAGCGTGGCCGGCTCCCTGCAATCCCTGGCTAGCTCCATGATAGCTATCGATGCTCGCCTCCAGGCCCTGGAAGACTCCGTCACAGGAGCTTCGACTTCCGTGGCACTCAGGTACTAGTGTTAACGAAAATGTTTGCACTCACCCTTACACAGGGTCGGGTTGTAACGGAATAGATGTAACGGCGTTACGTAATCAGAAATACAAAAAATCAAGTATATTCAGTGGGCGTTACATTTGAAAAAACGAGTAATCTGAGTCAGTTACTTTCGTAAACCTGAAGTGAATACTTATTCATTATTGGTTGAGAAGTTTCCTCACAAAATGTAATATTCATTACCGGCAGAACCGTGTGCACACTGCACAGGCTGCAGCGTGTCTGTGAGCGAGAGATGCAGCGTGTCTGTGAGGCCCCGCCCCCGCACGCAGACGAGAGAGAGAGAGAGTTCTCTTTCAAAATATATTGAAAGGTAGAAACGGAGATGGTTAGATAAAACATGGAAGATAACGTTTATGTAGCATTTATTTATTGTCGAAATGATGACATTTATAACGGGATCAAATCAAAGTGAATGGCCTGCTGAATGCATGGGGCAAGTGACTGGAAAAAAGTTATTACATCGTTTCAAATAATAAATAATAATGATAATTCATTCTATTTAGGGGAGCCTTTCAAAGCACCCAAGCACACCTTACAATGCATAACATATTCCAAGGAAAGGTTTTAAGACGGTACAAGAATGCAGTATGGGTGAGTTTTTATGTGTGGTGCAGATGAGAGCTGTCCAGAATGACCCTAAGATGTTGTGTTGTGCTCTTGATAAAACAGTAAAATACGTGTCTCCCGTTCACCAAAACATACCCATCTGTTATGGAAAAGAAAGTATTCCAAAGAAAAAAGAAGAAGAAGGAAAGAAGAAGATGCGCAGAAGAAAAATCTGGCCCACCCTATATTTTTACAGGCCCACCCTAAAGTACATTTCTGCCTACGCTACTGGTCCGCACAGCAGCGTGCGTTGACGTTGGCGGTCGGCGTGTCTGAAGCTTGGCGATTTTTATTTTTTTATTTTTTTGCGAGCAACGTGACCAACAACCAATCACATGAATCTCTTGCCCCCGACATACAAAGCAATAGCAATGTTAAAACGAAGTAAACTGGAAAAAAAATAATAAAAATCTCCAACAGGCGAAAACCTACCAGTTTCACCCACTGTCTCTGCCTCCTCCCTCCATGCCTCGCTCCTCTGGTTTGTATCCCGGTAGATGAACAGAGACCGATCATTCAGCACCGGGTGATTCACTACCGCTATAATGAATTTTCCCTCCATTTTTTGGAATATGAGGTAATGACCTGCGTAGTCTCTCCCAGCATACACGCGGTTTGACTGGCTAGCGCTTGTACTGGCAGATTTGCATAAACGGGATTTCATTGGCTGACGCTTCTGCCAAGGCACCAACAAATTGAACATTGCTCAATTTTTGAAGCGAGCAACGCCAGCAACGCTCCACGTCGCTTCCCAAAATACAGTTCTGCTAAAAGTGACGTCACCCTATTCAAAGTGAATGGGCAGAAGCGTTGGAAGCTTTAACGCGCGCCACCGTGTGGACGGGCCGTCACAGTAGCTCTGCGCCAGAAACCTCGTGGAGGTAGAAAAAAAAAAAAAATGGAATATCACCCCTCCACTCCCATTATCATCCCTCAGCTAGCAGCTGCGCTATCTACTCACCCAGATTCCGTGTGTGTTGACTATCTCTGTCAGGGCTCTCCCAAGGCTTCAGGGTAGGGGTCCTCCCATCTCTCACAGTGACTTGCGTAGCAAGAAACTTACAGTCAGCCGCTAAAGAACCCAACATAGTTTCCCAGCTCATCGACAAAGAACTTCTCAAAGGATATATAATCGGCCCTTTTAGCTCCTCCCCCTTCTCAGTGTTCCGTTCAAATCCCATCGGAATAAGCCACACGTAAATAAAAGGCTGATTTTCAATCTGTCCGCTCCCCGCTCCGGCCATTCCGCAGCGTCAATAGCATCATCCCTCCAGATCAGTTCTCCCTTCACCATGCCTCAGTGGATAATGCAATAAAGATGATCAAGTTCACAGGGCACGGAGCTCGGCTCTCCAAAGCGGACATTACCGATGCCTTCATAATCATCCCCATTCATCCGTCTCAGTGGAATTCGTTCGGTATTAAGTGGGAGTCCAAACTCTATTTTCGCCGTTCGCAGAAGCAGCCCCTGCATCTTCAATTCCTTCTCAGAAGCACTCTGCTGGATCCTGCTGAACATCGTCAGAATCCCCTCCGTCCTTCACCTACTGGACGACTCCTCCCCATAGACCCGCCACAGGACAGCTCAGGGATCTCACTGGCCAAGCTTAAACACTGCTTCAGGAGTTAGGTGTCCCTCTCTCCAAAGAGAAAACGTTAGGTCCCGACACACGCTTAGAGTTCTTAGGCATCATCCTCGACTCCATAGACATGAAGACGTCTCTCCCCTCCGACAAATTGCAGCGCATCCGGGACATCACCAAGTCATACTGCGAGCAACTAGTTATCACAAAACAACAGTTGCTCTCCCTTCTCGGATACCTCAACTTCGCCATGCACGTCATCCCCCAGGGGCGCTCGTTCATCTCCCGCCTCCTGGACGCAGCATCAGCGGTCGACAAACTCCATGACTGTGTTTTCTTAGACGAAGGCTGCCGCTCAGACCTACGTTTCTGGTCCCTCCTGCTCGCCCACTGGAACGGAGTTACTTTCTTTTACGATGACCTCGTGCGTTCCTCTGACTCAATGAGGTTCTTCACGGATGCCGCCCCATCCGTGGGTTTTGGGGGTTTCTTCCAGGGAGAGTGGTTCACAGGGTCAATGGCCCCCGTCAATTTCTACCTCAAGCAAGTTCTCATTAAATCCGGCCTATCACCTATATCATACCCGGAACATTCCTTCAGGATAGGTGCAGCCACCTCTGCTGCTAATCAAGGTCTCTCTACCTCATCCCTACAACAACTAGGACGGTGGTCCTCCTCCGCCTTCACAACCTACATTCGCCCGGACATCAGCGATGGGATCTGGCTTCCCAAAGATCTCTCAGACCCTAACTATGGTATCTATGCATATAACTGGTGGTGGCTCATAAACACATTCACAAGTATACAAGTCTCACTAAGGTACCTGATATTCAAACTGCATTCCTGTCCTAATTCCGCAGGCCCCGCCTACAGGGAATAATGTCTCGTCTCACGCTGCAACTACATGTAACGGGCTTCATCTCCGGCACACAGGTATTTCATTCCCAGGCCTTGCTCAAACGTATCAGTGTAAAATGTATTTCCTGCAGTCAGGCGTGGACTCGGGCCACTGTACACCCCCGTGGCAGTTACCAAAGAAAAGGAAAGAAAGAAAGAGAAAAGAGTAAAGAAAAAGATATATATATATATATATATATAGCCTGCGAAGTCAGGCGTGGCGGAAGGCCACCGTACACTTCGGTGTCGTAGCTTCGGGCTACCGTACACTTCGGTGTCGTGGACGTTGGGCCACCGTTACAAAACGAAACCGCTCGCTCCTCGGCGTAGTCAAGCCCTGCTGGCCAGGCATGCGACCCGCAGGTCGTTTTCAGGTAAGACCGGCACTGATTTCGGCAGTCAGAGTCTCAGCATGACCCGTAAGCTCCGGCAGTGATTCCGGCACTATGTCGCTCATATATGTGTTCATCTATTATCTTTCCTTCCCAGATCACCAGTCACCCCACAAGGTAAGCAACTCAGTTCATCTCAGTATTTCATACTTCACTGGTTTTGGGGATTTCATCGGAGCGGTGCTTTCCCTCCTGAATGATTATCCTGCAAACCGGGGCCTAATCGCCAAACACCATTACATTCTCCTGTTGTATTATCATGGCAATCATTTCATTCATATCATTTCATTCTTACATCACGTCTCTCCGGTTTGAATTACACTTGTTTGCTTCCACTCATGTCTGGGTGTGAAATCCGGAGCTGAAGGCAGGACATGGTTAGCTTTGGTTAGCTTAGCATTAAGACTTCAAGCAGAGGGTGAAACAGCTAGCCTGGCTCTTTAACCAAAGTTAATAAAATCCACCTAACTGGAATGCTGTTGAGTGAATGTTTTGTTTGATATGTCCAAATGTAGCTCAACTATAAGCCTCCTTTTACCCCAAGGTGTATAATCAGGGTGTAGTGCATGTCTGTGTGACAATTCTATCTGGGCTTGTCACGATCTGTCTTTATGGTGTTTTGTCTTGTCTATATTTGTCTGTGGTTCCCTGTCGTTAGTTTCCCTGGTGTGTCTGATTACCCGATTGTGTTCACCTGTGGCCCCTGTGTTTTCTCCTCCCTCCTCACCTGTGTCTTGTTTGTGTGATTAGTCTTGTGTGTATTTCAGTTCTGGTTTTTCTGTCTGTCTTTGTCGGTTCGTCTTGTGTCATGACTAGTTCGTCGGTGAGTGTTCTGTTTTGTCTTTGTTTATCACCTAGCCTTGAAATAAAGGAATTTTCACTTTATTCTGCATTTGGGTCCTACCTGCTTCACACACCGTAACAGGGCTAACGGATATGAGAAGCTTTGTCTACAGGAATTTGGCGGGAGAGTTCTCTCCTGACAGACTAATGGCACATTTCCACTGCAGCGCGTAGCACGGTTTAAGCATGCCGTGCCAAACCCGGTCCGTTTTTTGTTGCGTTTCCACTAGGGGTATTTCTGGCTAACGGGTACCTTTTCACAGTTTTTCTGGCCCTCCAAAATCGTGGTTCTTTCCGGGCCAGCTAATAATGTTTTGATTATTGAAATGTATACCGTTCTGTTTCATATGGGTGTTGAGAGATGTATCCATAGATCTCGTCTCTTAATTTTGCTCTGAAATTCACCAGATTGATGCATTTAATTGCAAAATAAATACAAAAAAATCTTCCCGGGTTTAGTGTTTAAACTCTTCTTCTTCTTTTTTTAAACAGCTTATGACTAAGATAAGATATATCATTTTGTTTTACTTGAAGGGCTTGTGCAGCAGTTACAGTAGGCCTACAAATGAGGAAAGCATTCAAAACCAAAATATACACAATGCCAACAATAAAGGGCTAGAGTTGCGGAGAGAAATATGTTTGCAATGTAAAATATGAGGAACAGGTAAGGGAAAGTTTCCTCATTGTGTCTCCGGAACGTAATGAGAGAGTTCTAAAGCTATTTGTGGTTTGATAGAAACTGGGCAGTTTTCCAGTTGTTTGAGGCACTCGAGGCACTGGGAAGTAGAAGATCTGCTCCGCCCTGCTGATCTTATTCACTTCCTGCTTCCACTTTGTCCTCCAAACTAAAACAGACTAGCTGAGTAACATTGTCTGTGTCTGGAAACAGCAGTTGGCATTTAATTCAAACAAATAGAACTGGAAACAGACTGTAAGTACGATTTAATATCTCACTGAGATCATGTTTAATACTTTTTGAAGGGATTTATGTTTGCATTTTGTCCTCTGTTTTATTTTCAACACCAGAATGCATTGTAGCAGCTTGTTGAGATTGTAATTTAGTCTTCGTTATGTGAAAACATGTTCAGACAGAAGGCTGCAACAGAAAAGAAATGTCTGCAGATTATGCAGTTTAGAAACTTTTCTATGGAGCTAATTTCCTGCCATAACTCCACAAACAAACTAAACAGATTTTACAAAAGCCTCATGATTCACTAACAAACACAATGTGGTTTGCAGATACAAAACACCATCTACAAACTAATGCATTTAGTTTTGCATAGAAAAAACGTATCTATCAAACAAACACGTAACATTGTTCTTATAAATCATGTTTCAGAGATAAATTCAGGTTTTACAAGTACACACTCTCACTCCCTAAGCGTCCAGGAGCGATGTTTGGTCAGTGTCCGTGGCGTCCAGTTGTGACGCTCCTAGGCTCCTTCAGCGTCATAAAGGGACGCAAATAGCTTTCAACTGATTGCAATGTATTCCCATCTGCGGCGGGATTTGACGCTCATGGAAGCGGCATTCGTTTGTGTCGGCTGCCCTTAAAGGCAATGTGAGCGTCCATTCCCATTGGATAACGGAGAATTGTACACCCGGAAGTAAGTATTCCTCTTACTGTCGATTGATTTTACAGTGATATCTGCACTACTCATCGACTAAAAAACACCAGATTATCCTTGTTAATTACACAACATTGATTGGTTTAAATTGTGTGCAATGCTTTTGTATTTTTCCCCTTCGATTCGGAGAAACAAATATTTTTTCTGAGTAAAGGATGGCAGAAGACACTACACTACCCAGAATCCCCAGCTATCGTTTGGACTACACCATGTGCTCTGTTTGACAAACCCCGTTTTTTTCACCATTCATTCCAATGGCTGGCATCTATGTCGTGATCTTCAAATTTCTCCCTGCAGAAAAAGAAAACATGGCCGAACTTCGTTTTATTCTCGGTGGAAAATGCCTATTTTAAAGTTAGTTTGGCCATTAAAATGCGTTTTGATGTAATTTGATGCGAGAAATATGAGTTGTTATTTCAGATTATGTGTGCAGTGGATGTACATGTACAGAATCCCCAGCTATCGTTTGGAGGACACCACGGACGCGGTGGACCCGTTCAAATCCAGTTTTGGACAGTCTGCCGTGGTTCCATCCCATTTCAAGTGCTGTTCGAGAATCGGCTTAACCCTGGAGCACACTCTCCAATCACAGAGCTTGAGGACTATCACGGGGTTTGTCAAACAGAGCACATGGTGTAGTCCAAACGATAGCTGGGGATTCTGGGTAGTGTAGTGTCTTCTGCCATCCTTTACTCAGAAAAAATATTTGTTTCTCCGAATCGAAGGGTAAAAATTAGGGCTGTCAGTCGATTAAAATATTTAATCGCATGATTGTCCATAGTTAATCGCGATTAATCGCAAATTAATCGCACATTTTTGATCTGTTCTAAATGTACCTTTGAGGAATATTTTTCAAGTTTTTAATACTCTTATCAACATATGAGTGGACACATATGCGTTATGCTTATGTTTATTATCATTTGAACAATGACAAATATTCTCATGAATATTAAACACAACCACCTGGAACCTCTCTCATTCAATACAAATGGTGTGTGTGTGTGTGCGTGCGTGCGTGTGCGTGCGTGTGTGTGCGTGCGTGTGTGTGTGTGTGTGTGTGTGTGTGTGTGTGTGTGTGTGTGTGTGTGTGTGTGTGTGTGTGTGTGTGTGTGTGTGTGTGTGTGTGTGTGTGTGTGTGTGTGTGTGTGTGTGTGTGTGTGTGTGTGTGTGTGTGTGTGTGTGTGTGTGTGTGTGTGTTGGATCGTTGGAGCTATGTGTAACTCAAGGCATATGCTCGAACGGGAGCTGCCTGGACGCTGCAATCATGTTGCTGCAATCATGAGTGTGCTGACTTCTCCTACAATGTCCCGCTGTCTGCTTCCTGCATAAAGTCAAGTGCTCGGCGCAGTTGTGTGGATCGAGCGCTCCTCTGTTTTCATTGAAACAGCTCCTTATATCCGTTAGCGCAGCTAGCTAGCACCCGATGCTAACAACAGCAATGCACGTAAGGTCTCTCTCTCGCTCGCTCCACACATACACACACCCTCCCGGTCCTCCCGATGGCCAGTCGGTGCCTGCCGGTGAGCGTTGAAGTGTGGTCTGCCACAAGCGGGCAGCAGGAGCGGGGCTGTCAGCATCAGCTTGTAGATGGTATTTTAAACTCGATGTGCTCTGAAACTACGGGGCGGCCGAGGAAAAAAAATACACATGCGTTAATCGCGTTAAAATAATTAGTGGCGTTAATTTTTTTTTTTGCGTTAACGCGTTATTAACGCGTTAACTTGACAGCCCTAGTAAAAATACAAAAGCATTGCACACAATTTAAGCCAATCAATGTTGTGTAATTAACAAGGATAATCTGGTGTTTTTTAGTCGATGAGTAGTGCAGATATCACTGTAAAATCAATCGACAGTAAGAGGAATACTTACATCCGGGTGTACAATTCTCCGTTATCCAATGGGAATGGACGCTCACATTACCTTTAAGGGCAGCCGACACAAACGAATGCCGTGCTTCCATGAGCGTCAAATCTTGACGCAGATGGGAATACATTGCAATCAGTTGAAAGCTATTTGCGTCCCTTTATGACGCTGAAGGAGCCTAGGAGCGTCACAATTGGACGCCACGGACACTGACCAAACGTCGCTCTTGGACGCTTAAGGAGTGAGAGTGTGTTGGCCAGGGCGCTGACACGGCGCCCTTTGAGCATCAGATCTGACGACGCTGATTGGCTGTAATTATGTTTCGGCGGCATAGTATACAGATAGCAACAGTCAGCTTGTTGGCTGCTGCTGCTCTGGCTGAGGGTTCTTTCCTACCGCCCGGACGAGAGAGGGTAATGATACACGCTGCGGCCAGGCAGGAAACATGTGACTTATCAGTAACTTTAGACATCGTAAAACAATTTTAAACGAGATTTTATCGTAGATTATACATTTTACTGATACCAATTATATAATATTTACCTTGTTCATTAAAAAAAAATTTGTTTTTATTTTTTAAATATTTGTTTTTATTTATTTTTTATTTTTAATGACAATCAAACATGTGGGAAGAGGGTGGGCGGCGCCCCTAGCACCCCTATGGGCCGTCCGCCACTGAATAGGAGATAGGGTTAGAATTTAGGAGCTGATTTTTGGATTATCGGAACGCAACCGAGGAGTCGAGGAGGGGAAATTTGAGTATTGAGAAGCCTCTCTGCTCACTCACACATGCTCCACGGCAGCAGGGGGTGCTACTGAGTCCATTGGGAAGGCGAGAGGTTGAGCAGAGCATGGAACAGCCCTTGCCAGCCTGATGACAGCGGTGTTTCTAGCGATCCAGTGTTCTGGGTCAGTGTTATAGTGATAATATTATAAACAAGGTGAATTTAGCGATCACAACGAAAACAACCAAGATACACATTGAGCCCAGAACATTAATGTTAGGGCTGTAAATATAATAAGCCTTTGTCTAAAACAGGCCCGGCTCTAGGATGAAATGACTGAGGGGGCTGTTAAAAAATCCGAGAGGGCGATTTATTGTCACAACAACGAAAAATACTGGCATGTAATGAATTGACACACCAAGTTTTTTTCCTTCTCACTGCTCTAAATCTCTTTGCTTCTTTATTTGTTTTCCGGATTGACCCCTCTCATTCTGTTCTTTTCCTCTGATCTTTAATAATAGCCATGAGAAAAATCAAATCAATGTTCCACAATCCGTCACTAGATGTTGCTCATTGTGCCAATACAGTTGATATAATACATAACATATTATTATTCTAGTAAAAGGGCTTGCTTTGGCAAAATCCTGATCCATACAGGCAGCCCTAAATAATAACAAGTAAGCATCATGTGTGGTGCTATCTGTAGATGTCTGTCTTATTTTTTGTCGATTTCATATTGTTTTCACAGAGCTGTGCAAATGTGTTGTAGTTGTACAAAAAAGTGTTGTAGTTGTAAACAAAAGTTGTGTACTTGTAAAAAAAAGTGTTGTACTTGTAAAAAAAAATGTGTGTACTTGTAAAACCTATGCTGAATTTGTCTCTGAAACATGATTTATTAGAAAAATGGTATGTGTTTGTAATAGATACGTTTTTTATTTGCAAAACTAAATGCATTAGTTTGTAGATGGTGTTTTGTATTTGCAAACCACATTGTGTTCGTTAGTGAATCATGAGGCATTTGTAAAACCTGTTTAGTTTGTTTGTGGAGTTATGGCAGGAAATTAGCTCCATACTTTCCGAACTGGAAAAGCTACAGAACATGCGACAACGGTAGCACCTATTTTACACACCTGAGTCTCAAGTGTACCATTTGGCTTTAGGCATTGCATTCAACAGTAATTATCAAATTATATACTAATTTAGAAATGGACCATTTTAATACTTACTCTCTTCTGAAATATATTAATTATTGTATTTTAAATGAAAGCGCACAATAAAAAAAATTTAAATAATCTTTGGCGTAATCAGCTTATATATTTATAATTATAGTTACCACATTCAACATTTTACAGCTGTTCTGTGTAAAGACTTTTATATAATGTTTAAATGTATATTTAAATAATATATATATATATATATATAACATATTTTTATTTAAAATGAACATTTCTGTTAAAGCTGAGATGGAAGAACAGACCAATGTATTACATTTACCCAAAGTAAAAAAATATATAATAAGTTTGCATCTTCTTGGTTTTTCCTTATTTATTTGCATTCTTGAATTCAATTAATAATAATAATAATAATAATAACACATTTATTTTGGGGGGCGCCTTTCATAACACCCAAGGACACCTTACAGGGTTACAGATTTACAATTTACATTTACAATTTTACCTTACAAATTAAAACAGTGGATTTAGTAAAGTATCAGCCGGGGTAAGACAAGACAAACAACAGGAAATTGACTACAAAAGGACACAAAAGGACACCGGGTACAGATTATAAAGAAAATGCCAGTTTGAACAGGTGGGTTTTGAGTTGGGTTTTGAATGTTGTTATGGAATCAGACTGTCGGATGTGTAGTGGCAGGGTGTTCCAGAGTCTGGGAGCCGAGCAGCTGAAAGCTCGAGCACCCATGGTTTTGAGGCGATAGCTTGGGACGGTGAGAAGTCCTACGGACGAAGAGCGGAGGGTGCGGGAGGGGGTGTACTCCTGAAGGAGGTCAGAGATGTAGATGGGGGCAAGGTTATGGACAGCTTTGTATATGAGTAGAATGTTTTTGTAGTCAATATGGTAGCGTACAGGAAGCCAGTGTAGCTGAGTGAGAATGGAGGTGATGTGGTCGGATGAGTTGGTGCGGGTGATGATCCGGGCAGCAGAGTTCTGGATTATTTGCAGTCTATTGAGGAGCTTGATGGGAAGGCCAGTCAGAAGTGCATTGCAGTAATCAATCCGGGATGTAACGAATGAGTGGACCAGGATTTCACTGCTAGGTTGGGACAGAGATGAGCGGAGTCTGGAGATGTTCCGAAGATGAAAGAAGGCGGTGCGGGTGATGTTTATTATGTGTGGTGCGAATGAGAGGGAGCCGTCCAGAATGACACCAAGGCTTTTCACTTGGGCAGCGAATGGTATGGGGAAGATGTCGATGATGATGTTTGATGCTGGGGTGATATGTGAATTGGTGAGGGTGGATTTGGAGCCGATGAGCAGGGCCTCAGTTTTTCTACCGTTAAGCTTCAGGAGGTCCCTGCTCATCCAGCTCCTGATGTCCTCAAGGCAGGTGGTGAGGGAGGTTGGGGGGAGGGCAGTGGTGGGTTTGGAGGAAATGTAGACCTGTGTGTCATCGGCGTAGCAGTGAAAATTAACCTCATGGTGACGGAGTATTTTGCCCAGGGGGAGGAGATATATGATGAATAGGAGTGGACCCAGTACTGACCCCTGGGGGACACCCAGTGACATAGCACCTTCTTGTGACTTGTGATTACCAAGTTGTACAAACTGTTGTCTGTCAGTTGTCTGTCAGTGTTAATTTTGGAGTGAAAAAATTGCAGAAAGTCAGTACATTGGTTAATGGAGATGTCTGGAGGGAGGGTTTGAGGAGGCTGAAGTAGGTGACTGACTGTGGAGAAAATAACTATGTTGTTACCAGTGCTGATGAGGTTGGAGTAATATGAGGACTTAGCATTGGAAAGCGCGTTCTTGTAGAGGTGAAGGTGATCCGAGTACATTTGCGTGTGAACTGAGAGTCCGGTGCTCTTGCACAGCCGCTCCAGTCGGCGGCCAGTTGTTTTGAGCTGGCGTAGCTCAGAGGTGAACCAGGGGGCGGAGTGGGTGAATGAAACTTTGCGAGTTTTCAGGGGAGCCAGGGCAGTGAGGGAAGAGGAGAGACAGTTATTATAGTGATTCACCAGGTCAGCAGGGTGGGTGGATGTTGGAGGATTGGGGTAGGAATTAATCAGAGTGGTGAGATCTGTGGGGTTAATGTGTTTAATGTTTCTGAAGGTGATGGACCGTTGTTCTTTGGCTTTGGAAAGGGGGGCATGGATATCAAAAATTACAGCTTTATGGTCAGAAATTGGGAATTCAATGACAGCAAGGGAGTGATGCCAGTACAGCAGAGTAAGTCCAGTATGTGACCTTTGTTATGTGTTGGGAGGTTGACATGTTGTGTGATATCGAGGCAGTCCAGGAGTGAGATGAAATAATTTGCAAAAACATTGGATGGGTCGTCAATGTGCATGTTAAAGTCACCTAAGAGGATAACAGTAGGGGACATTGCACATACAGATGTTAGTAATTGTTATGGAAACTTCTGTGTAGCAATGCAGTGGGAGTCACCGACTCAGGAAGGAGACAGGGTAGAGCAGGAGCTTCGATGTCAAACACTGGAGGTTTATTTTGAGTTACGGCCGGAGAATTCACATCACAAGTCACAGCAGTCACGGTCTGACTGCACGGGTGGTTGCCACGTCAATTCTGGAGAACCTCTCTCTCGTTAGCCCATTTAACTGGTTTCACAGAGAGTAATCAACATATTTTGATAAGATAGTTTAACCAGTTGGGCACACTGAGTCACTTGCGTCCGTCACTAACGGAGCGTCTACACTACAGCTTCAAAAATAGCTTGGAGCTGGGCGTGTCTGGAGCTTGGGGATTTTATTCAAGCAACACGGCCAACAACCAATCACATGAATCTCCCGCCCCCGACATACAAAGCAAAAAAACCCGGGGATTGTATGGGAGCAATATATATATAAACTCCCCACACAGGCGAAAACCTACCAGTTTCACCCACTGTCTCTGCCACCTCCCTCCATGCCTGGTTCCTCCGGTTTGTATCCCGGTAGGTGAAGAGGGTCTGGTCATACAAAACCGGGTGATTTGCTACGGCGATAGTTAGTTTCTCCTCCGACTTTTTTTGAAATATAGAAATGAACGGCGGGATATCTCTCCCAGTTTAGACGCGGTTTGATTGGCTACGGCTTCAGCTGTCAGATTTTGGGAAACGGGATTTGATTGGCTGGCGCTGGCTACTCCGGCGTCTCCGGCGTCAGAAGTTGAACATTGTTCAACTTCTGTCGCCGGAGACGCCTGAGACGGACTGCTCTGCTACCCACAATTCAGTTCGGCGAAAAAGCGAGGCTACGTGACGTCACCCCATTGAAAGTGAATGGGCAGATTGGAGCTTTCGACGCTGTCGACGCTGTAGTGTAGACAGGCCGTTATGGCCTCGAAGATGTCATACCTTGGAGTCCACAAACAACAAAGAAGGAAGTGTCCCAGTGCACCCACAACAACAGACCATCTGTGACCTAGTATTGACCGGTCACAGAATGGGAACAATAACATTATTGGCTGAAGCAGCCTGTGTCCTTAAAGGAGATAAACAGACGTCAGGGTTGGTCCTGTACGTCATATCTAGGTGTCTAGGTCAATTATTTCCCTAACAGTAATGATGAAAATTCAGTGAGAAAAACAGCAGAGGGCTTCGGCGGTCTGTAGATGGAAATAATGATGATGGGTTTGGGGCTAGTGAGTTTTACAACTAAGCATTCAAAAGAGGAGTGATGGGGGACAGTGACAGCAATGACTTTAATGTTTTTACGGTGCAACACAGCAAGCCAAGATTTATAAACTGTGATGACAATGATCAATAACGTAACCAGATGAGTGATTACAGCGCCCGGTAACATTTGACACACATTTGTATCATACAGATGTAGATGTATGTACACACGCCTGTTATCTAAGCCAGTGGTTCCCAAACTTTTTGTGCCCAAGGCACACCAAAGGACAAGTAAAAATCTCAAGGCACACCTATTGTGCAAAATAGCCCTTATAACACGTGTTATCACTCATTTCATGTAAAATATCTGTACATTTGCATAATTATTTACTAATGCCAAATAAAATGTGACAAAGACAACTATATTACTCGTGAAATATTTATTAACGAAATATTTCAGAAATTAATTTGAAACGTTATCAAATTAGGCTTCATCAAAGCAGCAACACACTCATTTAAACCAGACAGGTCACAACATTAAACATGAGACAAAGGAAATTCAGCACAGAGAACTGTCAATGCAAGGAAGCTGCATTGTCCATGGTCCTGAACTACAAATTATAAATGTAACATTTCAGCAGAGATGGGGTTGTTACTAAAAAAAAGTAATATATTACATATTACTTTTTAAAAAAGTAATATATTACACTACTTCGTTACTCTCTACATAAAGTAACGAGTTACTTTACTCGTTACTTTACTCGCAGGGCCGGCCCGCCCCTTCCTGCAGGCAGATCACGCAGACTGCTAAAGTTTCAAATGTTCTCTTTAGTTCAGTTTCCATTGACTGATCCAGATCCTGAATGTTTTCCTATCTGACCATGGCTGTTCTCTGTCTCCTGCTATCTGTATATTTTGCGCAGTCTATCTCTGCTCACTCTGTTGCGTCGGTGTGTTCTCCTGCGTGTTGGCCATGTGTTGCACTGGAGCCAGACACCACAAAGACTTCAGCCGAGCACGTACGAACTGCGCATGCGTGAGTGGCAATAACTCTCCTTACCAGCAGGCGGCGGTAGTGTGTATTCGTCATTCAAAAAAGGCAACAACCGGAAGACAGAGAAGAAGAACAGACTGTGATATAAACAAACAACAAATAGCGTGTGCGGTTAGCGGTAGCTCCACCTTAGCATGTGTTCTTTGCAGGTGCTTATTGAGGTTTGACATGGTGTTTACAGCAGTGGATAACAGCTTCTGGCCTGGACACAGTTTGCACCTCACCGTCACATTCCTCTCTATTCTTCGAATGAACTAAAAATAATTACGTACATATAAACCTACAGAGTACTGATATAGTAAATTAAAAAATAATTATTTTTGTGTAGTTGTATATTGCAATAATAACGTATGGTTGTCACAAAATCCCACGGCACACCTGGACTTGCCTCACGGCACACCAGTGTGCCGCGGCACACCGTTTGGGAACCACTGATCTAAGCGACAGGTCCGCACGCACTCTCCAGCTGAAACTCTCTCGTCTTATTAATTTAAGCATTTTCTTATTAATTTATGCCAACCTCCCCCCACCAATGCAATACCAGCCGCTCAATGCGCAGTGCAGATTCGGTAATTAATAAATAAGAAGCATTAATTCACAAACTAGTTTTACGTTCACATCAAAGTATCAGTATGCGCTGTGTTGATAATGGACGAGACCCGCCGAGTCAGCGTAAAGTTGAGACGATCTCTGTTTAATGTCTGAATCTGATAACAGATAAAATGATCAGTTTTACATACATTTCCCTCAGTGACTCCTCTCATTGGAACGTTTACAAAAAGGGAAGAGGAAACGTGAGGGACACAATATATACAAAAAGTAAAATCACAAAGAAAGGAAATGAAAGTCCTCACAACAATAAACTCCTGAGCACAGCTCTCCGACCTTGCCAGGTATTTAACATTCAATAAAATGAAGAACACAGAATAAAATAATATAAAACACATAATGTGTGTGATTATGCAAAATTAAATTAAATAAACCCCACTGCATATTTACATCTGTTACATTAACACACACGGCAAGTGCAGCAACAGTCCTCGTCTCTGTAATTAGTTCAGTCCGTAGTCCAAAAGTAACACAAAAATATAAACAATCTCATCTATCCAGGTGATCGGGCCCTATGGCATGCTATCTGCGGTGCTGATTTTCGGATAGCAGCACCCTGTGCTAATTAAACAACTGCAATAAAACAACAACTTCGGACTGAACACCTGCAGCTAAATCCAGGCAAGCACAATAACCAACAGAACCACATCAGAAATTGCACACATAGCTACACGGGCCGTTCAGGCAACAGGTATGCACAGAGAGAAAGGGGTGTGCATTTCACTCACCCTATTTGAAGAGGAAGGCCATTCTCCTGTCTTTCATGGTGGCGAAGTGGTCAATAACAATGTCATAGAACTTCCCAGCGGCCTTTAGGTCCTCCACAACAACAGAGTCAATGGATATTGTGGCTAGGTTGACAAGTCTGTCCTGTCCACACGTGTTCCTCAGATACGTTTTGATCCTTTTTAGACAGGAAAAGGAGCGCTCTGCTGATGTGCTGGTGGCTGGTATCGTGAGCATGAGCTGGAGCAGCTTGTAGACCTCGGAGAGTGTGCCCTGTAGGTCATCCTCAATAAGAAGCTGTATCAGCTCTCCTGGTGGCTTGTGAAACAACCTGTTGTTGTACAGCGTGTGCAGCAATCCTGACGCGTCCAAAAAGCTTTAATTTCACAGCACAATCTATATGATTTTAAGATTTACCGTGCCTCTCAATTGCCCGTGACAGGTTGGCAAGGTCGATGAATCCTGAAGTTGCCCAAGGATTGTTCAGGGATCACGAACCCTTGTCAAAAAGAAGACATGGCAAGCAAAATAGACGCTGAAGTTTAGCGCTTCCAGTTAGCCACTCCGTGCGGACATAATTGTCCTCATTGAACGTCCGATTAGATCCCTTATTCCTCTGTGTACACAGCTCGAGTGTGGGCGTTGTCCTGCCATCTGCTTTAATTTTTAGTTGCTGCTGTAGCGGAAGTTTAGTGAAGTTATGCTTAATTAAGTACGCCAAATCTCCTCCCTCCATAATGCTTCATTTGCTTGATAATTTCTAACGGCGGTGATGACAGTTACAGTATTAAAATGTATGTTGATGTGATTGGATGGCAGTGTCCAATCAAATCGCCAGCCGCCCCTGAAGGGAAGCTCGAGGCGGCTGGCTTCCCCTGGCATGGTCCTGACCAATCACAGGTTGGCAGGGGTATCACGTGGGCCTCATCTGATTGGTTAATCCCTCCATTTTTTTTCACCAAGGGAAGCTAGGCTGAAATCGAATAGTCCATTTAGCTTAGGAACCTTCCTAAAGGAGTGAAATGACCCGGAAGTCCCTCAGTGGCAGCCATGATAAGTGCCGTTCGAATTCTCTAGAATGATGAGAATGATAGGAAAGGAGGTTTCAAACTTCCTTTATAACCTCCTTTAGCTTAGGAACCATTGGACCTCCCTAACCGGCAGGAGAAGCGAAAATGCTGCCCCACAATGCCTTGCAGCCGCAGCATTTGCCGTCACTCAACAGTCGGCCGTTCACGGAAACAACCGATTATGACCGAGAAATGATATCATGAAAGTTACGGTGCTTATTAAGCATTTTAAAACATAGGTGGTAAGTTGCCAAAGTGCTTTGTTTTGAACGTTCATCAGTATTATAATCAAAAAGAGAAATATGAACGTTAGTTTTCACTGAAATGATCAAATAAAGTCAACATTTCAGTCTTTACTGAACTGTGTGGGGTTTGTTCAACTTTTAAAAGATGTTTGAATGGTGATATACACAGTGATAGATGTTAAGGACTAATGTTTATAATAAATACATTTGTATTGATTTTAAGATCTTTAGTTCATACAATCATACGTATTGGGATCATTTGTATTAATGTGGACCGGAGGGAGAGGGTGACGAGCATAAGTTTCACTTTCCTTTTTTATTTCAATTCCAACTTTGGTCATGAAGAATATGTTTCTCTGTTGTCCACGTTCATAAAGCAAAGCAGCAGCATCAGAGCACGGTGCAGAGTCTCTCGATGAGTTTACAGTAGTCCCTCGTTCTTATCAAACATCCATGTTGTAGTCCGCTGTATAGAAAACTGTGGTTTCCATAGTTTCCCCACAGCAGCAGACGCACACAATGACGTCCGCTGGCGCATCATAAACACGTCGGATAGTGAAAGTGCATTCGGATTCTCTAAAGTACCGCAGTCTCTTCTCCTAAGTCCTTTTGAATACTCCTATCCACTATCCCTTAACCCCGTGACGTTTCACTCAGAGGTCAAGGAATAGGAGATAGGGTTAGAACTTAGGAGCTGATTTTTAAACTATCCGACTGCAGCCCTAGGCCCTTTCTCATTTCTCGAACTCCCCTCCTCGACTCCCCTCCTCGACTCCTATCCTCGATACTTAGTCCCGCCCACAGGAGATGCGAGCGGAGGAGCCAAGGAGGGGAACCGAGGAGAGAGGAGGGGAAGCAGCAGGCGGTTAGAGAAATGAGAACTCCTCTCCTCTGAGCGGTCATTTTAAAGAGACGTCCATTAATGATGACAGGAGGCTCAGCAGCCTCTGTCTGATGGACAGATGTGTTCATGACCACTTCTATATTTACTTTGATTCATTCACAGTGCGGTATAATGAGACAATAACAGGCTACAGATGCGGACACGCACACACACATATATATGTGTATATATTTATATAAATAAATACAATTTCAGAATCAAACAGAGCACTCTCATAACTCGTAACACTATCAGAGACTGGATATATCCCCCCCTCTCCCCTTTGGTCGCTACAATGAGGAAAATAAATTACGGGCCAAAAGTTGTATTTACAAGTATTAAAAGTAAGCAGAGGACACCAAACCAACAGACCTGTCTGTCCGCTGCATCTACGCACACACTGTACCACACACTGTACCACACGCACACACACACACACACACACACACACACACACACACACACACACACACACACACACACACACACACACACACACACACACACACACACACACACACACGCACATACAGCTCCTAAAACAGGCTACAGCCGTTGTGTATTTTATTGTGAAGCACTAAATGGTTTTAGAAACATATCGACTCTTTGTTTGTAGATATCTACTAAACTAAAGCAAAGAGAGTAGGCCTGTTCTACTGAGTGATATATATTATACACACTGCTCTGCTTTCTGCACCTCACAGCTGTTCTCTCTGGAAACATCGCGTCGCGATGAAAGCAGTTTCTAAAATAATATCCAGGGGATGCATGCAGAGCTGTCATTGGCTGAGATAAGTCCGGCCGTGCGTCACGACTCTTTGAAACATCTCTGTTCCCGGAAATGCATCCGCGAAGGAGCCGTGGAGGACCATGGAGGACCCATCAGTGTATCCTCGATTAGAGCTCCTCCAGAGAGCCTCCTCGATGCTCGATGCTCGGTCCTCGACGTGCATTTAGAGAAATGAGACGTCCTTCAACATGGCGCGCTAAAATTCATTTCCGGGTCACTACCGGAGGACCGAGGAGTCGAAGAGTCGAGGAGGGGGATTTGATTAAATGAGAAAGGGCCCTAGATTCTGCTGGCCTCCTCTCGCAACAGTGAATGCAATCTACTGTTTCACCATGACATCTAGAGGGGCGCTGTTTCACTCTTTGTAAAATACTCAATGAGAATGGGGGAGAGACGGAGAGACGGTCCGGCAGGAACACACAGGAAAGGAGAATTACAGAAACAAAACAAAGTGTTTTTATTTATTTATTTAAATTATAACTACAATCCGAAAAAACAAGGGAAGCCTGGCTTCCCTTGGCCTCCGGGAGAAAATGCCACTGTCCCTAATAACAATATAAGGAAAATAAAAGTTGTAAATATGTTTCCACCCACAACGGTCAATTCTATTCACACACCACTCACTGATTGTCTTTAATATTTTGCTATTTTCTTCTCATGACATTTAAACAACTTTATGGAAATCTTCTCCATTTTGTTCCTTTGTACTAATTAAGAGATGTTACATTAATCGGCCTACAGATGTTATTAAAAAAAAGTATATTACACGTGTTGCAGATAATGTTTGATTACAAATGATGATGTTTAACTATAATAAAAGTTACTGTTCAAGTTTTCATTAAATGACTTTGCCTAATGTGTCTACAGGAGCCCATAGTGGCCGAAAAAAGGCTGACCTCGCGGCAGAAAGAAAGTGATAGAATATTATGCCATGTCATATTCTAGTATGTTGAAAATATCAGAAAAAAAGTAATTTTGTCATCCTATAATAAGAGAAACATATCAGACAGTCTTAAAAATCGGAAAAAGCCATATTATATAATGAATCTTTACCATAAATCATATCATTTCAGTAAGTTGTAAAAAACAACAGCTACAAATATCTCAAATAAATGATGTCGTAAAAAAGTCACAAGATAGTAACGGTACGTCCACAAGGCAGCGTGCGTTGAAGCTTGCCGGTGGGCGTGTCAGAAGCGCGACCAACAACCAATCACATTAATCTCCCGCCCCGGACACACAAGAACGCGGTTTGATTGGCTAGAGCAGGGGTGGCCAACCCGCGGCTCTCGAGCCGCATGCGGCTCTTTGCCTAGTTTCATGCGGCTCTTCAGTTCATATCGAATTGTATATGTGTGAGTTTGGGGGAGAGACGCCGTTTTAATAAGAGCCGTGTGTGTTCAGCGCTCTGCTTCCACTCCCTGCACTGCAGCCGTGCCTGCAGTCCCTCCCCTCTCAAGCACGCTCTAAGTCCCTCCCTTCTCCCGTGCACGCGATAGCTGCCAGAGCATGTGAGAAAACGAGAAGCATGGCTGCAAGTGGGAGTGCAACTGCCGCTACGCCTCGGCTTGTTGACAAAAAAGACGGCAGAAGCTACATTTGGAAGTATTTTAGCTATATCTCTGACAGTGAGGGCAAGCCTACGGACACCACAAGGCCTGTTTGTGAGAAATGTATTCATTTTATTTAATACGAATTCTTGTCATTTATTTTATTTATTGTTCTCATTGTTTAAAAGTTTGTGTTATGGTTCTGGTTCTGGTGTGAAATAAAGCACAATAATTACATTTAAGACTGTTTCCTTTTTTTAAGAAAATTATCGAAAAAGAATCGGAATCGCAATTCTTGACTTGGTATCGAAACCAAAATGTTGGTATCGTGACAACACTAGCTACTCCTGACAGTTAAACCTGATATTTAGTAGGTCTGTTAAGTACTGAATGCTGATAATTCTGACGTAATTTGGCCGGTCAAAGTTGTTTGGGCTCGGATCAAATCGCTCCGTTACTTTCGTCCCGTGTTACTTTCGTCCCGTGTTACTTTCGTCCCGTGTTACATTTGAAGTTGTGAGTTTGTGTGAGTGTTTTTGACCCAAGAAACACTGATGCATTAATCAATAACAATAATCCACAGCTCCTCTCTCTGCTCCAGAGGATTTAAAAAATATATATCCCAATGCCACAAAAATGCATCAGTGACGTGGTTGAAATCTTGTCTCCAGAAAACAAAAAACTGAAACAAGTAGTATCAGTGACTGTGTGTTTGATGTGGCTCTTTGCAGTAACATAGAAACAATGTGGCTCTTAACCTCTGACTGGTTGGCCACTCCTGGGCTAGAGCTTGTACTGGAATATGATTTGATTGGCTGATGCTTCCGTCGAAGCTTCAAAAATTGAACTTTTTTCAACTTTCGAAGCGAGCAACGGAGGCAAAGCGACGGAACTACAATGCAGTCCGGCAAAGCTTCAACGCACGCCGGCGTGTGGACGGGCCGTGAGCTATATTAATGTCATAGTATAGCATGTCATAACAAGGTTCAGTTCAATATGTTATAATAATGTTATTTTATAGTAAAGTAATTCAATAAAATCATAACAATTACAGCATGTCAAAAGATCATAAAGATTTCACAGTTTATAAATTCATAAAAATATAATAGTATAGTATGTAATCGAAGTTTCTTATGCTAAACTAAGATGGAAAACGATACATGTGAGCATTCAGCTAAAAGCACAGCTGTATACATAAACGCTAGCATGGATGAAGAAGACATTACATCTTGTTCAATTTGATATATTTCCATAACTGCACTAAGAAGAGAAAGACACTAAAGCAGTCACAGTAAAAAATGCTTTATTTGTTGAAATGCAGAAGCAAAGTAGAAGTTCATCATTCTTACACTTCAGTATTAAAAATAATTTAAATATATTACAAATCTTCAGCCTAAATCTTTCAGACCTCCTGCAGGACAGAGAGATGGATAGCAGTAATTAAGAATCTATTTCAAATGAAACCAATTAAAAAATCATGTCTGGAGCATTTTTAGGAAACCTATCAAAATGATTTATGAGTGGTCCGTCCGTCAAAGTTGATTTGAAATGCTTTTTGAAGATTTATTTCAAGCTGAGCAGGGTAATGAAGCACTCTCGTTACAAATCAGCCCCTTCTAACACGTAATCGTCCTAACAAGCTCGTATGACATCCAGTGTCATTAGCGTCAAGTGCAGCTAATATTCACCAACTTCAACATTAGATTATTCAAATCACAGATTCTAGTCATCACTTTATTCCGAAAGATGCCTCTGTGTGTGTGTGTGTGTGTGTGTGTGTGTGTGTGTGTGTGTGTGTGTGTGTGTGTGTGTGTGTGTGTGTGTGTGTGTGTGGTGTGTGTGTGTGTGTGTGTGTGTGTGTGTGTGTGTGTGTGTGTGTGTGTGTGTGTGTGTGTGTGTGTGTGTGTGTGTGTGTGTGTGTGTGTGTGTGTGTGTGTGTGTGTGTGTGTGTGTGTGTGTGTGTGTGTGTGTGTGTGTGTGTGTGTGTGTGTGTGTGTGTGTGTGTGAGAGGGAACAGCTTCACATGCATGATCAGTCACCTCTGCATTCCTCAACATGCATGAGGGAGAAAGACGGTTGCCCCGGTGAGTTAAACATCTGATATTTGTTGTGCTTGTCTACTTGAAGCTGTCAGTGTGTGCAGTGTTTTTTCAGAGCGAGATGTCTGAGGACACGTGGAGCTGTTGTCCTGGTTTCCACTTGGCGCTGCGTCGGCCGGCGTCTGCCCGTCTGTACGGCTGGTTCCTTAAATCTGAGGGGGGGACCAAACAGACACTCAGTGTGAGGTAAAATAAGTGGAGTAAAGAGCACACTATTTACCAACAGTGAATCACATGTACTCAAGTAGAAATAACATTTGAATGTAAGCGCAGTAAATGACAGGAATAACATCTGGAAGAAGTACTCTTATCTTGTACTTTAGTAAACATGGAAATACCAGTTACATGTAAAGGTCCTGCATTGCAATTGTTTCCCCAGTTAAAATGCAAAAGTACGAGCATCCAAATATACTTAAAGTACCACAAGTAAAAGTAGTCATTGTGCAGATTGGTCCATGTCAGAATATATGATATGTTTTATAATGATTGATCATGAAAGTGTTCTCAAAGCTGGTGAAGGTGCAGCTAGTTTGAAGTACTTTGTATACTGAATTTACTCCAGGTGGAACTAAAGCCTGATTCAACACTTGATTATATTTCACATCATTCATCCACATCTGTAAAGTAACTACAAATATTAAATAAATGTAGTGGAGTACAAGTACACCGTTTACCTCTGAATTGTAGTGGAGTAGAAGTATGAAGCAGTACAAAATCTAAATTGTATAAAATTGTACTTAAGTACAGTACTTGAGTAAATGTACTTAGTTACTTTACACCACTAGTTACATTACCCCGCTGGTCATTTATGACACCCAGAGCCAAAGCTTGTGTATCTTTGGTCTTGAATTTATTGGGTTGCCAAGTTTTGTAACAGCAATTACATTTTGAAAGGACCAGACACATATTTGTAGTAGTAGAGGTCATGTCTTGTTTTATGATACATTTCCTGAGGTGGTTTTTTGTCCTTCAAAGAAATGTGTAAAATAAATCAACATCAGGGGTACTGAAATACATGATATTTATGAATAACCATGTTTCAGTCTCAGCCTTGCATGTTGACATTAACAGAGCCAGTGAGCCTTTTCAATAACCCCTAAAAGTGTTTTACAGATATTGCAGGTACAAATATCTTTAAGAATTAAGTTGTAACATTATGATTTAGCTGTCATATTACAAGATCATGATTTTACAAGAAAGGTCCAATTCTATGATATAAAGTTACATTTTTGCTAGAGAACCATTGCAATATTCTGAAGTAGGGACGGGTTAACCCCAAGCCAATATGGATTCTTGGACTTTAAAGAATAAAGTTGAAGAAAAGTCACAATAATGAAGTTGTCATCGTAGTGCATTTATGATATTTCCCCGTAACACATACAGATATACATTAAGAGTCTGTGAAAGGTGCAGTGAGAGATAAACAGCTGCTCAGTCAGCGTCACAGTAAACAGAGTGAAGGAGAGACAGAGCAGCGAGGGATTTAAGAAGTCACCTCGTCGCTGAACACCGAGTCGCAGAAGAGACGGGACGAGCGTTTGGCAGAGCGCGCCGTGAAGGGCACGGACTTTAGAGCTGAAGACCAGAGAACCCACAGGGAGGGAGAGAGGAGGAGAGGCAAGGACACATACAAGTGAAGTAAGCATAAAGGAAGGAGTGAAGGATACAGAGAACACGGGACATGTTTAGTGAAGCCAACCAAGGTATTACTTAGAAACAAGTCACTAAGCTATAAGATCCCCTTTGAAGAAACTTTAACATACTGGAAAACATTTCTCTTTTCCAAGAAGATTGATATCATGTCCATTTCATTCAGTGCTGGAAGTCAGTGTGTGGTTAGCCTAGCTTAGCATACACACTGGAAGCAGAGGAACACAGTTGGTGGGCTCTGTGAAGGAGTGACACGATGCCACCAGGACTGCTTTGCCCTGGTCCCCAAGAAAAGAGTCACTCAGATGTTGGATTATTGCAACTAAACAAGAACTTTAGCAAACAAATGTTTATATACTTACACATTTTGTTAAGCATGAGAATGTTACCCTAATGAACACATTTATGATTTTGACAGCGTAAATACAATCGCCAGAAGTAAAAGCCAACATTAGGCCATAAATAAGCTACACCGTGGTGGCATGTCCGCACGACACCACCACTACGGTTTCAGCTTTTAATTTGTGTTATTGCACTGATCCCTTCTAAGAATAACGCCTTGGAATGTGTTTGAGTTAGAATAGTTGATAACTCAGGTTGAAAAGGTCAATAAATCATAAAGGTCAGTAAATCGTTTGGAGTGATGATGTTTAGTAGCCTCATTTAGCCACTATTCAGCAACAGCTTTGTTATAAAGCCAAAGGACAAGTGCTCTATTTATTTTAGCTGGTATTTTAAGTAGATTGGTTTAGTTTTATTTCTTTCAGTATCTACAACTCCAAAGCTAAACAAGTACATGTTTAATCTTTAAACAAACAAAAATGTAAAAAACGTTTTGAGTTTAATGGAGATCCATTTTGTCTGTTTAGTTTAAACAACATAGTGTTAATCAATGAGCTTTAGAGGAATTGTATTTCTTCAATCTAATTAAGGCCGACTGTTTTACCTGCCTCCCGTGCTAATGCTAAGCTAGGCTAACCACGTCCTGGAGCTAAAGTGTATTTCCCAAAATGTTTGTTTGATTCATTTCAGTCAGAGAACCAGAGGGATAGTGATTGAAATCCTCTTGTGTACAGTGTATTCTTGTGTTACAGCCGGTGTGTGTGTGTGTGTGTGTGTGTGTGTGTGTGTGTGTGTGTGTGTGTGTGTGTGTGTGTGTGTGTGTGTGTGTGTGTGTGTGTGTGTGTGTGTGTGTGTGTGTGTGTGTGTGTGTGTGTGTGTGTGTGTGTGTGTGTGTGTGTGTGTGTGTGTGTGTGTGTGTGTGGTGTGTGTGTGTGTGTGTGTGTGTGTGTGTGTGTGTGTGTGTGTGTGTGTGTGTGTGTGCAACACGTTCTCACTCCCATCCCGTCACATATTGACGGACGGTCAGGGCCCCTCCCCGTCGCTATATTACGTACAGGGTACCCCTTTCCCGTCATTTTCTACGGGCAGGGCGTCCCATAGACCTTCATTGCGGACACAGCGGACCCCTTGCCCGTCAGGCTTCTACGGGCAGGGCGTCCCATGGACCTTCATAATGCCTATTTTAAGGTTCATTTGGCCATTAAAATGCGTTTTGATCTCATTTTATGCGAGTAATGAGTTTTTATTTCTGATTATTTGTGCAGTACATGTACATGATGTTTAGTTTGCTAGTTATGACGAAGATTACTTCATGAATGTGTACACATTCATGGTTGCTAAGGTGGTTGCTATGGACGCTGCAACAGCTCCCAGACCACGTGATCAACAACAATGGCTGTCCTTCGTGTTATTCTCGGTGAAAATGCCTATTTTAAGGTTCATTTGGCCATTAAAATGCGTTTTGATGTCATTGTATGCGAGTAATGAGTTTTTATTTCTGATTATTTGTGCAGTACATGTACATGATGTTTAGTTTGCTAGTTATGACAAAGATTACCTTACGTCTGTGAGGAAAATACACGGGGCTCAGAGCCTCGTATTTTTAAAATCTTTTTTTCCTTCTAATTTATTATTCTTTTCAAAATAACACACTGTTATTTACTCACCAATAACACACAATATCCTTGCTTTTATTTATTGGTTTAATTCCATAATCTCTGTCTTTTTTGGCGTTCGTCAGGAACTGAATTTAACAATAAAAATAACCGGAAACTGACGTGGGCATTTCGAGCGATTACCCAAGATTCTCAGCTACGCTGATTGGATGTTTTAGCCGCAATGCATGCTGGGGTTTGGTGTTTATATTAGATGAAATCCGGAAAACATTTGAAAAGACTAAAATAATACTTAATTCCGAGTGTTCTTGCTTTTCTCTTTGGAAGTCATCACATAATGGCATTGTAATACACGGTTCGGCTGCATTACATATTACAGATATGCCGTAGTTCTTTATTTAGAGAGCCCTGATGAGAAGACCTTTGGAAAAACTGAAGAAATGCCGCCGAAACTGAATACTTGACGTGGATCATAAATATATCAACAATTAAAAAACTTCTCAATTTCTCTTCACACAATACGTCTCCTTGCAGTATCAACACTAATTCGGCTGACTTTTACATTTGATCTAATTAATAGATAGGTTATATTTACACCATAACGGTGCACAGCTGATATAAAAGGACTTGTAGTTTTTAAAGATATTACTGATTTGAATTGGATTGAATTTTGAATGTAAGAATGTAAATACTGAGTCTGAAATAGTATTGCAATATGCTGTAAAATTATGTGAAAGCATGAATAAAACTACACATCTTCAGATGTTGTACATACCAGTGTCTGTGTGTACCTTGTGTGCCTAGTGGTTAAAGCACGTTATTGAATTATTGTTTTTACGTGTTATATTTGATTAAAAAAATATTAAGAGTACATATACTTTCATAGGGGGAAAGTAGAAGGTCTGTGATAGAAATATAGAATATAAAAAATCAAGAAGATACTATAAGTGATCTCTTCAATAAAACAGTTTAGTGCAGGATGTACAAAGATATTAATAGGAGGAGGTGCAAAACAGAAAAACGAATTAACCTTTATTTAAACATTAAATAACAGATTACGGTCTTCTTTTAAATAAGAAAAAAACGTTGGGGGTATCTATCTACAGATAAATACAAAGTACTTAACGTCTAATATATTGCTTTCCTGCAATGTTAACTATGTTGAAGCACTTATTTTAACTGATATTATACATATGGATTATACTCTTATGTATGTAGATAGAATAAGAAATGTGCAGAATATGACAGTTTAATGGTGGAGGTACACACATATTGATAGATGTCTTGTAATGCACTGTTGAGGGACCTGTGACCCAAGTTTTTCATTCATTTCATAACTACACCGTAAGTTGTGTATGATATGTCAATACACCTTTAAAATCTTGAAATCTTGAAAGGGATGTGCAAAATAGCCATAATATATAGTCTTTAATTAACTATTAGTAGAGAATAACGAGTAATTAATATACTTTATTACTCGTTTCCATTAATGTCAATTGCAGATACATGTTTAGTCTTCTCAAGCACCAACTATCAAATATCTCTCCTGATTGTTGGCACTTCACCTTACCTGAATGTCACTCAGGTGTAACTAAAGTCTGATTTAAGGGTTGTTTATATTTCACATCATTAATCAGAATCTGCAAAGTAACTCAAATAAGTGTAGTGGAGTAAAAATACCAGGTTACCCTCTGAATTGTAGTGGAGTAGAATTACAAAGTATCAATGAGCGGTCATGTGGGTATATTAATGCTATATATTGATGCTGCGCATTATGGACAGCGATTTTCACCCATTTATTAATTATATGTTTTACATTTGATAACACCAATGTGTTTAATACTGGCAACTTCTAATTGTGGGGAAAACGTTCAGTAGAGACGTCCCATAGAACATTTTGCGAAACACAATAGTGTAGTGTGTAGTTCTGGGGGGGCGTTCGATTCCAGTTTTGGATAGTCTGGCGTGGTTTCGTTCCATTTCAAACAGCTGTTTGACGCTGTAACCTTGGCGCACTGCCACTCCAACATCCAATCCCAGACCTTGAAGAGTAATCACGGGGACTGTAGTCCTAAACGATAGCTGGGGATTCTGGGTAGTGTAGTGTCTTTGGCCATCCTAAACTCAAACATGTTGACAATCGCAATGATGCTCGAAATGTCCCTTATAGGCCTACGTCTGTTTCCGGTTATTTTCATTTTGAAATTCAGTTCCTGACGGACACCAAAAAAGACCGAGATTATGGAATTAAACCAATAAATAAAAGCAAGGATAACAGTGTGTTATTTTGAAAAGAATAATAAATTAGAAGGAAAAAAAGATTTTAAAAATACGAGGCTCTGAGCCCCGTGTATTTTCCTCACAGACGTAAGGTAATCTTCGTCATAACTAGCAAACTAAACATCATGTACATGTACTGCACAAATAATCAGAAATAAAAACTCATTACTCGCATACAATGACATCAAAACGCATTTTAAAGCCAAATTAACCTTAAAATAGGCATTTTCACCGAGAATAACACGAAGGACAGCCATTGTTGTTGATCACGTGGTCTGGGAGCTGTTGCAGCGTCCATAGCAACCACCTTAGCAACCATGAATGTGTACACATTCATGAAGTAATCTTCGTCATAACTAGCAAACTAAACATCATGTACATGTACTGCACAAATAATCAGAAATAAAAACTCATTACTCGCATAAAATGAGATCAAAACGCATTTTAAAGCCAAATGAACCTTAAAATAGGCATTATGAAGGTCCATGGGACGCCCTGCCCGTAGAAGCCTGACGGGCAAGGGGTCCGCTGTGTCTGCAATGAAGGTCTATGGGACGCCCTGCCTGTAGAAAATGACGGGAAAGGGGTACCCTGTACGTAATATAGCGACGGGGAGGGGCCCTGACCGTCCGTCAATATGTGACGGAATGAGAGTGAGAACGTGTTGGTGTGTGTGTGTGTGTGTGTGTGTGTGTGTGTGTGTGTGTGTGTGTGTGTGTGTGTGTGTGTGTGTGTGTGTGTGTGTGTGTGTGTGTGTGTGTGTGTGTGTGTGTGTGTGTGTGTGTGTGTGTGTGTGTGTGTGTGTGTGTGTGTGTGTGTGTGTGTGTGTGTGTGTGTGTGTGTGTGTGTGTGTGTGTGTGTGTGTGTGTGTGTGTGTGTGTGTGTGTGTGTGTGTGTGTGTGTGTGTACCTGTGATGATGTCCTCTATGGCCCCGTCCTTCCCCTCCCTCACCAGAGTAGACACCTGCCTCTTCTTCAGCTCTGCTATCAGGTCCATCTGCGGCAGTTTGGAGGCCGTTGATGCCTGAAACATCAAACATGTCCATGTCTGAATCTTTTTCTTTTCTCAAAAGCTGCTGATGAAAACCTAAAGGATAACTACGGTGTTTTACAGCTTAGATGTTATGATCTCCCAAATTACACATTTGACTGTTTACAGCATGTACAGCATACAGTCAATACATACCTTGGGCCGGTTTCTACCTATTCCGTTTGCACATGTAGAGAACAGTACACACATACAGTAAGTCTGTTTTAGGGATGGCTGTTTATTACTGAGCTTTAAATTCCATATTTTCACTCAAACTCTAATAACATGCAGAAGAAAATGAAGCGTACCTCCTTTAATTCTACTGGCGTTCAATTGTTTTATTTTGTCCCGTTCCACTTTCAGCTATTTGTAGTGGATTCGATTCATTTTAATTGTGTTATTTATTTGTGAGGTTTTAATATTTTACTTATTTGGATTTGTAGTATTTTAACTTTTTATCTCAATTTTTACGTAATTATTTTCTTTTTTGAAGGAGAAATGGATGTAAAGATCCTATTTACAATATAACTGAGTCAATTAAAGGTAGAATGAAGGAGTTTAAAGTTTCTAGGTTGTAACATTTTTATACCAACCTGTTTGCTTTAAACATCTATTTCTGGTTTTATTTTGAATATTATATAAATGTCCAATCTTCTCAAGTAACTAGGCATGTAGCATATTATTATTATAAGTGAGTGCAATAAAGAGATATTATCCTTTATACAGTACTTCTTTATGGTAATTGGGATGGTTTATGAATATGTAGATGCTTACACTGTATTTTGAGCAGAAACTAAATGTACCTTATCACCCACGACTTCAGGTTTGGGTGGAGTTGTTGGAGCGTCACAGTTCAGCACGTGGTGTTTCTTCCTCTGCTCGTTCTCCTGCTCCGCTTGCTGCCGGGGGGAAATCATTGAAATCTTGTATACTTATCTACGAGTAAAGGTCAAATAGAAAGTGTGACAGTAGCTCACTGATAGAGCGGAGAGTTTACAGTAATAGCTGTTTTATCAGTGGAGCCGCTATCTGCTCTGTCTGCTCATGCATGCTAGGAGTCAATATGATGAGCGTTATCTGACCTTGTATGCTTTGATGAACCTGACGAACACCGGGAAGAACATGGAGGGCGGCGTGGTTTTAGAGTTCTCTCCAAAGTACTCCACGGCAGAGTCAAACACATCCTGAAAGATAGAGGAAACAAATCTTTAGCTTCAATTCAACTCAAATAAAAAGAGTGTGAATCCTAATTGTATGGAGGCAAACATTGTGTTTTCTCCAGTGTATATCACTTAACAATACATTAAAAAAGGGATTTTTAAGTTATTTATTTAATTTTTTTCCAGGATTCAATTCACTCATTTATATTTTGTTCGGTGTCAATGTCTCAGGAAATAACATTAATGGCATAATAACATTTTACATCATTTTCTAACATAAAATATACGTATCTGTGTTTCACCTGGAAGAAAACATGGATTCTTTTGATCCTAAAACCATATTTTATTCTATTATTCAGGGTTCATACACTTTTTCACCAAGGTGGGCCGGGATCCCACCTCAGCCGGCGCGCGCCGGCCCTCACTTTCATTGCGCCACGGGGTTTTGAATGCACCCTCTGACTCGCGCGCGTTAGACTCCTTGGTCCGTGTTTCAAGGGTGGGTTGCCGACATCGCCGCAGACCCCTGACGCCTTTTACGTGAGCCGATCCCCGCTCTGACGGCACGACGCGGTCGGATGATTTTCAAAGACTTCTCCATGACCTTTACCTAATTTTCCATGACCAAAGAAATTACTCTTTCTCTGCGGTACCACTGAAAATGTTATATTGTAACATGGAACAGGAAAATAAGGTCTGAAACATGTCGTGCCGATCTAAAACAAATCAAATAGGCTTACTAGCTTCTACACGCTAAAGCAACTCAAATCTCTCAAGATTTGAGAGAAAACAAGAATATTGTTTTCCATGACTTTTCCAGGTTTTTAATGACCGTAAGAACCCTGATTATTATTATCATCATCACAAAAACAAAAGATTGACCCACGAAAATGACTTAATTGCACCTGTTTTCACAGACATAAATATATATATTCTTAAGTCTTAATAAACTCAGGAGATCAGTCGTAGGAAAATTGATCAACAGAATGACTTTTTGCACCGTGGCCTCTCAGGTCTTCTGTACGTTATCATCTAGAAGTCAAATGGTGGCCTGCTGTGTGAACTCAGTGCAATAACCTGTGATTTATGTTTATTTTGTAGGTAAATAAAACCGACCTGGGCAGTTTTTCCATCACCGATAAGGGATTGGAGCAGCTCAGTGTTGCTGCTGAGGAACGCCTGCAGCACAGGGTTGTCCTTCTCCACAGAGAACTCTCTCCTGGCGGCCTCCGTGCCTCGCTCCAGAGCGCGCACATCCTGTAGGATGCTGTCAAAAGAAACTACCAGAGAAAGGGGAGGGACTTGAGTGTCATTTCAAAGTTCAATTTAACACCCTTATCAGTGCTGATAGTAAAGTCATTCCATGATATGGTATTAATGGTGATGTAGGGGTCATACTGTGTCAGGGTGAAGGCAAAGATAACCTGCACAAAGGGAGAACTATGAATAAAAGCATCTTCTCACTGCCATAGCTCGCTGTGAGGGGGACCCAAGTTCCCATCAGCAAAAAAACGTGGGTTTGCTATCCTGGCTCCAAGATGGTGGAATGAGCTCCCCATTGACATCAGGACAGCAGAAAGCTTACACACCTTCCGGCGCAGACTGAAAACTCATCTCTTTCGACTCCACTTCGAGCGATAGAACTGCTAACAAAGCACTTATATACTAACAAAGGACTGGCTTATCTATAGCCAGTTGAGTAGCACTTGAAATGTTTGGCTCTATAAAACCTGATGTACTTATATGATTCTGTTTTCTTCAAGGTTGTGTCTTCCTGGTCGAATGTACTTATTGTAAGTCGCTTTGGATAAAAGCGTCAGCTAAATGCAATGTAATGTAATGTAATAACTCCTCATTCACTTCCGATGTATGACACACTTATATCTGCACTGGTTGGATGTACTGTCTAAGTGTAATTGGATTTAAAGCCATAGATCCATTCAGTTTCAATATAAACTTTATTTTAATTGCTACAAATCATCCTTAGAAGTCTAATATATGTTAGATAGTCTTGAAAAAGCCTGGCAGATGATCAAATTAAACAATTTGACACATTTAGAAATATTATGATTTATACTACTACCTTTATTTTACTGTGATAACAAATGTAGTTTTTTTTATAATAAAACTAACAGCTATAATTTTTTTTTCCCAACACCATTTTTAGGCTCTTAATACAATAATTTACAATTTCAAGATTTATAGTCATAAGATATATGTATATACATATAGTATATATATATATATATATAATATATATATAAATATATATATAAATATATATATAAATATATATAGTCATTCATCTACATGACAGAAAATAAGTCCTTGTCTTGTTTCCAGTTATAACGAAAGGTATTCTGTTGATATGGCCAAAAAAAGGAATTATATAAAAACAACAATAATGATTTTTAAGCTTTATTCTAAGATTACATCGATTTATAAAAATAGGATGTTATTAGTTTGACACTTCTCTTGATCACACTACTGCTATTGTTATTTAGTGAACAGATACTTGCCTCATTCATTTGTAATTCTTTGAAGCGCAACAACAAATTATTTAGCATATGTTTCATTTTGATTTGATTTATTTTACTCAAATCTGTCACATACAGTATTGCCTTTGAAGTATGCGTCTGTATTGTGAAGCTGAAAAGTACCTGTCAACATGACACTCCTACAACGATCTGCCCCTGAACACATCATTCCTACCACAATATATTGTTGCTCTGCCCCTGCAACACACTCTCACTCCCTAAGCGTCCAATAGCGACGTTTGGTCAGTGTCCGTGGCGTCCAATTGTGACGCTCCTAGGCTCCTTCAGCGTCATAAAGGGACGCAAATAGCTTTCAACTGATTGCAATGTATTCCCATCTGCATCGGGATTTGACGCTCATGGAAGCACCGCATTCGTTTGTGTCGGCTGCCCTTAAAGGTAATGTGAGCGTCCATTCCCATTGGATAACGGAGAATTGTACACCTGGATGTAAGTATTCCTCTTACTGTCGATTGATGTCACAGTGATATCTGCACTACTCGTCGACTACAAAACACCAGATTATCCTTGTTAATTACACAACATTGATTGGCTTAAATTGTGTGCAATGCTTTTGTATTTTGAGCCTGAAACATGCACTTGTCAAGGTTCAGAGGCACATTTTGCAAATATGGCAGTAGCCATCGATCAGCTTAAGATAAGATAAACTTTATTGATCCCAAGTTGGAAAAGTTGCATTACATCAGCATGTGTAACAGTTAAATATGCAGTGGTGTTTATTTGAAAATCATTTAGTATAATCACACAAATTCTGTGTTTTATATTTATTGATTGTTCAATACCTGACAAGGCCGGAGATGAAATATCTACATACATCTTATAAGAGTATAATACATTATGTATAATATCAGTTAAAATAAGTGCTTCAACATAGTTAACATTGCTGGAGGTATGCACAAATATTGATAGATGTCTTGTAATGCACTATTGAGGAACCTGCAACCCAAGTTTTTCATTCAGTGCAGAACTACACCACAGTTGTGTAGGCCTATATGATATGTCAATAAACCTTAGAAAATCTTGAAAGGGATGTGCAAAATAGTCATTACATACAGTCTTTAATTAACTATTAGTAGAGAATAACGAGTAATGAATATACTTTATAGGGATCCTATTAATATCTAATAATAAAAATAATTAAATTCAATAACATGCTTTAACCACCAGGTGTCCCTTTATATCAGCTGTGCACCTTTATGGTGTAAATACAACCTATCTACCAATTGGATCAAATATAAAAGTTAGTGTTGATACTGCAAGGAGACGTATTGTGTGAAAAGAAATGTAAGATGTTGTTTAATGGCTGATATATTTATGATCCACGTCACGTTTTCAGTTCCTCATGTTTGTCTAGAAGTCTTCTCATCAGGGCTCTATAAATACAGAACTACGGCAGATATGTAATATGTAATGCAGCCGAACCGTGTATTACAATGCCTTTATGTGATGACTTTCAAAGAGAAAAGCAAGCACACTCGGAATAAGGTATTATTATTTTTTATTTTAAATGTTTTCGGTCTGTTTCCGGTATTTGTTAATGACGATGTGCTGTGAGATGTGAGACTGGAATTGCACAGGGGAAAATAACGTAGGCTATCTTTAGATGCGGATTTTGTTAAACTAATATGTTTAGGCTGTGGACCAACACTATACATTGACGGGGAAGGGGGTAGCAATAAAGATAACACCATTAAACAGTTACACAACATAACAGAAATAATATCGATAGCAGCGTCCCTAGCAACCACCTTGGTAACAATGAAAACGTCGCGATTTCCTGAAGTAATCTTCGTAATAACTAGCAAACTAAAGATCATGTACATCCACTGCACACATAATCTGAAATAACAACTCATATTTCTCGCATCAAATGACATCAAAACGCATTTTAATGGCCAAACTAACTTTAAAATAGGCATTTTACACCGAGAATAAAACGAAGTTCGGCCATGTTTTCTTTTTCTGCAGGGAGACATTTGAAGATCACGTGACATAGACGCCAGCCATCGGAATGAATGGTGAAAAAACGGGGGTTTGTCAAACAGAGCACATGGTGTAGTCCAAACGATAGCCGGGGATTCTGGGTAGTGTAGTGTCTTCTGCCATCCTTTACTCAGAACAAATATTTGTTTCACACACAATTTAAGCCAATCAATGTTGTGTAATTAACAAGGATAATCTGGTGTTTTGTAGTCGACGAGTAGTGCAGATATCACTGTAAAATCAATCGACAGTAAGAGGAATACTTACATCCAGGTGTACAATTCTCCGTTATCCAATGGGAATGGACGCTCACATTACCTTTAAGGGCAGCCGACACAAACGAATGCCGTGCTTCCATGAGCGTCAAATCCCGACGCAGATGGGAATACATTGCAATCAGTTGAAAGCTATTTGCGTCCCTTTATGAAGCTGAAGGAGCCTAGGAGCGTCACAATTGGACGCCACGGACACTGACCAAACGTCGCTATTGGACGCTTAGGGAGTGAGAGTGTGTTAGCCCCTGATGTACTCACCGAGTGCCGCCTTGTCCAGGAAGTGCAGCTCTGTGTAGAAGGACTGGAGCTGCGGGTACTTCTCCTGGATGATGCTGACGATGAAGTGCAACAACGTCTGCTTTCGGTCTGTGGATTTGGTGTCCAACAGCTTGGGGTAGAGAGCAAAAAACAATACATTTTGTTGTTCAAACCTACCTTACTATACTGTACGTATAGAAATTCTCAATTCTAGGTGACAAGCTGTTTGTAGTATTATAAGAAAATACAAGAGTATAACAGCCTTTTACTCACCAAATCTAAACTCTGCAGACGGAAGCCGTACGCTGCCTCGCGCTTGCTGCTGTTCATGTAGTTTCCAAACGCTAAGATGATCTAATTGTGGAATCAGAGAAGAAAGTGTTGCCAAAAAACTCAAAGTAATGAGTAGAAAGATGGTTTGTATCGGGCGCCTTTAAAGAGGCAAACAGTAAGACAGTTAAGTACTGTTGTTGTGTGAAGTGGGGAAACAACGTTTGTGAGAAAATAACCAAACCTCCAATATAAACATTATATTTATAATTAATAACTCTCCCCCCAAAACTACAAAAAACACAAAGGCAGCAAAAAAGGAGACTTTTACAAAAAGTGTTTCCTCTAAAGGTCTAGTGTGTTAGCTGTAGGGACATGTAGTGGTGAGGATGCACATTGTAGCCTATGTAATACCCCTCCGCTCACCCCTCCCGCAAGAAGACACAAAGATGAAAGGCCTTCTCTAGAGCCACAGTTTAGTTTGTCTATTCTGGGCCACCGTCAAAGAATGGTGCAACACATATTACGCAATAATAGCTTTCGATATAAGATACATTTCTGCAAGTGAATCCCCCTAAATCCTACACCTTTAAATCACCAGGTAAACATTCATAAAACCTAAGATGTCCTTCCGTCTCATCACTCAACAAACAAGTTATTTTCTCCTCATTGAAAACATTAAATGTAAGTGTTTTTGTATCTGGTAATGTTAAATGTACACACAAATAATCAGATACATTATTGTCTTATAATCTTTTATTTCAATATGGACTACCATCTAGCACTTTACTGCTCATTACTCGTAATATAGCATTTATATACAAAGTGTACTAATTTGATGTAAACTAAGGGTACGTATAATCATAACAAAGAAAGGGATTTAGAACTGAATGCAATTATCACGAAACAGTCTTATATCACCATCATATAGAGTTTCCTGGTGTAAGAGTTATTCGACTTCAAGCCTTTGCAGTTAACATCTATCTGTTAATCTGCTCTGCAAATGACCCCAAGGCTCACCTCAGCTTTATCTTAAGGTTAAGATTCATTTATTAATCCCTTAGGGGGAATTCAGTCACATAAACAAGTGCCAGGAATATAAAACATTAGTCGTACATCAACAATGAATAAACAAAACGGTTCAGTACTGACCTCAAGGATGTTCTTCAGCTTGCTGGAAGATTTGATCGACATGGAGGCCGCGATGATGGCGTTCAGTTGCTGCCACAAAGAGTTGAAATGGTTTGTCAGCCAAATAAAACAAAACAAATATTTAAGATGTAACAAATGACATCTCAAGGCTTCCGTACGTAAAGTTTCAGGTGCCAGGTTTCATTTACATTAAGCCTTGGTTGTTTTTAATTAATATGAAAATACGAAATCCTTTGCTAAAAGACACCTTTTATTTTAAGTTATATTTTAGTTGTTGTAGTTTACTTTCATTTAGTTCACCAAAATTATAGTAAATTAAATTATTATATAAAAACTACTTTTAGATTGTTTTTGTATTCTCTAGTTGCTGTGTATTTGTGAAACGTGTATAGTGTATTGTTTTATATGTATCTATGTTTTCTGCATGCATTTCCTTGTTTTATTATTTCTGCTTGATTTAAAAAGAAAATGTGTGTGACGAGTGACGACCTAGAAGACAAACAAGATATTTTCAGTATGGAGGAAAATGGGTATGCAAAAATAATTATGGAAGAGAAATGAGACCCTAGTAATGGGAACTATACATTCTCTGGTAAAACAGTGTTTTATCACGCCATTATTTGCTGGTTGAGATACACATTTGTTCTGTGTTGTATCTGAAAGACTGGATGCCTCCTACCTTATAATCTGAATGACGGGTGAGGTCAGTGAACATGCCTCTGGTTTACTCACCGGCTGAATCAGCTGCACGCTCTCGGGGAAGTTTCCCATGAAGGTGAGAGTGCTGATGCGCTGGGAGAGCCGCGGGATCTTGCTGAAGCGCACCATGAAGCGGTCCTCCTCGCTGAGCTCGTCCAGGGGCCTGCCCTCACACTCGTAGTTGTGGATGAGCTTCATTTCGTACTCTGTGGGGATGAAACGCTCCAGGAGCTCCAGGAAGTCCAGGCTCAGAGCTCTCTGGTTGTACCTGTGGGGACGCATGGTATAATGACACCATTTCAGAGTCCAATATTATCCAGTGCAATAGAGGATGTCTCAGACCCTGATTATTTAGAGGTATTGTGAAGGAAATATTGAATGAGATCTGTGCATGGAAGACTTTTAGTGATTTCTCTCTTTGTCTCCTTCAAGTCATTTCTCAGGAAGACACAGGTCTTTGCCTTTCCTGTGGGGGGAGGGGTATAGGCACATGAGAAGTTGCCATACAAACAGTTTTGTTCCAGGGTCTGGTATTGATGATTACCAGAGGCGGGAAAATAGGCCACACCTTATGGATATACAGACCATGTATTTTGTCTTATGTCTTCAGAGATTGCAAGGTTGCTCACATGAAAGTGTGACTATAGCCGCATTCACACTGCGGTACTTTTCCCACAAAGGTTCATGCGAACTTAGTTCATGATCGCGTTCACACCAAAAAGAGCCGGTACTAAAAGTAGTTCATGCGAACCTTTTTACCCTTTTTACCCTTTTACCCCCTCGAAAGTCCCTGCTAGAAAGCTGCTAGAAAGCAGGGACTTTCGAGCGGCTCTTTTTTGAGGAAAGAGCTATATTCCTGATTGGCTGGGCGAATTGCAAACCACGCCCCGTAAAACTCCCAAAAAGTTTTGTGAAGCCGCCATTTTATTATCCTCGCATTAGCATTATTAGCATTATTAGCATTAGCCCAGCGCAGAAACGCAGAGAGACTAACTTATGGCAACACAAAATAAAACATGGGAGCGGTGGAGCGGTGGAGATGAGGAGTTGTCGGCGTTCTGGCGATTTACTCGGAAGGCTAAAGAGAACTAAAGAGTTCGCATGAACTAAGTTCTCATGAACCTTTGTGGGAAAAGTTCCGCAGTGTGAACGCGGCTTATGCTGTGTAATCTCTCCCAGCCGTTGGATCTCTCAATAAATCCCAGTGTTTGACATTCAGAATTCCTGCTCCTCCCGTGTCTCTCTGAGTCCTGATTTCCATTGCAACAGAAGTTTCCCTTACATGTATAATAAAGGTATGTTACATTCCTGTCTAAATCGTGGGAGTCTAAAAGTGAGTAGTGTACCAAAATTATCCCACATGTTTCAACACTTTTTAAACCTTTTAGACCTTCACTCCAAACAATCAGAAAACGATCAGATAAACAAACGGAGGTTTCGGAAAAACAATAAAAAAAAGCTAAGCTAACATTAGTGGCCCCTGCAACATCCATACCAATGACTTTTGACGTCAACCTGCTTATTTGATGTTTTTTCAAAAGGTCAAGGATAATGATACCGCTACATACGTCTCGATTGCACAGCAGATATCGGAGACAGCCATCCCTTCCTTGCGCAGGGTGATAGCCAGGTTCTTGGCCCTGTTGGGCTCCATTAGAGAAACCTTACTGGGGGTCTTGTGGGCCAGCTTCATCTTGATGGTCCCCATCTCCAGAGGGCTGGACTGGGCCTTCGTCTTGAACTGCTCCTCAAAACACGCCATGTTCAGCTCCTGGGAAAGATAATGTTGGAACAATATCAAACAAATAATTCTTCTTAGATTGTTTTTTATATTTTGCCGTTTTTAGGCAGGAAAACAGCCAGATGGACCGGAGCAATTGTTTGTTTCAAAATGCTTTATTTGTTAATTAACAAAAAGGGTTAGGGTCCTCCACAGCAGGGACTGAGCCCTAGTAGTTGGTAGCAGCTCTACCAATCGAGCTATGTAGTGGCCCCCAAAAATATACTCTTAATACAAATAAAACAAATATATAAACATTTAAAGAATGACCTGCTGTATACTTAATGAAGAATGTTAGTATGTACAGTATGTTGTGTATACATGGCGATGTCTGACCTCTAAGACGTGCTCGTCGTCCAGCTCGTTGAAGATGGTTCCTGCCACCTGGCTGGATTTCAGGGCCTGCCAGTTCAGCAGAGGCATGCGGTATTTGGTTTGAATCGGCTTCTTCTTTTTACAACCTAGAACAAAGAATAACAAATCAAATAAAAATCATATTTAGAGGTCTACAGTTATGGAATCAGTGATACAGCTAGGATTAAAGAAACATCTGATTTAATCTTGAACCTTAAAGCAAGATGCTTCTGGTGGGTGTACATATCTACTTATTCTACATTCACGTTGTCCTCTTCGCTTCTTTCCTACAGGCTTGTGTGTTTTCATACACAGATTCCTTTTGATCTACGTTGTTTAGTTTGAAATTAGTAATCATTTCATTTTGATTTGTTTACAAGGGGAGGATTGTGAATGAGCGTGTCAGGCTTCCTTCCTCTCCTTAACTGCACCCCCCCCCCCTATTGTATGCTGTATGTTGTTTATGGAATAAACTGTATGCAAAAAATATATTTTGGAATTGACTTTCTCCTATTATTTTTCTTTCTAAAATATATTTTTTAATAATTGTAACCTCTTCCAGGAACTAAATCGTATTTAAATCAAACTAAAGCGTTTGGGAATCATTCTTCAGGATGGCTAATGTTCCTTTATTTGGGAGAAAGAAATAAGCCTAAAGCTGTTTTCACTCGTGGTCAGAAATTAGGTCACATTTAAATAAATAAGTCTTTAATCATTTGCTCTGAAGTAGTCATGCTCAGTCTTCTTTAAGAACCCCTCTCCTTCATTGTGGACTTACCTGAGCTCCCATCGGTCAGAGACAGCTGGGTCGTACCACCTCCAGGAGGCAGCAGGGGGAGTGAGGGTACTGGAGGAGGAGGAGGAGGAGGAGGAGGAGGAGGAGGAGGAGGAGGAGGAGGAGGAGTTACAGTTAAGCCTGGAGGTGGAGGAGTAGGAACTGCAGCCTGCAGAGCATCCTCAGAGGGGGGGGGGCTGAGGGTCTGAGGAGGGGGGGGGAGGCTGAGGGGTCTTCACCTGAGTCTGCTTCTTCTTTAGCTGTCAGGGGAACAAAGTGGAGTCTTAATACCTCAACATAACGCACACTTAATTTTTCTTTAAGCGTCCTTTAAAGAAAAACCTTATTTGGTACAAACTAAGAGAAAAACAGAGACACTTTTTTTTCATCTAAACTCACACTAGCTCGACAATTCATCGTCCTTTGAAATACTCAGTTGTACTGTTGATTCGTGCTTATTAACTGTTATGTCCAGGGAACTGAACTTCTGGAGCTTTCCACTCAAGTTGAGTTCCAACGTCTCTGCCTTCAATGCCAACCCCCAGGGGAAGGTTCATTTGATGTCCAATCACGTCTTTGCATTGACTTTATATGCAATCGATCGCCTACATTAGAGAAGACGCCACCTGGGCATGAATTACATTCTGTTGTGATGGCTGAACAACTAGACACAAGATGAGTATAAACTAAATGGGGCCCTTTCATCACAGCTTTCCATTCATTTCATATATTCATGTAATACTAATCGATCATTGTCACAAAATGTTGTCGAAGCAGCAAGATGAAGGTGATCAACAATGTGAATAACTTGTGGGCCTTGATCAAGGCACGCTCAGTTGATGACATTAGTGACAGTCTTTCTTTAGGATAAATCTGGCCTGCAAATAGGTCATTTTTTCTCCAACAATTTGTCCACATTTTCCAAAGCATGAAATCAGATCATCAAAATGAACAGCGGCAACCAAATATGTTTTCCTGACCCTCAAATAAAACTTGATGAAGGACAGACAGGTTTAAAATAAGTGACTTGATCTGTATGTTCTTGTCTCATCTGCAAGGAGAAAAACACAAACTTAAATATTATTCATCTTAAAATATTTGAGTAGTATTGTTTGATCGAACAAGCTGCCCAGGGGCCCTGAAGAAATGACAGTAGATGTTTCTAATTCACAATGTCAGCCTGCAGCTCTGACCTTTCTGAATCACGTGCTGGATGACGGGGACCACCTGGACGTCCAGCTGTCCAGAGGAGGACCGCTTCATTTGGACCCGCCCCTGCTCCACCAGAGCCTGAACTTTGACCTCCAGCTCCCTCAGGGCCTGGGTGGAGAGATCCTTGTCTCGCTCTATCTCTCTTTCCCTCTCACGTTCTATTTCTCTCTCTCGCTCTCGCTGCTGCAGGACGATCACCTGGGAGCAGGACTCACGCAGACCCTCCTACAGAACACAGTGCAATACACACTATGTATAAGGACACTGTGTACAGTATAAGAACGATACACTCACAAGGGGCCTAGAGTATCAAATACTAGCAATAACCATCACCAGCATTATATATTGCTGATATAATATCTGATGTGTTATGGCGTGTGAATAACACAAAACTACAACTGCATATATTATAACTCGGGCTTTGTCGTTGTACATCTGGATATTAATATTGTAATATATTGTTTTGTCCTAGTGCTTTACTGAACTGCAGATGAATATTTTGGGCCCTGCTAAATACATTTTTTCTTTAACAACAAACTCTAGCATTTCAAAAGAATATTAACTTTAAGTATAAAACATAGATTAAATGGAAGTACAGGTTTTTTGTCTACAGGTATTTCTTTAAAAGTATGCATTGGCCGCACCAACCCTCGTAAATGAGGTAATTAAACAAAATATGGGGCAAAATAGTTATGAATAAAACTAAATACATTTACTCTAGTACTGCACTTAATTATAACTTTATGGTATTTTCATTTCATGCTATTTATACATTTACTTCACGTCATTTTAGGGCAAATACATTTTATCTATCAGCTCCAAGAGTGAAATGATGAGCCCATTGCAAATTACATACATTTGACTTGTAACAGAACATGTTTGTAGTACTAATACTTTTACTTAATAGATAGATCTTAGTACTTCTTTCACTACTGATCATCAACAACTATGCAAGTATGCAAGGTCAAAACTGAACCACAAAGTCAGGCAGAAGAGATTCTTTGGGTGCTTTTCTGAAAGCTTGCTTTCTCCTCCAAGTATGTTGGCCAAACTAGTTTTGCTTTGTCTAAATATTTAAGCTATTTTTATGAATCAATGTTCCAAGACTTTGAAATTACTTCGCTGCACAGAATATCATGAAAATAAAACACAAGTTATACTTTATTTAAGAAAAACATATAAAAAATAGAATGGTGTACTGTACCTTTAAGAGCTCCACTTCTTTCGTGGTCTGAATGAGCTTCTTCTCCTTTTCTGACATTTTCTCCATCGCCTCCCTCTCACTCTCCTCAAGCCTGGAGCTCAACTGTGAACATTTCATTTATACATTATGATTATCTTCCTACATGCTACATACAAGAAAATCTGTTTACCATAAATTCATTTTGCTCTCAATGTGCACCAGGTTGATGCATTTAACTTCAATATTTAAAAAAACAAATCTTCCCGGGGGAGCATGCCCCCGGACCCCCCTAGAGGAGGTGAGGACCCCCCCCCCACTTATAAAATAGCACTTTACCTCTGCTTACACCTATATGCCCTTTTATATGCTGTGAGCTGATTATTGAGCCTTCATTGTAAGAGTCGCGGGTACACTGTATGTGCGTATTCCACTGTAGCGCCCGGTACATTAATGGGAAACTATAGGTTACTTACGTAACCCCAGTTCTAAGAGTAACATGAAGTGAATGAGAACCCTAGTTTGTACATGTGCAATACATTTGTAACACTGTACACATGAATGTTTCCTTTTTCGGTTCACCAAAAAAAAAAATCTCACTCCAAGCTGAACTCAAATGTTGGCAGCCCTGAAGGCTATGTGTATTTTTTTTGTCATTAACCTTTTTCGGACCACTTGTTTATTTATTTTGGTGACGATCCGACCTCCATGCTGCTACTCTGGTTCAAACTGCATCCACCAAACAATATTGTAACAGACTGGTTATAATGTTGATGTGTTTGTTGTTCAGAGTTTGTTTGCATTTTACAGAGTGTCAGTGAACGTGCCACTGTTTTGATGGACGGTTCTTGTGACCTGTAGCTGTGGGTTTGGGTGGGAGAGTGTTGTCTGGTTGGTTGGGGCTGGAAGAGGGAGGTTCCTGGGGGGAGGGACGCGGGAAGCTAGGAGAGAGCTAGCGGGAGACGTGACGGAGTGTGAGAATACGACAGGGTTAGTGGATTGTTTTGGCGTGGTTATGGCCAACAGTAACCTGTGATCTGTACAATAAACTCCCGGATAAAGGACAAACTAAGCCTCCCTGTGTTCCTGTAGCGAGACGCTACATTTGGTGTCAGAAGTAAAAGTTCAACTCGGATTAACGGCAGCTAACTAGCGGCGTGCTACAGGGGTTGCTGCCATACAGCCTACAGTTTCCATCTCGGTGAGAACATGTCGCTGTTGGACTACTCTAAAATTAAACGGGAGGAGGAAGCTGACGAGCGGCAACACTTCGGCGCTGCTGAGGGTCTGGGAACGGACAGCCACAGAGAGCGGGTGAGAGAAATTACCATGAGAATGGCCGCTGAGGCTGGCTTCGACCTCTCTGGCTACTCCCCCGATAGAGACGCCACACGCGGGAAAACAGAGACAAAGAGGGCAGGCATGAGTCAACACAATGAGCAGCACAGAGAAGCCCTCCCCTCATCTATGAAAACCCCCAGGTATGATGGCAAAGCTAACTGGGAAGCATTCCAGGCACAATTTGAATTGCTAGCCAAGGCTGGCAGGTGGTCTGCTGAAGAAAAGGCCCTCCAGCTCGCAATGTGCCTTACTGGGGATGCTTTAACCAGCCTGCTGCTACTTAACCCTGATGATAGGAGTGACTATGATGCTTTGGTGGGAGCTTAAAAGAGGTGCTTTGGACTATGCCTGCTCCGCTCTGAACTGTGTAGCCGCAAGCTTCGGCCTGGGGAGCCGCTGAGGGAGCTCGCCAACGACATTGAGGGGCTGGTTCACCGCACCTATGCTCACATGCCTCCTGTTATCTAGAGTGAGGACTACTTCCTCCAGGGCCTACTACCAGCCGACCTGCGTACACAGACTTTGCTCGCCCACCCCAAGTCTCTACAGGAGGCTTTGGAGCTAGCCACAGAGAGAGAGATGCTATGTACTGCTTCATGGAGTGCGGATGACCACACACCGAAGGTGAGCGCCGCATGTGGTATTGAGCTGAATACAGCAGAGCCGGCCTGGGTGGAAAAATTGACACAGCTTGTGCGTGCCACCACGCTGAGAGAGGAGCAGTCTCCGAGACCCCGTCAGAGGATCTGCTGGGGGTGTGGACAGCCTGGCCATCTGGTTAGAGATTGCCCTCGCAGCACAGCTAACCAGGGAAATGGGGCCGGGTCTGCATAACCGGGACAATGCGGACCCCTGATGATGTGTCCCGTCCCTCTTCAAATGAGGAAACGTCGCAACGCATTAACCAAGCAGAAGTGTTACAACCAACCGAAGAGGCTGGCGGCCAGCCTGAGCGAATCATCAGGCTGGGCTGAACCTGGGTCGAGGACTGCTGGTATGCCCCAGTGACTATTGCGGGAACAGACTGTTTTGCGCTGCTCGACACAGGTTCTTCAGCAACCCTGGTGAAGCCTGAAACGGTGAGAAATAAAACAACTATTTGCCCCACCATAGTGAAATTACAGACAGTTACCGGGGAACGATCTCCGATGGTGGGAGAGACAATTGTGACAATGGGGATGGGAAAGAAGTCTGTTCGCTGCCCAGTGTGGGTCGCAAACCTGGAAGATTGCATCCTGGGGCTGGATGTTCTTGGGACATTAGACTGTGTCATTGATACAAAGAGGGGTACACTCACTTTTCCAGATGGACAGGTTGTTCAGATGTGTAGGCGGCCACACCAGACAGGCTGTCGTGTGACCCACACCATGATAACACAGACAACCGATACAGTGACCGACGCCGTTGCTTGTTGCGACCCCCAGATGACGGCACCTGCACAAACCCCCACCCTGCCGACCCTGGACCCTTGCCTTCACCCAGTCATTGCTGCAGAGAGTTTCAGCAGTGACAGACGTCTGGCAGAGAAACTCTGATGGACTAACTCCCAATGAGCAGAACCTGCTGCTGCAGCTCTTGCTGGAATTCAAAGACTGTTTTTCACTGTCTGAGGCCGATGTTGGCCGGACAGATCTCATCAAACACAACATCGACACTGGAGATGCACAGCCCATTAGAATGAGACCACGACGCCTCCCTCTGGCCAGACAAGCTGCAGCAGATAAAGCACTGGGGGAGATGCAACGGGCTGGACTCATCGAACCCTCCAACAGCCCCTGGGCCGCTCCAGTAGTCATGGTTCCCAAGACAAAGAAGGAGGACTTTCGGTTCTGCGTAGACTTCAGACCACTCAATAAAGTGACCAAGAAGGACCTATACCCCCTTCCTCGCATCGATGAGGCACTCGATACAGTGGCAACGTCTTCCTGGTTCTCCTCCCTGGACCTGCGCAGCGGATATTGGCAGGTCCCCCTTGCCCCTGAGGCCAGACAGAAAACAGCCTTCATCACCAACGGGGGTTTATGGCAGTTTTCTCCCATTCTCCCAGTTTTCTCCCATTCGGCCTCTGTAATGCCCTGAAAGGCTCATGGACCAGGTGCTGGCAGACATCCTCCGCCATGAGTGTGTTGTTTACCTGGCCGACATCTTTGTCCATGGGAAATCCTTCGAATAAGCTCTCGGGGCCCTCAAACGTGTGCTGGTGAGAGTGGCTGGAGCAGGACTGAAATTGCACCCACAGAAGTGCTGTTTCGTGAAGCGTGAGGTGACCATGGGAGAGAAGGTGCAGGCTGTGAAGGACTGGCCCACCCCCAGCTCTGTGCAGAACCTGAAGAGCTTCCTGGGCCAGTCCCCCTACTACAGTAGGTTTGTGAAAGGGTTCTCCTGCATAGCTGCGCCGCTGTTCCACCTGTTACAGAAAGGAGAGGTGTTTTCATGGACATGGAATGTCAGGCAACATTTTCTTTACTACAGGAAGCCCTAGTGGAGGCACCGATCCTCTTCCCCCCCTGACCCCACAATTCCCTTCATCCTCGACACCGATGCCAGCAACAGTGGAGCAGGAGCCATGCTGGCCCAGGTGACACCAGAAGGAGAGAGAGTAGTGGCCGATTATAGCAGAACATTTAACAAAGCTGAACGCTGCTACTGTCTCACCACACAGGAACTGCTTGCTGTGGTCAGCGCCATCGGGCACTTCAAGTACTACCTAAGGGGCCTCCACTTCACAGTCCGGACTGATCGCTCTGCCTTACAGTGGCTCATGTCCATCAAAGAACCAGAAGGCCAGCTGGCACGCTGGATTGAAGAGTTACAAGCATATGACGTCACCATCATTCACAGACCTGGCGTGCAGCACGGCAACGCTGATGCACTCTTCCGCCGCCCCTGCTACAGTGATGACTGCCGCTACTGCGTGAAGAGAGAGATACAGGAGAGGGAATGTCTACAGGCTGAGGTGATACGTATGTGCAGCGGTGGGACCAGTCGGGACATCAACTGACCATGGACTTTTAGCCGTAGATGCTGCCGAATGGAGGAAGAATCAGGAGGGGGATGTCGACATCAGGCCGGTAACAGCTTGGGTGGCTGCACAATACAAACCCCGGTGGGAACAGTTTTCTTGTGCCACTAAAGGGCTATGGTCAATGTTTGAAGCCCTGCGCCTGTGTGATGGAGTGCTGCAGAGGGGGTGGAAGGAACCGGCTGCAGGAGTGACACGGTGGCAGGTGGTGGTGCTGAGGATCCTGCGGGAGACGGTACTTTGGTCAGTGCATGGAACTCCAGGATCTGGTCACTTTGGGGTCTCTAAGACTCTCCAAGACTCTCCGCCGCCTGCGACAGAGATGTAGATGTGGAAGATTACTGTCGCCGCTGCGACAGCTGCACTGCACGTAAGGGCCCTACCGACAGATCTCATGCCCAGCTCCAGCAGTTTCCGGTAGGGTGCACAATGGAGAGGATTGGGATCGACGTTCTTGGGCCGTTTCCCCGCACAGAGAAAGGGAACTGCTACATCCTCACAGCCATGGACTACTTCACTAAGTGTCCTGAGGCATACAGCCTACCAGATCAAGAGGCAGAGACTATTGTGGACGCTTTGGTGGAGGGAATGTTTAGAAGGTTCGGGGCGCCTGAAGTCATACACACAGACCAGGGCCGGAACTTTGAGTCCCGAGTGTTTAAGGCTATGCGCGAAAAACTGGGATCCCATAAGACCCGCACCACACCCCTTCACCCACAGAGTGATGGCCTCGTAGAAAGGTTCAACCGCACACTGGCTCAACAGCTTGCCATAGTGACGGCAAAACACCAAAGAAACTGGGACGCCCATGTCCCCCTCGTGCTGATGGCGTACCGGTCTGCGACCCAATATTCCACTTCCTGCTCCCCTGCCCTCCTCATGTTAAGAAGGGAGATGCGCACACCGGGCGAGATGATGATGGGCTTGCCCCCCGACGCTCCTGTGGACCCCCCAGGGTTCGAATATGCCAGGAAACTCCAGGAACGGTTGCAGTCTGCTCACGACTTTGCCAGGCGCCAGCTATAGAGTGCAGGGGCGAGGCAGAAGAGGAACTACGACGTGCATGCTAGAGGACAGCATTTCAGTGCAAGCGAGTTGGTCTGGGTGTATAACCCACAGAGGAAGAAGGGCAGATGCCCAAAGCTGGACAGCAACTGGGAAGGGCCCTGCAGGATTCTGGAGAGACTGAGTGAGGTCGTCTACAGGGTCCAACTGCAGCGGAGAGGGAGAATAGTTGCTCTTCACCGGGACAGGTTGGCACCCTATCGGGGTACAGCGACACACTTTCTTTCTTCTTCCCAACCCCCCTCTCACGACCCGGGGACCTTGCCTGGTTCCCCACAACCTGGACTTTTTTCCCCTTGCCCTACTCTGGGCCCCACGGTGGGCCTGTCTCCCCCTGCCGCAGACCAGGCACGGCCGCAGAGAAATCGCAGACCCCCTAACCACCTGAGAGACTATGTTTATTCCCTCGAGGACGAGGGACTTTGAGGAGGGGGGAAAGTGTAACGGACTGGTTATAATGTTGATGTTTGATATGATGCTGTCACTGAGGAACTGCACACGGCTAAAGCAGCATCCCTCTCCTCTGTCATCATCCTGTTGGACCTGTCTGCTGCATTTGACACGGTGAACCATCAGATCCTCCTTCACACTCTCCAAGAACTTGGAGTTTCAGGCTCTGCACTTTCCCTCCTCACCTCATACCTCAAAGACCGTACCTACAGGGTAACTTGGAGAGGGTCCGAGTCCGACCCTTGTCAATTAACTACAGGGGTCCCTCAGGGCTCTGTTCTTGGTCCCCTCCTCTTCTCCCTGTACAAAAACTCGCTCGGATCAGTCATTAGCCCGCATGGTTTTTCATACCACTGCTACGCTGACGACACCCAATGAATTCTGTCCTTTCCCCGCTCAGAGACCCAGGTCGTCGCACGCATCTCTGCTTGTCTAGCTGACATCTCTCAGTGGATGTCTGCTCATCACCTCAAGCTCAACCTTGACAAGACTGAACTGCTTTTCCTTCCAGGACCCCAACTGGCTATCATCCATTCTACCCTGTATAGCGAATGTGTTAGAAAAGTTAGTTTGCAAACAGCTAACATGGTTTCTGAAGGCTTACAACATTCTATCTGACATGCAGTCTGGGTTCCGTGCAGGTCATGGGTGTGAGACGTTGACTCTTAAAGTCTTAAATTATATCATCAATGCCCTTGACTCCAGACAATACCGTGCTGCCATTTTCATCGATCTTGCCAAAGCCTTCGACACTGTAGATCACCAACTTCTTCTGAGAAAGCTTAGATGCATTGTAGGGCTGAACGATATACCGTGTCATTGCGTTAACCGCGATATGCGCATGCGCGATATTCACACCGCAGGGACGTGCGGTTTTATTCATTTTTTTTTAAAAATGCTAACGCACTTTAGCATAGAATTCAAAATAAAGATACCCTTATTATTTATCGAAACTGCACATACAATATATCCGATTAAAACTGAGACTCCACAGATTATAGTATCTAAGCGATCCGATCTCGCGACAGGGGAAGCAAACACAGACATCACAACACGTACCTTTTACGGAGCTTTTACGGGAGATCGTCTCACCGTAGCTGTCAATCTGATCAAAAGACATGTTCAATGGCATTAAAACGAGAAAAAACACGGCTGAATCGGTTGATCCATAGGTTAATAATGTATCTGTGGCTTTGAAGCAATTGTTTATAATCCATAATTCCATTTTTATGTAAAAATCGGAGCACAAAAGTTAGCTGCTAATGGTAGCCACCAGAGTGGCATTATTTGTTAATGTGTGACCGGAAGCAGCAGCCACTCTGGTGGCTACCATTAGCAGCTAACTTTTGCTTTTTACATAAAAATGGAATTATGGATTATAAATGAAATAATTGTTTTATACAGAGACGTTAAAAACCTATGGATTAACCGATTCAGCCGCGTTTTTTCTCGTTTTAATGCCATTGAACACATCTTTTGATCAGATTGACAGCTACAGTGAGACGATCTCCCCTAGAAGCTCCGTAAAGGTACGTGTTGTGATGTCTGTGTTTGCTTCCCCTGTCCCCTGTCCCCTGTTCCCCTGTCGCGAGTTCGGATGACTCAGTGATGATACTTGTGACGAAGGTGGCTTCGTCACTATGGACTGAAGGCTTCAGGCCGGGTGATAGGGCACTTTGTTGGCGTGATTGCACAGTATATGTTGTCTGTGGCTGATGATTGTGTGCACCTAGTGTCCTGTGTTGTCTCCTCCCCCCTCACCTGTGTCTTGTTGTGATGATTGGAGTGTGGGTATTTAGGCTCTGTTGCCCTGTCTGTTGAGGGCTGGGTGTGTGTGTGAGATCCTTGTGGCTGCATGATGTGGACAAAGAGAACAGCAGGATTGAGACTGTGAACTTTGTGCCCGTGTTTTTAATAAATGCCCACGCCGGGTTATATTTTTGGATGTTCTGCCTCTGCCTCCTTTCTTGGTCTGGGCCGCTCAACGGTCAGCTTCACAATACTATATACCTAAATAATCTGTGGAACCTCAGCTTTAATCAGATATCTTGTATGTGCAGCTACGATAAATAATAAGGGTACTTTTATCTTGAGTTCTGTGCCAAAGTCCGTTTTTCGCTCAGGGGTCATTTAGATGCTTCTTATGAGACTTGTGTTTTGTTTTGGTAAAAATGGTTTGTATCGTCAGTTAGCTGAGATTATTTCCGTTAATCTGGTATAACACATTAATAGGTTCTTAAATATTAAGATCCCCTGAGACACAGTGTCGTGAAAAAAAAAGTAAAGTACCCGCCGGGACTTAACAGGTTAAAAAAAAACGCAATATATATCGCAGGGGGGGGGGGGAAACCGCAATGTCAGTTTTTTTCAATATCGTGCAGCCCTAATGCATTGGTGTTACTAACCAATCGATAGCCTGGTTTGAAAGCTACCTGTCCATGCGCACCCAGTGTGTAAAATCTGACAATCTGATGACACAGCCCCTATCCATCTCTAAGGGAGTACCACAAGGCTCTATCCTAGCACCCATCCTATTCTCAATATATATAAATGACATGGAGAAATCAGTGGGCAACTCCTCTATCCACCTATATGCTGATGACACAATTCTGTACACTGCTGGCCCTTCCCCAGATACCGTCTTAAAAACTCTTCAGGATAGTTTTCAAATCTCTCTGCCCTTGGCCTGGTCCTGAACACCACTAAAACCAAGATCATGTGGCTTGGCCACAGTGGTGCCTCCCAAACTGGCACTATTGTGTGACCGCCGATGGCCGGGACCTCGAAATAGTTAAATCTTATAAATACCTAGGATTTTGGATTGACAGTAATCTGTCATTCTCAGAACATCTCTCCAAAATTCAGACCAAGGTTAAAGCTAGACTCAGCTTTCTATATAGGAATCGCTCCTCATTCAATTAATCTGCTAAACTCTCTCTGGTCCAGATGACTCTGTTCGACTACGGTGATACCATCTACCCCTCGGCGTGTAAAGGCGCTCTCGGACATTTAGACGTTCTGTATCACTCCGCCATCCGCTTCGCCACCAATGCCCCCTACAGGACACATCACTGTGATCTGTACTCTCTGGCAAACTGGCCCTCTCTTGAGACCAGGCGCAACATCCACTGGCTGATGTGTTTATAAAACACTCCTAGGCCTCACTCCCTTCTACCTCACACAATTACTGCAACTCCGCCCACCCCTGACGCACAACGCACGCTCAGCTACAAACATCCTACTAAAGATCCCCAAAGCCCATACATCCTTTGGCCGCTCCGCCTTTGAGTGTGCAGCAGCTGATAGCTAGAATATCATACAAAAAACCTTGAAGATGGAGACCGTTATCTCCCCCTGCACCTTCAGGGACACTATTACAAACCCCCCTCATTGAAAATAAGAATTTGTTCTTAATTGATTTTCCTGGCTAAATAAAGGTTCTACTACTACTACTACTACTACTACTACTACCAAATGTGTGTTTCCGTGATAGCATTCTAAATGAGGATGAAAAATTAAAGAAAATAAAACTAAGTTTAATATTTCAAAATGAGTGACCCATCTGTAAGTAGACAAGTAGATCTGTAAGGCATCCTATATAACCTGGCTGAGCCTAAAACAATCAGCCAAATAACTAGCTGCACCTTTACCAGCTTTGAGAATACTTTAATGATCAATCATTATAAAACATATCATATATATATTATTCTGAAATGGACCAATCTGCACAATGGGTACTGTCGCTACTTTAACTATATTTTGATGATAACACCTTTCTACTTTTACTTGAGGAACATTTTTGATTGTTTCCCTACACTCTGGTACTTCTACTTTTACTCAAGTACAATATCTGAGTACTTATTCCACCTCTGGTAGCGTATTAGCCTGAATTGTAGCCACAAAATCACGCAGAGCTGCATACAAATAGACTCACAATGGTAACAAGTGGAAAATAATATTTACAAATGTGTACAATGATTTGTAGGTCATTTTGACTACTCAAGACACCTGTCTTATACATCTTCAAAGGAAGACTGTATTTATTCTACAGTTACATGGGATTAAAGCAAAATGTAGTTTTACTTGTACAATACTTCAAGATTGTATATAAAAGCCTGTTTCTAAAAGTATTAACCATAGCGATGCGGTCAAATCCTCAGTTTATAATTTATAACAACATACTAACAAGCTAAGGTCTAATTACGCAACCAAGTCTCACGGCATTTCGTGTTATAGTCACGAAATACATTTAATCTATTGATTTGTGTTCACCAACACGATTTTCCCCTTTTTTTCATGACACACAGAACGATTTTAAAAGCAATGTATTTCTATTGGTAGTATGTTTCGTGCCTGCGTCTTTTTGTCCGGTCGGGTCTTGGAAGACTGTGTGGTTCATAAAAACATGTTCTTACCTTTTATATACACAGTCTATGGTTCTTACTCAATATCAACCCACGATTATTGATTTTATTTTAAATCGTATAATGTCTGGCTTTTCTTTGCCGTCCGTGAGGAAAAGAAATGGGGCTCAGAGCCTCAGAATACTGAAATCTGTGTATATTGTTTTCCTTCTTATTTGTGACCCGCTCTATCGGAAGTCGCAACGGCTCATTTAGAAAAAATAAACGTGGATTTGTGTAAAAAAAATTGTTTTCAGGGTTCGGGTGTTTTGTTTGATTTTAAATAAACAAAGTCTTGGCTTTCAGAATATGAAATTGCTATTGCCAAAATCTCATGATAAATACATTTTTGAAGCTTGTAAAGGGAAGAAGACAGGCACCTCTCAATTCGCACCCTGCTCTTCCGCAGCGCCGCTCCCCCTCCCTCCGCTGAAATTATGAAGTAAGGGCGTATAGTAATCATAGATAAGACGGCAGGGTCCGTGACAGTTTGTTTTCATCTGTTTTCAAATAAACAAAGTCTTGGCCTTCAGAATATTAAATTTGTTTCAGCAAATTCAGATGATAAATACAACTTTGAAGCTTGTAACGGCCTAATTACAAGCGGAGAACGGAGTAACTTAACGTCACAGCAGGCATAACAACAGCCGGTGTTTCTTATGAGTGTTTCCCCGGGAAAAAAACACAATACACACAAACACACACACACACACACACACACACACACACACACACACTCGCGAGCTTCCCCCAGACAAGTAATACAAACGAAAATGTGTCTTCGGGTCAATGTGACTGATTTCGATAGAGCGAGTCACATTTGGTTTAGGCACGAAACATACAGTAGAAATACATTGCTTTTAAAATCGTTCTGTGTCGAATCAATAGATTATATTTCGTGACTATAACACGAAATGCCGTGAGACTGGGTTGAATTACAACAGTGAGTGCTTCATCCTCTGAACACCACAGGATGGCGACTGTAACGTACATATTAACATAGGTGTGCTCCTCTGAAAGGATTTTCCCCTACAATTATTATTATTATCCCTCATCGAGTTCGCTATTCAGCTCGCTAACATTAGCTTAAACAAACGTAACATTCAACGTTAGCCTAATCTAAAATGCTCTAATACGGCGTACCTTTCATGTGGCTCGTCAGCGCAGACTCTCCCATCGTGAACAACTGAAATTATTTTTTTGCAAACTTTGCAGGAGGCTACTCGTGGGCTTGACCCTCGTCTTAGCCATGGCTTGTATTTGTCTTCTGCTAGCTAACGCTCGTTGAAACTGCAACCTCCTGTCATACTGTCATCTATCACTCTCATCAGAATGCCCAGTTCACACGTAACAAAAACACTTGCAGGTCGCGCGCATAGCGCGGGAAGGCCGGAGCGGGGCTGTTTTATGTAAAAGCGAAGCAATTAAGCTCGCTCCGACTTCTTTATTTTCTTTTAATCTAAAAAGCGAAGGAAAGCATTTACAATTTCAAGCACTTTATCCCAAATTCAAGCACCATTCCCAAAATTCAAGCACTTTTCAAACCTTGAAAACACCTCATAAAAGTTCAAGCATTTTCAAGGATTTCCAACACCCGTAGGCTACGAACCCTGATATGTGTGTGTGAGTGTGAGTGTGTGTGCGTGTGAGTGTGTGTGCGTGTGTCTCCACCTGTGTGTTGTGCTCCTGAAGCTCCTCCATGTGCTCCAGCAGAGCGTTCTTGGTATCTGCGTCCTCCAGCAGCGCCCCCACATCAAACACATTATCCAGATAGGCCTGGATCTGCACCAGCAGCCGGTCGCTCTCCGTGAACTTCAACTTCTGCACAAACAGGACATTTAAAAAAGATTAAAACATTTGCCGTGTTGTAACTGATTAACAAATTACAAAGGGACTACATCAATGTTATCCAATAGATTCTTCTGAGTCTTAATAAATAAAACTATTAAATGGACAAACATCACACTTGCCTCCAGGTATTCATCCAGCCCGTGGCGGGTGAACTCGTACTGCAGGTGGACCCTGAAGTTCATGTTCTCCACTGAGTGCACCACGATGTTGATGAACTGCATACAGGCCACCTGGTGGGCAGACAGAGGAAATACTTTTTAACTACAGGTGCCAATATTATGGTTGATAATGATTACAGATGAGGGTAAGTATGTAAAGCTAAATGACAGGCAGTAGGTAGACATTTATCAGACTTTACACCAATATTAGAATCGTTATGAAGTTACCATTTGTATTACAGATTGAATTATCTATTTTTAGTTTGTATCAGTTTAGTTTATTTCAGAGCCAGGTAAACTGTATTTACAGAATGCATGGTTTGTTTTGTTTGTCCACCATGTACAGCGACCTTGGGTCCCTTGAAAGGCGATATATAAATATCATTTATTATTATTATTATTATTATTATTAGAGAACTTCTGAAGCCACAAAATCGAAATGCATTTTCTTAAATGTTCTTTTTTCCTCTTGTTCTTAACCAGGCAATACTGATTCAGTTTGTTTTACTGAAAATATATTTTATACAATTTTTATTTTAACCTTTTTTTAACTACTTACTGCTAAGAGAGGTGGTTTCACTTTAACTACAATAAGCTGGTGATTAGCATCAGTTTTTCTACTATCACATGACCAGCATTAGTATCAAGTTATATCCTCTCTGTTTGTATATGTGAGACTTCACATTGATCACATGCCGTGTTATTGGATGATTGTTTGTATCATTGGTTCTGTTTGCTTCCAGCTTTACCATGAAGTCGATGTTGCTGTCCTCATGGCAGAAATACTCCATGAGCTTCTCAAAGCGACTTTTCTCTCCACACACCTGAAACACAGTGAGAGGAGTGAGAATTAGAATCAGCTCACAGCGGGCAGAGTGAAACAGAGGATGATTAATGATGTGTTGACTGAGTTTTGAGGTCAATCTGCATGAAGTCCTGTGAGACATGGATGAGATACATCTTTTATTATGCCTTCTCCGTATGTACACACATGGGGGCAGTGTGCTCACAAAAATCAGTCCAAAAATCAATCAATCTAGCTATCCAGCTATCTATCTATCTATCTATCTATCTATCTATCTATCTATATATATATATATATATATATATATAGCTCTGAACATTTTTTTATCTCTAGATGTACGTCTGCCATTCCATTCCGGTGTCTGTTGAATGCCTTTTATTTTTACTCAAACACGTAACTTTAAATAGTAAAACCGGAGAAAATGATAATGGTGCAGTGGTCTCTTTCCAGAGCTGTATTTATATATATAAATACAAATATATATACATATATATATATACATATATATATATATATATATATCTACCCATCTAAATTGTCTGTATTTCAGAAAACTATTTAAATACACTGACAAAAAGATAATGTTGCCTTGTTTTAAATTAAAATCTGCTTTTGTGTCTGGGGGTTAAGATGAGGCCCAGTTAATGGACAAACTCCGGCTCAGTGGCCGGTCAGTAGGGGCTTGGACTGGGAGCCGTAGGGTCGCCGGTTCAAGTCCCCGACCAGACCTAAAAATGGAGTGTGGACTGCTACTTGGAGAGGTCCCAGTTCACCTCCTGCCCTGCCGTGGTGCCCTTGAGCAAGGCACCGGACAACCCCCTTCCCCCCCACTCCCATTGCTCCCCGGGCGCTGTACAATAGCTGCCCACTGCTCCTAGTACTAGACTCCTGGTACTAGGATGGGTTCAAAGCAGAGAACACATCACTGTGTGTGCTGTGTGCTCTGCATGTGTGACCATTACAGAGGGTTTCATCCCATTCCCTCACAATATTATTATTATTAACTGACAAACTGACATAATGGCAATAATGGAAATAATAAAAACAAACAAACATGAAGATAACAATAACAAATGTATTGAAATTAAAAGTGTTGCCTTTAGATTGTTGCAGGGTGTTTGCTATGCTACATTGATAGTTCTTCATTCTGCAGGAGAACCATCACATAAACAAGGCTTTAGTATGTGCTTGAGAACAATGTGGTTAAATGATGTGGTACCAAAGTGTGCTTCCTTAACTCACAGCTCAGCAGATTCCCTGCCTGCTTCCATTAGATCTTTTACTCTGCCTCCCCCTTTTGCCCACTCATGTCTGTTAAATAATGCAGCATGCCAACCTGACAGCCTGCACAACCCAAAACAATGCTGCCCACGTTCTGCTGCTGAGGGGACACATGAGCCAGCTCCTGGCTGTGTGCCCCCCCCACTCTACGACCAATCTATCGCTGCTCCATCTCTGGCTCTCGCCCACACACACGAAGCGGTGCTGCGGCACCAAAACAAGCCACTGTGATACTCCAGTCTCTGTGGGGTAACTGATGCTGCACTGATCAATAGGATCTGTCACCTATTCTGTATTAAAGGATGAGTCTGGTAATATTCCACATTTCTCCCAGTAGTGTGTATGTGTATCAAAGCCTGATATATATGTTTCTTCAGTGCCAAAGTGCTGCATTGATGTGAACAACTATTACAAATATATCAATAAGTCATACTGTTGCGTCTTTTGTTTATTCTGACTACATCTCACATACACTGTCCTGCTGCCAACAACACTCATAAGAGTACCAAACGTGGATTAATCCGCCATTTAAAAATAGTCCCCAACCAATGCACTACTTCCACCTGTTGTTTGACACAAACTAGTGACCAGCTCTGTTATGTAATTACACACTAAAGAAATAATTACATAATGATAGATTTATTTTTAAAGTCGGAACAGATCAAGTTTATCACTAATGCGTCAGACACTAGTTGTTTGTTTTCTTTGCTGTCCCTTCTGCTTCTGTGTGTGGCTGTTTCCAAATTAAGTCTGGTTAGAAGGTTTGAAATGTAACATTTCCGGATAAAAAATGATGACCTACTGTATGTTGTATATTTTGTTAAGTAATGTATTATATTAGCCCAAATGTTTCCATAAAATATTGAAATCTGTTTTAAAATTAAAGTAGTGGTTCGTTTCAATAGCCATAAACTGACCTTTTATCCAATTAAAGCAACTTTTCTAAGATATCCTTTAGATTTTGGTCATTTAAACTAAGCTGAATAAAGGATTCAAATCATCAGATACCGGGGTCTTCAAAGAAAAGAGTTGAGCTAACGTTAGCGGTTAGCTAGCAGCCCCATACATCCTGCGTCTGCTTGAGAAACAGGCTGATTATTAAGATATAGCTACTTTATTCTGTGTTGTTATATTCAGCTTCACTAGCAGGAACCACGCCACAACAATGTGATGTTTGTACGTTTATTGAAGTAACATGTGAATGATATGAGGGGGGTGAAGAGATGATCTGGGAGGACGAGCTGTGGGAGACTCAGAGTGGGGGTTCCGTCTCCGGCATAATCTGCGTGGGGTGATTACGGGCCCCCCAGACGATACCTGGAATTAAGGTGTTAGTATACGCAGTATATAAACATGCCCGTTTAAATATAAATGGTGACGGGCAGAGGATGTTGGGATGAAGGGATGAGGGATGGAGGGATGTAGTGATGAGGGATGGAGGGATGAAGGGATGAGGGATGTTGGGATGAGGGATGTAGGGATGAGGGATGTAGGGATGAGGGATGTAGGGATGATGGATGTAGGGATAAGGGATGTTGGGATGAGGGATGTAGGGATGAGGGATGTAGGGATGAGGGATGTAGGGATGTTGGGATGAAGGGATGAGGGATGTTGGGATGTAGGGATGAGGGATGAGGGATGTTGGGATGAGGGATGTAGGGATGTTGGGATGAAGGGATGAGGGATGTTGGGATGTAGGGATGAGGGATGTTGGGATGTAGGGATGAGGGATGAGGGATGTTGGGATGAGGGATGTAGGGATGTTGGGATGAAGGGATGAGGGATGTTGGGATGTAGGATGAGGGATGTTGGGATGAGGGATGTTGGGATGAAGGGATGAGGGATGTAGGGATGAGGGATGTAGGGATGATGGATGTAGGGATGAGGGATGTTGGGATGAGGGATGTAGGGATGTTGGGATGAAGGGATGAGGGATGTTGGGATGTAGGGATGAGGGATGTTGGGATGAGGGATGGAGGGATGTTGGGATGTAGGATGAGGGATGTTGGGATGAAGGGATGAAGGGCTGTAGGGATGTTGAGGGAGGGAAGAAGGGATGGATGGATGTATCGCTCGGTGTGAGTCGGAAGGGGAACTGTATGGGTAGAAAGGGAGAGGGAGGGTGGGTTGAAAGGATGGAGACAAGCAGTGGCCAGAAGTTTTGCCGGATATAAATAGGGGTGGCCGTGGTTCGAGGCGGAGTTTTAGGCGTGGCCATGTTCCTGAACCTATGTTAACAATTTAACCTCATTTCACTAGCAGGAACCACGCTACAACAAGGTGATGCTTGTAAGTTTATTGAAGTAACATGTGAATGATATGAGGGGGGTGAAGAGATAATCTGGGAGGACGAGCTGTGGTCCGTGCAGTGGGAGACTCAGAGTGGGGGTTCCGTCTCCGGCATGATCTACGTGGGCTGATTACGGGCCCCCAAAAGAGTCGGATTAAAGCAGCTGACTTAAGCGTGTGCGTGTCTGAGATCATTAAGATTGTTGTGGATGTAAGCGTGATACGCTTGGGATGACGAGCGGCCGAGGGCCTAGATGGTTGGATAAGAGATGCCCGGTCGAGCTGCTGTGGACGCTGCGCAAACGTGTGGCCGTTTTCCCTGTTTCGGTGAGAAAGAGTGGGTGTTGAGGCGTTGCGTATGCATCGTACCTTGCGCTGAAGTATTTGGTTAGTGGTTCGTATGGCTGGGATACGAGTTCAGGCGGAAGATGTGGATGGGGAAAGAAATTTCCAGCTGATCCGTTTTATTCCGGAGTGTGAATATGAGAGTCGTTTGCCGTGGAGGGCTAACGGCTGCCGTTTCGTGCATCTGTCTGCCTGTAAGTAGTTTGACAAGAGGAGAGTGATGCGCTGTACTTTCTCTGAGGATAGAGAAGCCCGGAACGACATTGAGTCCAGGGTGACGCCTAGAAACTTAATGAAGGTTGTAGGCCCTGAGGTTTTCTCCTCAGAAGGAGGAATGCCAAGGTCTGAAAAATATTTGTATGAGTGTGCTCAGCCCGTGGCAGGGGGGTGAGGATGGTGGAGTGACTGTGAGAAAGAAGTCGAGAAGATGGAGCACGTGGGGGAGGCTGTGGTTGTTTGGGGACTATTGAATGGCCTATCATGAATCCTTCTTTGACTTCGTTGGCCAGTAAGGTGTCAAAGGTGTGAGGTTCTGTTATAGCGGACTGAAGGTTGTGGCAGATGTGAGATGTGTCAGGCAGTATTGCTAAGCCTGGGTGGAAACCATGGGTGAAGCCGTTGGTGAGAAAGTAAACGGACTATCTGGATGATTCACTGAGGCGGTAGCTAAGTTGCTTATCTTGACGGGTGTGCTGAGTTGCCGTGCTAGTCAATCTGCTGATGTAGTTGGGTTGTGGGGGCAGGTGCTCCTGGCATGAGCGCCGCCGCAGAAAGAGCAGATGTGCATGAGGCGGCAGCTAGAAAGAGAGCAGCCTAGGTCATTGAAATTGTTGCACACCATCCTGCCTCCCTGCGGGTGATAGACGGTTAAAGTCTGAGGCGTTGCGTGATGGAGAGGAAAGTGAGTGAGGTGTTTGAGATGGTGGAGAGCTGACTAAGCATGCTAAGGCCGGGTGGGCGGGGGGCTCCGCATAGTTGGCAAGGGAGGGATGCGCGTGCTGCGAAAGTAACGCTCGGAGTCCGGAGCACCCCGGTATGTTCCCTGGTTGAACGGCTTGATAATAAATAATAATAATAATCCTTATATTTATTATAGCGCTTTATCAATGACTCTCAAAGCGCTTTACAAATACACTGCACATACAGATCATACATACCTGTAATGGTCATCTGATGCGGCCGGCGGCTTGGCTAGCGAAGTTTATTTTATTATTTGTATTATTTTTTCTGAGAGAGAGACCGGAGCGTCTGCTATATAAATAGTGGTGGCCGTGGTTCGAGGCGGAGTTTTAGGCGTGGCCATGCTCCTGAACCTATGTTAACAATTTAACCTCATTTGTATGTTTGTTTTGCAGATAAAGAGACGACTGCAGATGGTAAAAACCTTCTGAACGATGAATACTGAGGGAATCCTTACTGATTGAGAAACTGACTGCAATGAGGCCAAAGGTGTAGGTAGTGTAAGTGATGCGTCTGTGTCAGGTTGCAGCCGCTCTCAGGGTGACAAACAAGGAAATAACCTCATGGGAGTAGAGGCAAAACTAATTTAATTCAGCAATATAAATGTAATTTGTTACTTAAATTCAAATAAAAATGAGTAAAACACCACTGGAGCAGCTATCCATTCTAATTAAACTGCTTTTTCTGAAATTAAAAAGGTAGTTGATGCTGACAGCTGTGGGCTATTATAAGAAATGATAAAAGTGAACTCTAAAAACTTGAAGCGAAAACTTAAAAAGAAAAAAAGTCATCAGTTTCCAAGCATTTCTTAGGAGTTGCGTGAACTTTAGCATATTTGGAGTTGGTTAAACTTGTCTGTATGTGAACTGAATTGTAATTTCTGACTCCAAAAGCCACGAGGCGTTACATTCCTTCTGTAGAGCGTGTCGCAGGGCAGATTTCTAACTTCCTTGACGTTTGCTAATAATAGCCGCTCCTAGTTCAGGTTTATGCTGCTTTCTGCCTGCGTTGTTGTAGCTGCAGGAGGCGATCTGTTGGCAACAGTTGCTGCTTTCTCAGGCAAAGATGAGAGAGGGCCAAGGAGAGGTCAGAGTTAACCCAACAAGTGTTTCACATACCTCTACATGCAGTGAGTTTGCTCTGGCGCTGGGACAACTGGGCAGAGCAGCTGAGGGGGGGGGGGGGGGGGCAGGTGGCTCTGGGGTTCCCCTTAACCTGCGTTTCCGTGCATTAAAGGGCTACTGGTATGTGGGCGCTGTAACACTAATACCCCGACTATGTTACGCATATGAGCGGTTTAAAATAAAGTCTCAATGTAGGCTGAGTCATCCCTGCTGACGCTGGTTATATAGGTCGGCATGGATATTTAAAAGGAAAATAAAGTGGTAAAAGTGAACTTTAGGAATGAGTGTGTCTAATCAAGTGAGTGCATTTTTGCAACAGAGCCTGGTTCAGTTATTTACTGTATAAGATGTAAAACTATTAAAACATACCACAATTGTACTTCTGAGATTGGACTAACTGATTATTTCCTTGTTAGAGATTGGTATCAAATGCTCAGAAAAAAACGTAATATTTTCTAGTTACAACATCAGGAGGATACGTCCCCAGCTGACCCAGAAAGCCACGCAGGTTCTGGTCCAGGCTCTCGTCAGCTCACGCCTAGACTACTGCAACTCCCTCCTGGCTGGTCTACCTGCATGTGCCATCCGACCTCTGCAGCTCATCCAGAATGCAGCGGCTCGTCTGGTCTTCAACCTTCCTAAATTCTCCCACACCACGCCGCTCCTCCGCTCCCTTCACTGGCTTCCGGCTAGAATCCACTTCAAGACAATGGTACTTGCGTACCATGCTGCGAATGGATCTGGCCCTTCCTACATCCAAGACATGGTTAAACCGTACACCCCAGCACGTGCACTCCGCTCTGCATCAACCAAACGACTCGCTGCACCCTCGCTGCGAAGGGGACCCAAGTTCCCATCAGCAAAAACAAGTGGGTTTGCTATCCTGGCTCCAAAATGGTGGAATGAGCTCCCCATTGACATCAGGACAGCAGATAGCTTACATACCTTCCGGCACAGACTGAAAACTATAGGTTACTTACGTAACCCCAGTCTCAGAGTAACATGAAGTGAGATGTCTCACTATGGGATGCGCCTCATCGCGGAGCAAACAGAAACATCAATCTCATTACGCCAATCCTGATTGGCTGGTGATCTTGACGTCAGCGTCAGGGAAATCACCCCCTATAAGTAGCTTGCGCCACAACGCATGCGTCATTCAAAATAAGCACCTCTTCTCGCTTCACCATAGCAAGGAGGGCCGTCTGGTGAGACATCTCACTTCATGTTACTCTGAGTACTGGGGTTACGTAAGTAACCTATAGTTCTCATTCATAACACTCCGTTCGATGTCTCACTATGGGAAATTGTAGCTCCCGTATTGCCAGACGAGCTTATCTCGAAGATCACCGATCAACCAGAACTTAACAGGTAGAGTCCAGACTCAACAAGGTGCCCAGCACTGCTCGGGCCACGCTTGGAGCGGAGACGTCTAACCTGTAAAAGCGGACAAAAGTGAGCGGCGAGGACCAGCTCGCCGCTGCACAGATGTCTTGGATGGAAACACCCTTGAACAAAGCCCAGGATGTAGCCAGGCCCCGAGTCGAGTGAGCCCGCAGACCCAAAGGTGCTTGCAGATTCTGACTCGTATAGGCCAAAGCAATCGCCTCCACGATCCAGTGGGATAGTCGTTGCTTAGTAACAGGCTTACTCTTGCGAGGGTTAGCCCAGGACACAAATAGTTGGTCATTAAGACGAAGCTCCTTTGATCTGTCCATATATGTGTGTAAAGCCCGGACTGGACACAACAGATCCTGCTGCTGCTCCCCGGAGGAAACCAGCGGCGGAGGAAATGCCGCTGGTTTCAATCGGGGTACACGAACCAACCACCTTTGGTGTAAAGGCAGGGTTGGGCTTCAACAACACTCTCGTTTGCCCTGGGGCGAACTGAGTGCATGAGGGATGTACAGACAGTGCATGGATATCACTGACCCGTTTAGCGGATGCCAGGGCCAGTAACAGCACTGTCTTGAGTGACAGATGGGCGGAAACATCAGAGTAAGTGTGTGGCGTTGCTCCTTCACTCTGGCCAGAGTTGGGGGTAACAGAACCAGGGGTGGGAGCGAGTACAGAGGATCCGGAGGTCAATCGTGTACGAGTGCGTCCCCGCCTAACAGTGCGTTTAAATCGTGCATTAAAGAGAACAGCTGTCATTGAGCATTTTCTCCTCTTGCAAACAGACTTAACGCGGCTCCGCCGTAACGCACCCACAGCGGACTCCCGATCCTTGGATGAGGAGTCCAGTCTGCATAGAGTGGTGCACCTCTGGACAGTAGTTCTGTCCCGAGGTGCATCACTCCTGGTACATGCGTCGTTCTCAGAGAGAGGAGACGTCTGCCGCTCCAAGGGATCAGTTTGTGTGCCAGTGTGTGTGACGGTGGAGCCCTTACGACCCCAGCCGGCACTGCGCATGCGCGTGACGGTGGTGCCCTTAACACTAGAACCGCCAACGGGTAAATTTTACCCGCAGCTGTTTTTTTATTGTATGTAACTTTTTTTCAATCAAATATTAACGTCTCCCAGTCCGTGACTTTTCCTGAAAGTGTGTAACACCCTGTGTTGTTAAAAATGGTCAATATGAAGTCAGATTGAAAAAATCGCCAAAAAAATTGATATTTATACCTATTTCCGCCAGCGGGTAATATTTACCACATAGAAATGCAGCGCTCCTCGCGCTATTGATTTTGCGATCAAAATGATCAAAATACTACGGAGGGAAGATATTTTCGTTTGGAGGGGAAGCCCGCGAGTGTGTGTGTGTGTGTATACGTGTGTGTGTGTTTGTGTATTTTTGCATTTGTGTGTATTGTGTTTGTTTCCCAGAGAAAACCCTCACGAGAAAACCCTCACGAGAAAACCCTCACGAGAAACACCGGCTGTTGTTGTGCCTGCTGCTGCCTGCTGTCAAGTTACTCCGTTCTCCGCTTGTAATTATGCCGAAGCTTCAAAGTTATATTTATCATCTGAATTTGCCGAAACAAGTTTAATATTCTGAAAGCCAAGATTTTGTTTAATTTAAATCAGATGAAAACAAACTGTAACTGACCCTGCCGTGTTATCTATGATTACTATACTCTTACGTTCATAATTTCAGCCGGAGGGAGGGGGGGGCGGCGCTGCTGGAAGAGCAGATTGCGAGAGAGAGGTGCTTGTCTTCGTCCCTTTACAAGCTTCAAAAATGTATTTATCGTGTGATTTTGGAAATAAAAGTTTCATATTCTGAAAGCCAAGACTTTGTTTGTTTAAAATCAAACAAAACACCCGAACCCTGAAAAAAATTGTTTTTTACGTAAATCCACGTTTACTCTGAAATGAGCCGTTGCGACTTCCGACTGATTTTGATAGAGCGGGTCACATAATATGAAAAGCTGAGAGTCCACAGATTATATTGGTATACATATCATCCCTGTGCGATCAAAACTCACCGTTCTGTATGGTACATTGTACCTTGGAAATCAATAGCGGGTAAACTTTACCCGTTGGCGGATATAGGTATACAGCGACCTCTGGCGGTTCTAGTGTTAAAGCCCCAGCCGGCACTGCGCATGCGCGTGGCGGTGGTGCCTTCACAGACCCGTCAATAATCCGCCTTTTGAGAGATGCCGTAGCTGCTCTCAAAAGGGGAAGAATTGGCGGGCTGTTTATTGGTTTTATTGATTTTCTTTTCATTTTTTTGAGCTGCGCCCTCGGCCTGAAGCCTGGATGCCTCAGCGGCAAATGTTTAATGACAGAATGATCAACCAGTGTGTGACATGTGTTTGTGCAGACTTGAGGATGTTGTTTATGCATCTCTCGAGGCGGCGGGAACACATTCACGGAGGGGAGAAGGAGGGGCTGTCACGCCACTTGCTTCTTCTTCCTCGATTGCTGGCCGAAATTCTGGGTTGGCTGAGCCTGAGCTGCAGCCGGAACCGGAGATTTTCTCGGCCAACTTGCCCTTGTCTCCAGCCTGGGCTGGGGACTCGGGGTGGGCTGCGACCTCTGCTTGACCGGTGCTTTGAACCGGGCAGAGTTTGCTTGGGTGAAGGACTGCTGCTGTGAGGGCAGCGGCTGGACCCTTCGAGGGAGGCAGAGGTGGAGTGCCTCGTCCTCCTTCTTCTTCGTCTCGCACCTCCTTTGCATGGAGGCGAGAGCGGAGCCGAAAATTCCCTCGGAACGATGGGCATATCCAGCACATCTTCCCTTTCTCGGTCCGGGAGGTTGGTGAGGTTGAGCCATCTCGCTCTTTCCTGTACCACCATGATCCCCATGACCTTGCCCGTGGCACAGAGGCACATGTCCGTGACCGCTGCCATCTCGTCCAGAGTGGCTGCTCCTGGGCTACCCGACAGGTCCTCGCAGAGCTCCGCTTGGTAGGCGGTTAGCAGCGAGGACACGTTCAGGGCCCTGGCGGACAGCGCTGCAGCTTTATAAGACTTTTCAGTCATTGTGGACTGAAAGCGGTCCGCTTTTGCTGGCAGCGTGGGGTTCCTGCTCGGTGAGGGGCCCACCTTCGGCAGAAGGTGGGCCGCCACCAGCGGTTCCATGGGCGGTATGCGGAGCAGGCCGAGCCTCTCCATTCCGTCACAATCCAGGGAGGAGGCACCCTGGATTGGGACCTTGTTGCTGAAGGGCCGGTCTCTCCACGAGACCGACACTTCATCCAACATTTCCGGAAACACCGGGAGGAGTTGCCTCCCTTTTCCCGCTGTTTGGGGAGGTGCTTCCCCTCGTAGCGGGACCTGGAGGTCTCCTTGGCCATTTCAGGCCACGGAACATTGAGTCTGACCGCAGCGCGTTTGCACACGGCCTGCAGGTCCATGCTCAGACCGGGCGAAGCTGGTGTGCTGTCGCCCGAGAGAGCAGCCCTCGCTCCAGGCTTTGCAGCCTGGGCCGATGACATGAAGGTGTCCTCTTCTTGGTCATCCGACTCGGACAGGAGGAACGCCAGGGCGTCCCCCTCCTCGTCCTCCTCGTTCCCGCGTGTCTTGTCGTCACCGGGTCCCGGTCTGTCAGGGCGCGGGATCCCGGTTCTGAGGCCATCGCTGACGATGAGCCCCAGACCGACACGGAGAGGAGTTCGCTCTCTGTGGCGGACGCCCCCATGTCTTGACTGCCGGCCGGCGGATCCATGGACATGGGGGGGTCCTGTTCCGACAGGCTAGCTTGTCTCGCTAGCCGTCGGCAGAGGCTCTTGACGGTGAAGCGGACACAATGTCCGCATGAGCCGGGGTTGTCGATAGCGCCTCGGGCGTGTTCCAGCCCGAGGCAGGACGAACAGACCTGGTGTGTGTCTGTGCCCGATATCTTAAACCCGCAGCCGCAGAGTCGAGCCACCGAGTCCCTGACTCCTCTGGTGTGAGGGAGAGGGGCGTCCATCTTTGTCGCCTCATGGCGTGGAAAGGGCCCGCTCTCGACAGGCGGGATGGGAGAAAAAGGTATTACCACCTTGTCCTTAATCCGGGGAAAGAGGAGGGTGGGGATCTTTTAATCCCGGAGAATACTGACTGGTGTGGCAGTATGCTCCTCTTTTAATCCTTTTCCCCTCCGTGGGGAAGAGAAAAGAAAACAACTTCCTCGCTACCGTGGTGTCAGTAGAAAGGGAGCGAGCTAGCAACAGGTGTGTTGCTAGCTTGAAAAAATCGGACCTACCTTACTTTCTCGTAGAGAAGGGCGAGGTCGATTTATTTCCAAGTACTAACAGCGTTAGTACTACCGTCTTCCTGCGAAGCAGAAGGAGTAGTCGGCGAGCGCCCGTCGACCGAAAAAGTATTTTGGGTTCAGTCTGTGGACAGTGAAGCTTGCCCGGCTACTGTAGAGATGTGCTCTGAAGCGAGAAGAGGTGTTTAAATGACGCATGCGTTGTGGCGCAGGCTACTTATAGGGGGTGATTTCCCCTGACGCTGACGTCAAGATCACCAGCCAATCAGGATTGGCGTAATGAGATTGATGCTTCTGTTTGCGATGAGGTGCATCCCATAGTGAGACATCGAACGGAGTGTTATGAATGAGAACTCCTCTCTTTCGACTCCACTTCGAGCGATAGAACTATTAACAAAGCACTTATATACTAATAAAGGACTGGCTTATCTAAAGCCAGTTGAGTAGCACTTGAAATGTTTTTGCTCTATGAAACCTGATGTACTTATATGATTCTGTTTTCTTCAAGTTTGTATTTTGTTGGTCGAACGCACTTATTGTACGTCGCTTTGGATAAAAGCGTCAGCTAAATGCAATGTAATATAATTAGGGCCGGGACTTTAACGCGTTAATTAAGATTAATTAATTACACAAAATTAACGCGCTAAAAAATTAACGCATTTTAATCGCACTTATTTTTGCACAGCGGATGAGTTTCAGGCGTACCGATTATACTGGAGCACCAACTAACGTTCATGACTTCAGCATGGGACTTCAAACAACAACAAACCACGGTGAACAATAGTCAAACATGAACGAACAAGCTGATGAGACCGCTTTGGTCGGCCCCGTGGATGGGACATTTTGTTTTAAAAAACGGACGGATGGAAGCGTTGACAAGAGCACGGTTGTGTGCAAATTATGCAAAAAAGAATTTGCATAACACCGCAGCACATCAAGCCTAAAGTATCACCTAAATACAAAGCATGTAGCGGCTAGCGTGGACGTTAGCCCGACTCCGAGTGCAAGGAACCACACCCTGACCCAACCCACACTCAACCAGATGACTGGTTTCAGGGCCAGGATAAGTCAGTCCACGTCTGAGAAAATAACCAACTCCCTGGCTCACTGGATTGCACTCGACTGTAGACCACTTGGAGTCAAATCCATGTGAAAATTGCTTCTCACTGTTCTCAGGTCAAATATGTATATTTGATTAAAAATGCGATTAATTTCGATTAATTAATTACAAAGCCTCGAATTAATTAGATTAATTTTTTTAATCGAGTCCCGGCTCTAAATATAATGTAATGTAGTTACAGTACCGACCAGTGGTGGAATGTTGCAAAGTACATTTTTCAAGTATACTGTACTTGAATAAAAAATCAAGGTACTTTACTTACATAGTAGGTTACTTTACATTTCTTCTGCACTTTATTTGTCTCAGCTTTAGTTACTTTTGTCTGTGTAATGATAAAACCGTGACAGTGGATATTTTTTTGCACAATGACTACTTTTACTTTTCATACTAAGTACATTTAGCTGAAAACAACTTTACTTAATTAAGGTTGTGTTACAAAATTACTATTACTGTTCTATTTGAATAACTATTATACTACTATTTTACTTTGACTGAATTTAGTATTAATTTCACCAGTGCTATACTGTAATGTGAATGTAGCACAAAGAACAACAGATGTGTAACCTTTTTGAACGTCCTTTTTTATCTCCATAGTTTATCTTTGTAAGTCTACCTGATGGTTGTTTGTCATAAGAGCTCTCACTTCACACTTATAAATCAGTTTATTAGGTGATCAATGCAGCACAATTTCCCCCAGCAAGTCTCTAAATGTGGGCTGAAAGTTAAACAATGGAAGCAGTGAGAAGGAACCAAAACAGTTCAGTGGTGTGTGACTAGTTAGATTAGCAGTACTTAAATAGATCAACATTCATTTAGATCAACGGGTGTAAACAACAAATCTGTGATCACTATGATAATTTAAATCAACATTAATGAAAGTCATTTCGATAAAGTGTTATTGCTGTACCTCTTTGAAGTTGTCAAAGGCGGAGAGGATGATGTCATGGCCTCCTCGCACCAAGCACACAGCAGCCAGCAGCTCCAGCACCAGAGCCTTGGTCCTGAGGAGCAACATTTAAAGTATATTAAAATGAAATGTGTTGTTTTTATTTATCTATGAGATTAATAATGAGGGATTTTCAGTTTCAGTCAACCTTCTCAGCTCACTCTGATGTAATGTTGATAGAGTTACATCGAAGTAAGTCATGATATTAAGTTAGCTCTCAGAAAACACATTGCACACACATTAAAGTGTGTAACATTCCCGTACCGTGAGTTCCTGTTGTTGAGGCTCAGCGTGATCTCGTTGACACAGCAGGGATGCTTCATCACCAGGTTGAACCCAGACTGAAAAATGTAATCATGATTATGGTGCGGTTCTTAAAAATGACTTCATTTGAACTAATGACATCATTTGATTTGATTTACTGCCTTTTCATTTTAATTAGGGGGTGTGTGGCGCAGTGGATTGTGCGTTGGTGTTTGGATCAGGGGGTCACAGGTTGCAGTCAGCATGTCGTTGTGTCCCTGAGACACTTCACCCCAAAGTGCTCCTGTGGGGATTGTCCACAGCATTGAGTATGTAAGTCGCTTCGGATGAAAGCGTCTAACAAGTGACGTGTAATGTAATTAACAAAGCCACATACTGTATCTGAATTTGTGTCGACATTTTTACTTTTAAGTCGGAATTCTGAATTTTGACTATCTGATTACTGTTTTTAACTTATTAACTGGTTATCATTTTAATTTAAGAGAGAGTCAAAATGATGACGTAGTAACTTGGTACTCACAAGTCCAAATGTGGTAGTCAAAGAAATCCAAAAATACTCATGTATCTCATGAGTATTTGATGCTTTTATTTCCTGGCAAAATGGGCTTCCTTGCATATTGGTCAATCAGGACGTATGAAGTAAAAGCTGTGCATTACATTAATGCACAGCATGCGATCTTGTTGTCCAAAGACAACCCAGCTTTTAAATCAGCACAGCTTTCCACTTTTAATATAGTTTATAGTATTTGTCATATTTTATTATACTGTACTGAGTTCCTTACATGATTATATGTTGTGTAGATTTTGTCTTATTTTTTATTTGTTAGAATACTCCTAAAATATATTCTTTAAATAATTGTACTATATTTATTTTAACTACGTATTCTTCTTTCTGTGTCTTACCACATACACCAAAGCAAATTCCTCCTATGTGTAAACCTACTGGGTAATAAAACCGATTCTGATAAAAACAAAGTATATATTTTTTAAAGAGGTAAGTGAGTGTTTTGTTTTGAATACCTGATAGTTCATGATGGCACGTAAACACATGATGCAGAGATGGACGTCATCTGTCTGCACAACACGAGAGTTCCTCAGGGCTTTCCTGTGTTGGAGAGAGTTGAATCTGCAGGTGAGAGACGTGGGGTTACAGCTTTACTGTCCCTCCACGCATATGTGTCTATATGTATCAACCACAAGCTTAAGTATGTTATCTTATTCTGTTAAATGTTCTGTAGCAAAATGGTGGATGCAGTGGCTGTGTGTGCTTGGATTGTTGATAAAGATATTCAATATTTTAATTAGCATTTTGCAGATTACAGGTAAAATCCCAGACACTCCCAATTGGTCTAATATCAGCAGTGTCGCTCAGACTTCTCTCACTGCAGTCTGAACAAGAGCCCACCGCACTATGAAAGTCACTTCAGAAAGATGACATGTCTTAGTGTGTGTGAGAGTGTGTTCACATGTAACTGCACAACTTCATTTGTAGTGTGACATCTTTTTAAGAAAACCCACAGAGTTCATGACTTGTGCTGCTTTAATAACAATTACTCAATTATTTTCTGCCAAACAAAAAATATCTGAAATTTGAACATTGAATATTTATATATAAGTATAAAAAGTATGTTGTACTTTTATCCTTATTTTATATTGATTCATTATGAAATACAAAATGTAACAACTGTGTCATCTGTCGAGGGAGGGATCAGGAGGGAGAAACTCATCTGAAATTCATCTGTGCACAGATGAAGAATTTCTGTGTGTGTGTGCACATACATCACAACACATATTCTGTTTTTTTTGGAAAAGTGTACATACAAGTATGCAGTATGTGTACATGTACTTTAGATTTGTCTCATTAAGCAGGAAATATTATAGATTTACAGTACATTATTTAGGGATTGACAAGTGATAACTTTAAAGTTAAGTGCTCAAATATCTGCTCAAATATCTTTGGACCTCAACCCCATCCAACACTAGCCGGGTGAGCTTTCTTTGATGTATCTTCTTAGTTTATACATGGCCCTTTAATAATAGCAGGGTTCATACACTTTTTCACCAATGATGTTCAATGACTTTTCCATGACTTCTCCATGACCTTTACCTAATTTTTCATGACCAAAACAATTACTCTTTCTCAGCGTACCACTGGAAATAGTTTATTTTAACATGGAACACGAAAATGTGGTCTGCATCTGAAACATGTTGTGCCTATCTAAAACAAATAAAATAGGCTTACTAGCTTCTATAGGCTAAAGCAACTAAAATCTCTCACCAGCAAAACACCTCGTCAGTTAAATGCCATTTTACCTTTCATTACTATACGATACAGTATTTATTAGATGGATAAAATGTAAATTATATTTGATTCAACTTTAGTTACATTTCCATGACTTTTCCAAAACTTTGGGAAAAATATTGTTTCCCAAAACTTTTCCAGGGCCTGGAATTAGCATTTTGAATTTCCATGACTTTTCCAGGTTTTAATGACCGTAAGACCCCTGTAATAGTTTACTGTACTGATATGTATTTATATTAACTTGATGTATCTAACTCACTGTACTCAAGCATTGATTTGTAAACCTTGATAAAAAAAACGACAATACCCTCTAATCCCATGAAGGGGTTAAAGAACAGGCGAACAATACACAAAGCAATTCAGTGATACTCCAAAGAGTCCGAAACACAGAGCTGCAAAGAGACTCACAACTACTACTAGTGGCGATACAACTGCAAGGGGACATCAAAATAACTAAGTAGGGCTAGTCAGGTAAAATAATAAAATATGTCCATGCCAGTTTCTCCAAGGTATTTTCTTAAAATGCTTTGTCGGTTAAAAAAGAGGCTAAACAACTATAAAGCCTGTGTGAGGCTCTGGGGGATTGTGCATGCCTGTGCATGTGCACGTGCACAGGGGGCCATTGCCTGATCATCCACTCATAGGTTAAACCCTTTATGAATACAATACATATGCCTCGATAGAATATACATCTGTTAAAAGAATATATACATGTGATGTGTACAGGATCAGCAACAAACCAGTACATCTCACTCTCAGCTGGGACAGAATCTCATCCACCTCACATGAAGCATCCTCGCTCTGTCCGTACCTGACTGTGAAGCCCTTGCTGGCCTTGGAGGCGCTGTGAGTGGGGGAGTTGCTGGCACTTCTGCTCAGATCCTCCACTGACTTGTCCACTGTTTTGCTTGTGTCTGTGGGCAGCACTCCATTGTCCAAATTGTCCACATCATATCTGTAAATCACAGAATCTGAATTTAAACAAATGTTGCCGTAGTGGTATTCATGGGGAAGTTTGATGCTGTTGAGGCTGTGTGGAGGAGATAAGACTTACGTGACAGCACTGTGGGCAAAGGACAGATAATCCACAAGAACATCCAAGCCTTGGTTCTCTTCATTTAGGAACTCCTGAGCCCAGCTGCAAGAAAGAACACATAACACTAATATGGGAAATGTGCTTTATAGGCCACACAAATCACATCTTTCTGCCTTAAACATCACCTGCATTTGTAGAATTGAAAACTTTCAAAGCATATTTTCAGTTAATACAAACGTTTAATATTACAATTTGTATTTAATGTGTGAAAAATTCCCTTTAAAGCAAGACTGATGTGTCCAATCATATTTTAGGAGGTTTTAAATGAACATGACATTTTAATATACTGTGTTAAGACATGGACACACTTTTAAATTCAACATGTCCTTTCGTGTCTCAAATGCTAGCAAGATAGAAAGTTTTATTCTGAGGTTTGCTCAGAATGTATTGGCTCAACTTTGAATGTGTGTTATAATTAGCGTCTCCCCTTTAACAGAGGGTTGAGCTTGACAAAGCCTTTGAGAACTGGAGTGAAACTCACCCGATGTAATTGGTCCTCAGGGAAATCTCCAACTCTCTCAGGATCTGAGTGGATTCCTGCACACGTCTCTTAAACTGACCGCACACATGAAGGCAGGGAAGATGTGAAGTCAGTAAAAGCTTAAATATCAGGACATCTAAGAGACATGTATTGAGTTAAAGCATTGACTGCAATGATATGCATTCATATTTAAAAGAAAAGCTTCCTACCAGTGAAACTGACACAAATGACAAAAATACATTCCACATGAATATTTTCTTCTCATTCCAATCCGTCACATTTCTAAACGGAATAAAATGAAGCTATACAAAATTAAAACGTTTCCAGGACGGGAATCTAGCGTTTTACTGTGTCATCTACTGTAATTCAATCAATGTTGACTGCTGTTAAAGGTTTTAGATCTGCAGAGAACCTTTTCAAAATATTGTTATGACTGCAGGACAATGAGTGGGTTTTTAGTATTTTTGTGAGATATGAAGAAATTCAAGTTATATGCAACAGGATGAATGATTCATGTTTCTTGGGATTTAGGAATGTATGCTTCGGTGTTGTTGTCATCGACAGCTCTGTGAAGGAATCCACATTTATATTGGGAATATAATATTTCTTTAAATCAATATTGAGCTGACAAAATGGAAATCTTGAAAACAACTGAGAAAAATTCGTTGAGGATTAAAATCCAAGTCAATAAGGTTTTTTCCGATGCGTCCCTATCTATAATTAAGATCATTAACAGTCTTTTAGATCACGAGCAGCATAACAAATACGCTTAGGTTACTTTTCTGATTTAGAATAGGTGTAAAAGTCCTTTTAGATCCAGCTTAATCGTTTGCAAACATAGTATTAACTGTAAATCTTAAAGATAAGATCTGAGGAACAATTCAGTACAGAGTCAAAATATGGAGGAACGGGATTTTGTGAACAGAAACTGAGCCTCATATTAAGAGGTCAGATGGGAGTGTTGTACCTTACGACTGACTCCTCCATGATCCAGATAACTCTTCAGCCTCTCCAAATAAGCAGATGGAGGATTCTTCACTTGAAAGCGCTCCTGAAGAAACACACACACACACCTTGTTATATCTGATTGCAGTACTGCAGTGATGGGGGGGGGGGGGGGGGGGGTCCAGAGGGCAGAGCTCAGGCGAGGCTTCACACAGGCCGTTTGATTACACAGCGTCTCTTATGCAAATTGGTTTGATCTTAACATGCTTCTAGAGAAATGATTGTACAGTAGAGCAGGAGTTATATTCACACAGTGCAGCAGTCCCTTCAATCATGCCATCTTTTAAGTTATTTTTTACATTTGTATTCATGGAGAAAACAATAAGAGCTTACAAACATCTAAGTATGGAAGCCTATTTCCGCCAATGTGATGCAAAACAACAAAAACATAGTTCAAATCATTATAAAGACTTACTATCTCACAATAATGACTTAGTATGTCGAAACAATGGCCTAGTATCTTGATATCATTTAATTAGAGTCTCAACATGACGGTATCTTAAAATAATGAGGAAGTATTTCAAAATAATGACTTAGTATCTCAAAATGACTTTGTGTCTTAGATCATTGACTCAGAAATATTGACTTACTATGGAAAATATTGAGAAACTTTGTCAAATGATGAGTTATTATCTCAAAGTGAAAAGGTACTATCTTAAACTCTATATACTCTATTGGCTTCTTTTTCATTTTAGGAAAATGAAAAGGTTAGTGAATCTCTCTTTGTTATTGATAGGGGTCCACTGTCACCCTCCCATCATGTAGCAGGTTGTTATTAACCTTCCTTTGGTTACTAGGGTGATGAGCTTCTGCATGTTTGTGTGTGTTTGAGGATTAGTGTGGTGTGTGGCATCCACATTGCATCACTGTATGTCTGCCAACCACAAAACAAGTGCCTTTATTTGGCCAATTGTAATATGCAGAGAGAAGTGCATGGTGACAGCCTGGGCAGTAAATCTAGAGGGCACACCCACCTGGTCACAGATCAGATCCCACTTCTTCTCGTTGTCATACTGGCTGAGGATCTTCACCTTATCTGGAGGAAGATTCATTGTGTTCTAAACAACAGAGAGAAAGAGGAAACAAGATGCAGGCTTTTAGATAGAACGATAGAAAATATAATACAGTATTATACTGTTTATCTATTACTGAAAAGGAACAGCAATATAGATGCACAGAGAAACAATGTAGAAACACTTTTGGGAAATATGGCCTCTTGTTAGCAGCAGTATTGAAAGTTCACAGTGTACATTTGTATATAAGCTAATAATTGTTGTATTTGCAGATTTTTTTATTGTTTAATTACTACTGTGAGCATTCAACATGCAAAAATACAACACAGGACACATTGATTATCTGGGAAGCTCACGCTGCTGTCAGCTGTTAGTCAGAGTCTGTGTGTCAATAATAGAACAGACACGTGTACTGCTTTAAGCAAAAATGACAACATTTGGTTGGTCATATGCAAATAAGCTATTTGTCTGCGTAGACAGAATCAACAGCATTCTGACTCACTCAGGCACAGACAGGAGGCAATGTCTTTCAAAACTCAAATATAACCAATACCTCCCTTTTGGTGCTCTGTGACTAACACAGTTAAGCAATTAAGAGGACATTGCTTCCTTACTGCATTTAAAGGTGGTTTGAAATTGAAATAATAACCTGTATAATTTTAGGAAAAACTTATTTTAAGAAAAACTTATTAACACTAGAACCGCCAATCGGGTCAATTTGACCCAGAGCTGTTTTTTATTGTATGTAACTTTTTTTCAATAACATATTAAAGTCTCCCAGTCCGTGACTTTTCCTGAAAGTGTGTTATGTAGCACCCTATGTTGTTAAACATGGTCAATATGAAGTCAGATTGAAGAAATTGGCAAAAGAAATTGCCATTTATACCTATTTCCGCCAAGCGGGTCATATTGACCCCACCCCTTTTCGCGCTATTGATTTTGCGTGTATTGAAACAAACATGATGTGTTGCCATAGAAACGCCTTTTGTCTACTGCGGTTCCCTGTAGATTGAGAGATAGATTGAGATAGAGAGAGATAGATTGATAGCGACAGTCTGTAGTGAAGGAGCGCGCTACCGCTCACGGGAGACTGCATTCTAATGCTGGGTCAATTTGACCCCCGTGGCGGTTTTAGGTATAACAAATCTCTGGCGGTTCTAGTGTTAAAGAAAATAAATACATAGTATATGGCTAAGTGGTTAACTGGTCGAACAGTTGTTAATACATAGAAAATGTCTAGTTAGTTTGCAAATGTTGTTCACAAAAGTGTATAACTAACCCTATGTCAAAATAATGTATGATTATAATTTTCAATGGAACCTTTGCAAAAACAAAATGTGTGAACAGTGACAATCTTAACTATCAGAATAAATGTAAATGTAAATAGATAAGTCAAAAGTGTTTTTATTTTCTCCCCTTTAGTTGTATTAATTTACTTTTGTGCAAATTATTTTTGAAAAAGTGTCAATAAAGATGGATTGTAGAAAAATATATACAAAAGTTGTCCGCAGCCATTCCAAACTAACAGTTAGTATGCTTTCTCAAAATCTTACCACTCATGTTAAGTGACCTGTATGGTCTTACATTATGTTATGGCAGGATTAGTTAATGTCGTCTTAAGTATTCATGGCCACGGGTCAAGTTGTGGATCTCCAAACTCATGGTATAATTGAACTAAGCAGACTCAGTCCTAGAAACAACACACACACGTGGACAGGTCCCCACTATGGAGCCTTCTTCAATAATTAATGTTTTCATGGTCATGACCTTCCTGTTCAGTCACTCTATGAGTCAGAAGTCACTGGTGCTAGGTGAACATTGCAATTCCGCAAAGCTGTCGTCACAACACAATAACTGTTTTGTTGCTAACGACGCAGCACGTCATTCACCTTCTCATAAACAGTGATATAATGTTACCTTACTAATATATTAACCGCAAATCTGAAATGCTGCTTTGTGTGCTTTATCTATAAAAGTCTATGAAAATAATCGATTTGGAAAAAAGCATCCTGATACTATACTTTGATAAACTGCTCATCTTAATCTCAGCTGTTTGAGGATACATTTGTTGATGTGGATTTTTAAATATATATTTTATAAACACATTGCATCCTTGGCGATCTTCACAACGTTTTTTGAGAGGCTCCAAAGAAAGATTCTCATCACACACACACTTCACACCAGTTGTGGTGTCCCATATAACAAACAGGTTCCATCACACAGACAAAGCAGCTGTACTAATTATAACACACGCACACGCGCGCACGCCCACACACACACACACACACACACACACACACACACACACACAGGAAACTGGGCTAGTCGACACAACACTGACTCAATTTGCTGAGGAATGTCCCGCAGTGGTTACTTACTGCTGACTTTACTTCATTTTACCTCTGAGCCGCGGAGATTAGCCCAAGCTTAAGCACATAAGTCTATAAATGTGTCCTTTTATAAAATGGAAATCATACAATCATTATGCAACATTCAATGTTATCCTGAGGTCAAAGCTGAAGCTGAAACGCAGGGGAAGCTACAGTGAAATACAGTGGCTCAGGGAATTCTAAATGGCACAGCAAATCAATGTGAGGCTGGATGTGAATCTGATCAATCAGAACAGTCAATATGTGCCGGTGATAGGCCTGCTGGAACACTCAGGAAAACAACTCTAATACTGCAAGAGACAGGATTTAAAGTCCCTGAAATGACAAGTATGTATTTGTCTATAACATTAAATAATTATGTTTGCAAAGGTAACTATCAACTTTTAGAAAAGGATTTTAAGGTATTATTTAAGAAGAGTTCAACACTTCAAAACTCTGCTCCATCAACACTGTGACAGTTACCAAATAATTCACAAAATGTGAGCAGAATTTAAGTTCAGTCAGACAACTCACGTGTTTATTTGACATGTTTATTAGAAGCAGCATACAGTATAGTTGAGTTTGGCGTCTAGGCTCGGCCTCATCACTCCACAGATATACATAGCACGATGAGTGATGATTAAATAAGATAAGATAAGATAAGATAAGGTGAACCTTTATTAATCCCCGAGGGGAAATTCAGTTGTACAAAGCAGCAACAGGGTAAGCGTGAAAAAAAAAAAAAAAAAAAACCAGTACAGCAAAGATTCACACAGATCAATAAAATCTAAAATCTAAAATAAATAACATAAAATCAAGGAAATAATGATAATAATAATAAAAGACTATAAAAATAGGAGATAAATAAAAATAAGAGTAAAATAACTGTCAGCATATATACATAATAATAATAAATAACTAACCCCCCGAGCCTACAGGTGGAAGCTGGGGTGGTGGGGGGGCAGGCGAGCAGCAGCGACGTGGAAGTAGCTGCAGCAACAGCAGCAGCAAGCAATTCATGGAGAGCGGTGTATTAAGGAGGCTCTGTTTGGTTGGTTGTAGAGTGGCAAGGGGCGTTATGTATGTGTAACCCACTCACATAATGCAGTGAGTTTTAGACCCTGTATGCAGCATAAGTGCTCGAGTTGACTGCCTGAATTAGCTCACATTACTTCACTAGTATATTGCCACATTTATCCAACAATATCAAAAGCAAGTTTGTCCCACATGAGTTTCAAGAATCAGAAAAGCTGATTTTGCACAGCTTTCTGTTAAAAGTACAGAAAGTCTTACACGGTTAGCTTGTCCCATTGATGTCAAAGCATAGAACAACATACGGAATCCATGAGCTGCGAGGAAGAAAGGGAGGAACATCTGGAGATACATTTTCTATAAAGTCTGATCTTAAGAGTTGTTTTGTGCTGAGTAAGATTTTGCTAGTTCTCTTCCAATCTGAGAATACAGGTGAAACAAAATTTTGCAAGGCAATCTTTTTTTGTCAGGATTGTTTTACTCTAAATAGGACTAAAGCTCTTTCTCTTCCAGGTGAGTTTAAACACAATACAAATATTGCTTTGGAACTCTTTATTCTAAATACATTAAATCAATAGGTGCCACATTTCAGTAGACAATGCATCTGAATGACCCTGTACAAGTAAGAGGCTTTGGCAGAGAGAAAGTGAGACCAGGCAAAAGCGGTCACTAGTGTAGTCAAACTCTTCAAAACTGGACGTAGAATAAGTTTGCTGTAAAGATGCTGAATTTTAGACTTATTTTGTACGACTGGAATTACAATGTTTGGAGGCAAAATACAGAAGAAGGTACTGTTTGGTACTGAATTACAGGTACTGGTATCAGTTTGAATAAAGTGGTACCCAAACCTTTTTGTGTCCAAGCAACAAATGTATATATTAACGTGAATACACACAAATGAGTAACACTGCTTTTTGTGTTGGGTTATTCTCATGAACGATGACATTAACAAAGCACCTGGCCAAGAGCTCCGATCAGCATGAAGTCAGTCTCTGGTGTGTCGTCTGAATGGAAGAACCACTCTACTGAAGTGGGGTCAGACATCTAACGTATAACCTGTGTTCCGTATTTACACAAGTTTAATGTTCATCTCTAGCGTGCTGATTTACCGTGTGATCCTTTTCCACACCCTAATGCCTCATCAAGTGTGAAAGCATGTTGTCACACTCAATAAGGCACCATGACAACCTGCGCAGTTACTGCCTCAGTATTCTCTACTTCAGAATCGCTCTAACACAGCCTCCATTATGCTGATGTCGAGGCATTTCAAGAAAATAGAGGACCTTTTACACCTGATTGTATTCTCTATGTTGAGTGACTGGACAGTTACCACACGGGAGGTTAAAACAGAATGGAAAGAGTGGTACATTCAAGAATACAGGGCTCAAAACTGGCAGCGGGAAGACAAAGTGTTGAATTCAGCGGACAGAAATGGGAAAAATGTTGTGTCGCTGAATGATGCACTCTGAATTCCTAAATGTGCTGAATACCCCGAAAGGACATGATCAATGTGAACAGAAACAAGCTGCGTCTGCTATCTAGGCTGAATAATTGCTGCTAAATCTGTGTCCTTACTTCTCTCCCTGCCCTACTGTCTCATACAGTGGAAGTCTGTTTTGCATGTAATCTTATTTCTCTGTAACACATGTAATCACGTTAAAACTAATTCCGGTATCAATCCATTTAATTATGAAGAAATACACTTTAATATACATTTACATGCAAGGGTATACTGTATAGGGGTGCAGAAGGAGCCGGAGAAGCTTAACATTGTATTATTAATAAAATGCAATAAGCCTTGTAACTGGCACCACATTGCATCCAATAAGGGTGTTTCTATGTATCGGTATTGAAGTTAACCATGATATAAACATTTAGATATTGAATTTGAAAAATAATATGAAAATGTGATATTAATAATTCCAACGTATTTGTACCCTTCCAGTATAGTCACTCTTTGGCTTCCTTATTCACTTTCTTTACAGATTAAAGGCATGAAAAGTATCCATTTATAAGGCTTTTTTACCCATTTGGTCGAAAGAAATTGTAAAAGTCAAATTCTGATCATACCAAGAATGATTTGCGGGAATTTGCAATGCTCGTTAACTGTATATATTGTGTAATGATTGATTTTAGTTCGGTCTCTGGCCACTACACCAACAGTATCACCAGGACTGTTGCTGGTGGGTTGTGTATCCATCAGCCCAAAGGTTGTTCAAGGCTCGCTGCGGACCGCCCCATTTCACACCAAACTGGAAAAAAAAAAAAAAAATGTTTTAAATGGAGCTTGGGAGTGGGACTTTTGGTTTTGCAGTCTTACAAGAAATTAACTCTTTATAGAAGACGTAATTTACTATCTGGTTATCCTGCTAAATCACTATGAAGTGTTTTTTAATGTCAGTCTTAAAACTCCTAGTTAGGATAAAACACAGCAATGACATTACTGCTCAATTAATTCTGCCAACTAAGTTTGACAAACAATCGTATCCTATCTTAACTCTTAACCAGCTGTATGATTAGAACGGCTAACAAGTGACTATTTTGTTCTGTGGTTTTTCTTCCTGTCGCAGTCTGTAAACACAGTACACAAATCAACAGATGCACATTTGCAATTCCACCCACTGCCGCATCCCCTGGTGGGAAATATGCAAAGTGTTATGTAAAGTGGGAAAAGTGCTCCACGCTAACTTGGCTGTGCCTAAAGCGTTTGAACACTGGCACAAACACTACTGCGTAGATTTCTGTTGATTCGATATTGATTCTCCCAGTTCTGAAAACACTGCAGTGGCACCAGACACATCCGTCAGCACATGAATAAAGCATTGATGAAAGCTGCTCGCAAAGAAACTTATTGGCTTATATAACTCCCAAACACTGCCTGTCCTCACGCCAATGTGTACATGAGAGAATGCACGCACACATTATCCTCCCCCCTCCTAATCCACACCTCTTCTCTTGTCCCTTTGAGAAGAGAAGAATAAGAGCAGTGACAGTTTGGAGCATCCCTCACTTTAACATCCCGCACACAGGCGGGCGCATGTTCTGTATGCAGACAGAGTATCGTCTCCGTTTAGCACAGGAGATTCGCTGTGCAGACTCAGCACAAGATGTAGGGGCGACTGCATGAGGAGGGGATGTGTGGGAGAAATGATCTACGTACATTTGGTGGGATGCAATGATGATGTAGCAAAAAAAAGAATGCCAGGAATGTGTTCAGCAAAGGGAGGAGAAATGATTTTAGATGCAGTTAAAGTGCTGCAGAGTGACACCTGCTATTTTGAACATGAAAGAGTGCACATTCACTGCAGCTCCACACATGCTGAAGCAGAACAACCTGCAGCAGCTGGCACAGGGCATATGCTGGTGTCACATTCATTCATTGCTGTGGTCATCCCACGACCCCACACACAAATCATTCCACTGCCAGAGGGATTGAATCTACTCTGGGCACAATATGGATATGCACTCTAGGTAAAAACATCCTTTGCAAACTACTTCCTGTATGCAAAACAAGGATAAGAACAGAATGCAGTATCAGATGAGGAGATATCCTCTGACCTCCACTCACTGACAGATAGTCAGCATCATTTGAACTAACAGACTATGTTTCAAACTGGAATCAGACATGTTAAAACATTGTGCATAAAACACTGTTTATTTACTCTGAATAGTAGAACATGTAATATTGAGGCCACATCATGTTTTTATGGTTTCGGAGCTTCAGTTCTATCCATCCATCCATCTTCTCCCGCTTATCCGTGGTCGGGTCTCGGGGGTAGCAGTTCCAGCAGAGAGCCCCAAACTTTCTTTTCCCTGGCGACATCAACCAGCTCTGACTGGGGGATCCCAAGGCGCTCCCAGGCCAGCGAAGAGATATAATCCCTCCACCTGGTCCTAGGTCTACCCCTTGGTCTCTTCCCAGCTGGACGTGCCTGGAACACCTCCCTAGGGAGGCGCCCAGGTGGCATCCTAACTAGGTGCCCGAACCACCTCAACTAGCTCCTTTCGACGCGCGGCTCAACTCCCAGTCCCTCCCTGATGACCGAACTTCTCACCTTATCCCTAAGGGAGACACCAGCCACCCTGCGGAGAAAACCCATCTCGGCCGCTTGTATCCGCGATCTGGTTCTTTCGGTCATGACCCATCCTTCATGACCATAGGTGAGGCTAGGAACGAAAATGGCCCGGTAGACAGAGAGCTTTGCCTTCTGGCTCAGCTCCCTTTTCGTCACAACGGTGCGGTAAAGCGACTGCAGTACCGCTCCCGCTGCTCCGATTCTCCGGCCCATCTCACGCTCCATTGTTCCCTCAGTCGAGAACAAGACCCCGAGATACTTGAACTCCTTCACTTGGGGTAAGGACTCATTCCCTACTTGGAGTGGACAGTCCATCGGTTTCCTGCTGAGAACCATGGCCTCAGATTTGGAGGTGCTGATCCTCATCCCAGCCGCTTCACACTCGGTTGCGAACCGATCCAGTGAGTGCTGAAGGTCGCAGACCGATGAAGCCATCAGAACCACATCATCTGCAAAAAGCAGTGGTGCAATCCTTAGTCCACCGAACTGCAGACCCCCTCCCCCACGACTACGCCTCGAAATCCGATCCATGTATATTACAAACAGGATTGGTGACAAAGCGCAGCCCTGGCGGAGGCCAACCCTCACCGGAAATGGGTCCGACTTCCTGCCGAGGACCCGGACACAGCTCTCGCTTTGGGAGTACAGAGATTGGATGGCCCTGAGTAGAGACCCCCTCACCCCATACTCCCGCAGCACCTCCCACAGTAACTCCCTGGGAACTCAGTCATACGCCTTCTTCAAGTCTACAAAACACATGTAGACCGGATAAGCGTACTCCCAGGCCCCCTCCAGGATCCTTGCGAGAGTAAAAAGCTGATCCGTCGTTCCACGACCAGGACGGAATCCACATTGTTCCTCCTCAATCTGAGGTTCGACAATCGGCCTGACCCTCCTTTCGAGTACCTTGGAGTAAACTTTCCCGGGGAGGCTGAGTAGTGTGATGCCTCTGTAATTGGCACACACCCTCTGATCCCCCTTTTTAAAAAGGGGAACCACCACCCCGGGCTGCCACTCCTTCGGTACTGTTTCCGACTTCCACGCAATGTTGACGAGACGTTCAAGCTTCAGTTCTAATGATTGGAAAAACTAATGCTACAGCAAAGAATGAAAGAGATAGCTTAAAATACCTTGTTTATAAGAAACATGTTATATTTAATTAGATCACCTTCTAGAGAAGGTCAAATGTTAAAAAGACATGTATATTATATGGCCAAAATTATGTAGATATCTCTGACAAAACACTTTGGATGTAAAATGACCCTACTTCTCACTGGATGTATTACCATACTAAACATTAATCTAATATCTTTATAGTCTCAATCGTTTCAAGTCTTATTCAAAACAGCTTGGTGTTAAAATCTTAAATTATGATCACATTTAAAGTAATAAAAGATATGGCAGGGTCTGCTTTAGGGCGTGGCTACCTTGTTTGATTGTTTGGCTACCTTGATTGACAGGTTGATACAGAGGTCTTGTCCGGTCTCAATGCACTTTGTGTTGACTAAACTGTGGAGTTTTGAACATGACTTATTCCAGGGTTTTGGAATCATGTGGAACCATAATGTACTTGTGTCCACATAATTCTTAATCAATGTAGTGTATTTCAGCTCCAGGCGACAATGTGTGGAAATACAAAATAATTAAAAATGTAATTAAAAGGCTGACTGAAACTATTTCCGACTTCACAGAGTACGGTTGAGAGATTCCCTATTGAGAAAACCCATTAGCTCTTGAGCAGGCAAAATGAGAGTTTGGGTTCTGCGCTATCAGGGAGGGGGCAGCATTTATCAGGGCTTTAATTGATTGCCATTCACCTTCAGGAGGGTTAGAAGGAAGCTGTTCCTGTAGGTATACTCACTGACTAAAAAAACCTCAAGTCTGTGTTTTTATCTTCCGAGCTAAAATCACAGACCAGCTCAACGTGATGACACATATCACCCATCACCACAGAGATGAGGACACAATAGGAATGCAGCTCAGCATACATAATGTCGTCCGGCCACATATTAAACATAGCTGCATTCTCAGACTCAAAACCGTCTCCCCTTGTTTTTTTCTGACTGTCACCACCAAGACATGAGTTCAGTTTGTCACTGCATATACTGTATGTTGTCACAAGGACGTAATGGAAAATAAATGAAGTTACGGTAGTACGAGGAGTGCTGTTCTGGTATGAGAATCATTTTGTGGCTTTGACTCGAAGGGCCAGGCAATAAACAAAGTACACAATATCTCAATATAATCTTTCCACAAGAAACATGAAGTCTTCTTGGTGAATGAAAGTCAGGGAGAGTTATTTTCAATAAAACCACAGCACACAGCTGCTAACCACTCAGCCAAAGAAAGTTATGACCTGGTCAAAAGAATGTGGACGCCTCAATAATGTATCAGAAATGTGATAGTTGAATATGTCAAGGTATCACACATCTTGGACATAATTTTGCTATGACAACCAGAGATGGGGTCGTTACTAAAAAAAAGTAATATATTACAATACTTCGTTACTCTCTACATAAAGTAATTCGTTACTTTACTCGTTACTTTACTCGTTACTTTACTCGCAGGGCCGGCCCGCCCCTCCCAGGCAGATCACGCAGACTGCTAAAGTTTCAAATGTTCTCTTTAGTTCAGTTTCCATTGTCGCATAAGACTGATCCAGATAGCTCCTGAATGTTTTCCTATCTGACCATGGCTGTCCTCTGTCTCCTGCTATCTGACCGTGGCTGTCCTCTGTCTCCTGCTATCTGACCGTGGCTGTCCTCTGTCTCCTGCTATCTGACCGTGGCTGTCCTCTGTCTCCTGCTATCTGTATATTTTGCGCAGTCTATCTCTGCTCACGCTGTTGCGTCAGCGTGTTCTCCTGCGTGTTGGCCATGTGTTGCACTGGAACCAGACACCGCAAAGACTTCAGCCGAGCACGTACGAACTGCGCATGCGTGAGTGGCAATAACTCTCCTTACCAGCAGGCGGCGGAAGTGTGTATTCGTCATTCAAAACAGGCAACAACCGGAAAACAGAGAAGAAGAACAGACTACGTGTGTGATATAAATAAACAACAGCTATGTGCGTTAGCTTCACCTTAGCATGTGTTCTTTGCAGGTGTGTGTTGAGGTTTGATTATTATTATTTTAGAAAGTAACGAAGTAACGCGTGTCGGGCAATGTTAGTAACTGTAGTGTGATTACTGAATTATAAAAGTAACGCGTTACACTACTCCGTTACCGACGGACGCGTTACTTTGTAACGCGTTACACCCAACTCTGATGACAACCTACATTCCACTTTGATCTTACCAGATGTTGAACCTGACGCTACCTGATGCTGAACCTGCCGTGCGTAAATGGAGCATCCCATTCCCAGGGAATATAGCATTTAAAAAAATGAATATTTCTCCATCAGGGACGAAGGTAGGCTTACTCGGGCTACCTGTCATTTATAAAAGTAGAGATCGAGTCTCACTTGTTAAAAACGATCAAGAGAGGGGAACAAAAGGCCGCTCTCTAAGTGCCGACAGGCAGGAGAGAGGGCATGCAATTGAAAAAACCCAGATATTACTCATTCTGGCAGGCTATTCAGTACTGAGTGTGTCAGAGAGGAGTGGGAGACATCCCTTAAATACAAACGAATAAAAGAACAGGGTGAAGACCAAGATGCAGCAATGCAAATGTCTTCCACTGTCATTCCTCCGTGCAACGCCATAGAAGTTGATATTCTCCTGGTGCTGTGCGCTTTAATGTTTTCCGGGGGATCCAACCCAGAGGAAACATACGCCTGAGACACCGCCTCACCCAGCCAGTGTGACAGGCGCTGTGCAGATAGAGGCTGCCCTACTGAGCGCTCTCTGAAATGCACAAACAGACGCTGGGATTTGCGTAAAGCAGCCGTGCGTGCAACATAGCATGCCAGCGCTTTGGAGGGCGCGAAGCCCTCCAAAGTTATCACTCTCGATCTAAACGAGCTTGTGATCACCTTCGGCATAAAAGCCACCGCTGAGCTGCCATCTCCTTGGATCTGGAGACATGACGGAGCCACCGAGAGAGCAGACAAATCACTCACCCTTTTAGCTGACGTCAGAGCCAGGAGCAGCGCTACCTTGGCTGACAATAACTTCAGGGGAACCTGATCCAATGGTTCAAAAGGAGCTTTACTTAGTGCGCGCAGCACTACAGCCAAATCCCATTGAGGCGATAAAGCGCGTGATACCGGTCTGAGTCTCTGTACTCCTCGTGGGAAACGTTTTGTCAGCGGGTGACTAAACACCGTGCTGATCCCAAAACCTCCATGGCATGACGAGATGGCAGCCGCATATGTTTTTATCGTACTATGGGCCTTTTCCTGGAGGAAAGATAGCACGTGAGGCAGGGGACACGCAACGGGGTCCAAGCCTTTTCCTACACACCATCGCTGGAACGCTGTCCATTTGGTTGTGTACAACGCCCTGGTGGACGCGGCTCTGGATCCCTGAATAGTCCTCACAACATCTTGAGAGAGGCCGAGCCCCTCTAAGTGTTCCCGTTCAGGGGCCATGCCCACAAACGTTGGCCTAACACTGGGTGACCGCTGATTGCTCCCTCCGCCTGGGAGAGAGCATCCCCCCGCCACGGAATTTCCCACGGTCTCCCTGACAGCATCCGCTGCATGCAGGGAAACCAGGACGCTCCTGTGCGCTCCGGGGCTATTAAGACCGCTATCAGTCGCTCCTCCTGCACTCGGTCCAGGAACCGAGGGATAAGAGGGACTGGTGGGAAAGCGTACAGTAACACCCTGGGCCAAGGTCTGTGTGCGAACGCGTCCACCCCCAGAGGGGGGGTGATCCTGCCTTCTCAGGGAGAACCAGAGAGCACACTGCGCGTTCCCGCGAGCAGCGAACAGATCTACCTCCGCTCTCCCGAACCTGCTCCACACTTGGGAGACCAGCTCGGGGTGGAGGCTCCAGTCCCCTTGTCGAGGACCTCCTCTGGACATGAGATCTGCCCCTTTGTTCAGCTTGCCGGGAATATACACTGCTCTGAACGAGAGCATGTGTGTGCGCGCCCAGCACAACAGCCGCCTGGCTGTGTCCAGCAGCTGCGCTGATCGTACACCTCCCTGATGATTTATGTAGGCTGCCGCCGTCTTGTTGTCTGTCCGAATCAACACATGATGATTCCACAGCAACGGGGCGAAGTGCTGGATTACTCTCCATACGGCGAGTAATTCCAGCGCGTTTATATGAAGGGACATGTGCGGCGGCCACTGTCCCCCCACTGCTTGCGACATGCATGTTCCCCCCCACCCCGAGAGCGATGCGTCTGTAAACACCGAGGTGTGTGACGTCACTCTGCCGAGGGGAACCCCCACGGACAGGACGTGGGTATTTTTCCAGTAAGTCAGATCCAAACCTACGGATGGAGGAACGCACACCCTGCGTCTCCTCTGACACACGGGGTCGATACGCAGGCGAATAAACCACCTCTGAAGTCTCCTCATGTGAAGGAGACTCAGGGGAATCACCACGTGACCAGCTGACATCATGCCCAACAGCTGCATCACGGAGAGGGCTGTCACCACCCTGCCGGGTGTGACGCGCCTGAGGAGAGCTGTCAGATTCTCCACTCTCCGCTGTGAGAGTCGTGCTCTCATGCGGGCTGAGTTGAATTCCATTCCCAGATACATGATGATCTGGGATGGAAGAGGACAGCTCTTCTCCCAATTGATTATGAAACCCAGGCTTGACAGGTGAGATACGAGTTGTACCGTCTGTAAAGCAGCTTCTTCTCTGGAGCGAGCCAGCAACAGCAGGTCGTCCAGATAAAAGAACACTCTCATCCCTCCTCTGCGTAGCGGCTCCAGCGCCGTCTCCACACACTTTGAAAAAGTGCGTGGAGCCAGGGAATATCCGAACGGCAGTCGATTGAACTGGTACGATATTCCCTGGAATGAAAACCGCAGGAATTTCCTGTGTTTTGGGATGATGGTTATATGGAAGTAAGCATCCTTTAGGTCTATGGAGATCAGTGTTGGGTGTAACGCGTTACAAAAGTAACGGAGTTACAGTAATATATTACTTTTTGCTGTAACGAAGTAATGTAACGCATTACTAATGAAATACCCGTTACAATGCTCAGTAACGCAGTTACAACACATTTTAACCCGAAATTAAATGGTGTTTTGTTTTTTAACAATGTACTAACATAGCAAGACATTCCGACACCAGACACATTGTGCGGGTAGATTAGTAAACCTGGTGTTTACCCTTCAGGCTTCGCGTCGGGATCTTCGGGGCAGTTATGTTATGCACCCTCTATTCAAAAAAGAGAACGGAGCGAAAAATACTAACAACAAATTGTGTCAGGTGCGCGTGACCTGCTCCGCTGCGCGTGCATCATTTCCAAAGTGCTTCCACAGCAGTGACACACATCTGTGGATAATCATTTATACGAAAATGGTTAAAGCAACCATCACTAAACGCCAGCAACACTGCATCTACTGCAGACTGCAGCAACAGGTCGGATGGGGACATCACGTTACCCTCCGTTGTGAACACTAGCTGACTCCCGCCTGACTCGCCGCCCTCAACCCCGGAGCAGCACTCTTCGTTGCCCGAAACTACGCCGCCCCTCTGCGGCCCGCAGGTGCCAGGATACCACGGCAAAACAGAGCCTGCCCAGGTATATCTAAACAAGTACCCGCCTGTACAGTGGGGTTAGGCGGTCATTTTGCAGCTCGTGGTATACAAATAGACAATATGTGAAAATAGTGCCATATTCTGCCATGCCTGTAGAAATGTTGGGTCAAAGATAATGCATACAATAGCACAGATGCCTTCACCACGAATGGCTACAAAAAGATCTCATATCCCAAGCTTATCAACAAGCTAATGTTGCAGCTGAAATGTTCTCCAGGTCACAAATTCAACCTCACATGATGATGTGATACCAGTTTTCAAGCACAGTAAATATTCTCTTCCCAGAGTATATGATGGGACCAAGGTGATGTTTAGTAGGCTACATGGTTTTAATCATACTTTTGCTTTTCAATGTTTGCCATTTCAAACCATGAGCTGGTTCAAATAATATTTGCCTTGATTTACAATATGTTCTCATTTGTTTTATCAGCACAGTTTTGAAGCGTTGGTGCTTTTCTTTGCCACGGTCCACTTTGGACTATATGAGATATTACAGGATTGCACTTTTAACTCACTTGAAATGTTCTCACTTGGTTTCAAAACATAACAACAAACAAATGCCATAATCTGTTCATTGGGGACCATCAATGCTATTTGTCATTGCTGTTGCCGGCCACTATTGCTCATGTAAACCTACTACTGCTGCGCCCCCTGTAATCTCAGAGGCACCCTGAGTCACTTTGTTCTGGAACCGGGCCTGTACACGGCCATATAATAAACAAACTACAGAGCCCATTCCGTGTCCTGTTAGTGTTTACTTCCTCTCCGCCTTCTTCTGGTGATTTATCTGACGTCCAGCGCTCCGTCTTTTAACCTCTTTTCCTTTCTCTTTCTTGATCCTCCTTAGCAACCTTCATTATAGTCCTTGACAGTGGTCTGTACTGCTGTATTAACAACGTGTCACATGTTAAGAATTTACAATCAGAATCGAGTATTCAACTAACCCGTGTAATACAAGTTGTTAGTAGCCTTAAGGGCCTACACAGTTGTTATGCTATACCACATTAGCCTTCATTGGATGTATAATGAGCTGCACTAAACTACATTTTAGCATTTAAAATACCTAGCCATTCTTTTGCGGTTATTTTGGTGAAAGTAACTAGAAAAGTAACTAAAGTAGTGTAACTCATTACATTTCAGAGACAGTAATTTTGTAATGTAACTTATTACTTTCAAAAGAGAGTAATAAGTCATATGTAATATATTACATTTTGGAAGTAACTTGCCCAACACTGATGGAGATGCACCAATCTCCCTGGTGCACACACTCCATTACCTGTTTGATTGTCAGCATGTGAAACGGTCTTTTCTGTATCACTTTGTTGAATGCTGACAGATCTAGGATGGGTCTCATCCCCCCGGTCTTTTCGGGATAAGAAAATAACGGGAGTAAAACCCCTGATTTTCTTCCCCTTGAGGAACCCTGGAGATTGCTCTCTTTAACAGGAGTTTCCGCAGCTCTGACTGGAGCGCAAGACACTGTTCTCGGGATGACAGAAGTGTTTCCTGAATCCCCTCGAACTGCGGGGGGGGGTAAGGCAAATTGCAGAGAGTAACCTCTGCTGATCAGCTTGCTCATCCATCCGTCCATTAAACATAGCCGCCTCCACTCTGAGCATCGCTCTGAGAGCGGGCGTACCTGTTTTGGTTGTGCTGTGACAAGCCATGCCAGAGCCCTCGCTAAAGGGCTGTGCAGGGGTCTCCACACGCTGCATCACACACCGACTCTCATCCTGTCTCTGTTTAGGAGAAGGCTCATAAACAGGACCCTGAGCCGGGTTTACGCTCCAACTCGCGGAGGTGTGTGCAGTGCTTTTCACCTCGTGCGTAATAGCCGCGCTAGGCTTAATACGATTGTGTGTAAGCACAACTGAGACAGAGGAAAAACTGTGCTGCTTGTTACCCGAAAGGATAGAAGCGGCCGATTTAAATGTCAAGCCCTGCTGTCTTATAACCGACTGGTTAAATACCGCAGGCTTATACAGCGAGCCTAGCTGTTTGCTAACCGACAGATTAGAAACCGCTGGCTCAAACGGCGAGTCCCTCTGTCTATTAACCGACAGGTTAAAAACAGAGGGTTTATGCAACAAATCCTGCTGCCTTTTAATCAATAGATTAATGACAGCCGGCCTGACTAGTGTGGGGGATACGTGAGACACAGTTGCTACAGACACACTGTTGAGATTTGAATCATTTTTATTAACAATTCTCTCTTCCCACATAACCCCCCCAAAGAGTCATCTTCGGTTCTGCTTCCTTGGAGGTTCACTCGGAGGAGCAGACCAGGAGCGGGGGTTCTTCCTTCCCCTCCGGCTCGTCGCCTGCAGATCCTGTCTCTGCAGCGGAGGAGTGGAGACCTGGGACGGAGTCCATGCAGCTACCGAAGGGCGATTCTGTCGCTGAGGCCGTTTGTCCCTAAGCCAGCTAGCGTGACGCCTTATGTCATCTGCCTGCTCTGCCGCAGATTTAATAGACTCCACCATGGTGTGGAACTGTGGTCCAAATCGTCCGGACTGATTGGAGCCTCCAGCAGATCCTGTCCTGCACCCTCCAGTATATTCCCCTGCTGTAGCCAGAGATACCGGTGGACCTGTGTCGCCCATGCCGCAATCCGCGCCTGCGAGACTGCGCCTGCGAGACTGCGACTGCTGCGCACAGTGTAAGTGCAGTACTGGCCGCCTTCCCTATCTCCTCAGCCTCCACTGAGGACATAGTCTTTGACCGCTCGGACATTTCCACCATGGAGTTTGACAGCAACGCTATATTGTTCGCCGCCGCTGACGCCCGAAACGCACACTGGTGCATTCTGTCCATCTGTCGGGCGACAAACCGATCTTTGGTGGCAGCCAGCATGGGTTGCTGTCCGGTAACTGCGCTAGCCTGCCTAGCCCCAAAGAACGCCGTGAGGTACGGCTCTAGAGGAGGCACGGTCGGGAAACCTACATCAGTGAATCCCACCACTCTCGTGAGAGGCACGTATGTCCCTATCGGAGCCCTCATTGCTCCAGGGTCCTCCGCCGCCCCCTCCTGGTACTTCCTTATGGCCGGGAAGCGTGGCCAGACTGGGTCCCTCCTTACCCTGTGTACCCGGGAGAACACCCCGGACATGTCATCCGGAGGCGAGCTCTCCTGAGCTAGGGGAACGGGGAGATTTCTCCAGGCGGCCGCCTTGGATATAATCTCCGGAAGTTCCAGGAGAATCCCGCCAATCGACGGCAACGCCGTGGTGGCGGAGATAGGGATCACGGGATCATACACCGGAACTACACCGGGTCCTCTATCTGTCTCCTCCGTCCGCAGGGGAGAGATAATGGGGGACTCCTCACCCGGTGATCCCTGAATGGAGGGGACGTAGTCGTCCGACTCGTGCCCGCCATTCGGATCCAGGAAATCAAGGACTTTGTCCCCGGAGTACTCCTCCCGGACGTGCCAATCGTCCTCGGCAGCTTCGGCAGCTGCAGCAGCGAGAGCGTCCGCTCTCTGCTGTCTGAGGGCCAGCGGCAGACGGGCACAATGCGAGCATGATACCCCGGGAGTGAGAGCAGCGTTCGCATGCTCTATTCCCAGGCAGGACTCACACTGTGAGTGCCTGTCAAAGCTCATAATGTAGCCCGCCCCGCATACGAGGCAATGCCTAACGCAACCTTGACTTTCCTGCCCAGTCTCCATCTTACCAGAAAAACAAAGCTTTTTAGGAGGAATGTTTGTTTTTCAGTAAGTCGCTCTTAAAATAACTGGTTTTGCCTGTCAGTGCTTCTGCAACGGAGTGCTGAAGAAATGTAGGAGTGGATTGTAGGGCCTACTTCCTATTTATACGGAAGTGAGCCTGGAGGTGGGGCCCACATCATAGGTGGGCATGGAATAAGTCTGTCAGTGCTGCACACGTGCAGAGGGGATTACCCAATAGCGATAGCCTTAGAGGGCGAAGCCTTATACGATATAGAACCCACTGATCTACAGGTGGCTCTGATGCACCAAAAACACAATCATGTACCAGCTAAGTCGTTAATAAGAAGACTTTTGCTAATTGTTTTATTCAAATGGCAACCTCCATGTCAGGAAATTGAAGCCACTGCACCTTTTTGTGTTACTTCTGGTTCCTAAAAAACAAGATGGCAATGGCCAAAATCAAATGTCAAATTTGTGGCTTTAAAACCAAAAATTAAAGCTCAGGTCACTGAGAGTATCCTCCATCCACTTCCTGTCAATTGTCTTATGGTTTCATAAGGAAGTGAAATATGCATTGGATGCCTTTGTTAAATCTCAAGTATACACGTACATGTGTTTTGGTGAATAACACAACATGTAAACATTTTAAAAGATGGGGTTTAGACAAACAAGAATAACATGTAGGTGTGAATAGTATGTTGTACCTGCAAAGTGAGTTGTTTTCACAATTAGAAATGATTAATTATATTTATTATATTATTGCAATTTAGTTTGGAAGACCTTTCCACTTATTTTGAAGATATATTATTATTTTGGAGAAGACACAGTTGGATCTGGCTTGCAAAGTGTTCAAGTGACATCCTAATGGGGTTGGAGGAGTTAGCGTTCAGAGATTTGTAAACATTTAATCCTGGATTTGGTTTTGTCACAGGGGCATTGTCATGTTGGAACAAACATAAGACAAACATGAACTGTTGAAACTAAATTAGAAGTACACAAATTGCATGTCATCACACATTTCTGTTAAGCAGGACAACAAGTTGCACCTTTTATGAAATTGTAAACAGATCTGACCCCCCCTCTATCATTTATCCTCCTGCAGACCATGCAGTGAGCCAAATGCTGCAGTAAGCTCCAGCATAAAGGACCTCTTATGTATCTTTCCACAGTGGCATTGTGTACCTGGCACTGTGATAAGCTGGTTCGAAGGACATTTCCAAAATATTCCAAATTCTTAGTTTTTATAAACTGTTTGCCTTGTGTCCCTTTGTGTTTATGTGAAGTGCCAAGTGCACAACTCACCAGCACTGCACTGAAGCGTTGCTCCAGTTCTTCTTCAGGTGGCATCGGGAGTTTTGCAGATGGATTCTGGGAGCCTGTGGACCCTGGGGTCGTCTGGGGTACCTCCATGCTTCCTGCTGCATTTCCCATGATTGTAAATGTAATAGATCCAAGAAAATACACATACAAAAAAAACTTCTCCAAAATATAACTTTGAATCTAGTTTGTCAAAGTTACATGTGAGGAGGCTCTGTGTGGCCCGCGACCTTTTGTTATTTCCATGACCACAGGCTGATCCTATAAAGTAGCATTCATTACTGGTCCATACTCAAACAAGGAGAAAGCAGTAGGATGAAATGCACCCCTGCCCCTGAATGAGATCCTGATGCATTATGAAACCCTAGACAGAGGGAAGGGGATATCCTGAGAGTGACGGACAGAGTGACAGCTGAACCAGTGAAAGAGAAGGGGAGGAGATGAAGTTCAAAGCCTGGAGCTCTGCATGCAGGACGAGGCTGCAATAGGAAGAAAATATATAGGATTAACCAAGAAAGGTACCACTTCCCGCTGCACAGGTGGGGAGAGAACTCTGTAGGAAACTACTCCAAAAGCTGCAGTGCTCTCGGGTAATGAGTCTTAGTTGGGCGTGCAGGAAGTCCGTGGAAGCCCTCCACCTGCTGTTGGATGCTGGGAGACTCTGGGACTTTGATCTCCATATCCAGAGGGAAAAAAGAGGAACAGAGGGAAAGGCAGAGATCCAGCAGGCAGCACTGTGTCTATCCGAAACAGAGACGGAGGGCAACAGTCCTCACAGCCGACAGACCAGCCAGATCCAGCACCCTGGGTCCTAAAGCCTCCATGTACTAGAAGCAACATGTTACTTCAGTAGGCTACAGAAAGCTGGAGCAATACAAAAAGACACAGAATTAAGCATGTCTTCAAATGCCCTATCAGGAATGTTAAAGATACCTCTATAATGGTATTATGGCTTGCAATAACCACAATTTGCTTACATTTCTTGCATTTTTGAGTAGCTTTAGGGGCCATTAAGGTGTTTTAGTGACCAGACTTTTATGTTAGTTATAAGACTTTTAAGTGGGCTAAATTGGCTTACCCAGAGTTGTTGGCATGACACATGAACATTTGATACAATTAAGAGGATTTTGCTTCTTTTTTTTTTAATAATAAGGCTCTTTGGTAGTGTGTGTGTTCAACAAATCCCACAGAACACCAAAACCAGTGAAATCATGGCACCTGATTTTCGTATTCATTTAATTTACGATTCTGGTTAAAGCGTGTACTATTCTTACTTTGATATCAAGAGAAAATACCAAAACAAACACTGAATGCATCTACAAACATATATGTTTTTGTAAGAAACCCTGATATATCTTCTTCCTCTATTGTTGTCCAAAACATATTAAATAGACCTTAATTGAGTCACACTGTTGCACCGGTTGACGTGTTCATTCATAATCATTAACCCACACATTGTAGTTTATTTTTGAAATACTGAAAATAGCCAAAAATACTTAAAATGTGTGTTAATCCGCCAAGGAAAATAGTCCCTAACCAATTCAGGATTTCTTCCTGTTTATGTAACGCTTGAAAAAAAAAACGAAAGTTGCCATAGTTCTAAGGAGATTACTGAGCCTTGTTAGTCACAAAATATTGGCACAGACCAGAAAAGCCTTGAAGAAAACATTTGAAATATTATTATGGTGCTTAAAGTCTGCCTTTTGCATGGCAGTCTGGGATTGATGTCGCAATACAGTGGGAGAGAAAGAAAACTAATGATGTCTGAAATGTATTAAGCAGCTTTAGTTTAGGGGGCTTGGTATGGTTAGCTTTCCCACGGTCATGGTTTACTGACACTTACATAGAAGGTATATTTAATGTTATAGGTAACTCTTGTGTTAATGTATTAGTGTGAACATATTGTAAGGACCTATTGTTTTTATGTGATCATTAGAAGTTATTTTATACGTTTGCATAGGCTAGAAACAGGATGTGAATTTTAATTTGGACTAATTGTAAATTATATGAAGCAGCAGTAGGCATCTTTCTTACAAACAGGTGAAAGGCCAAACATTGGCAGTTCAAAGAGCCTCATTCATACCAACATGCGTCATCAGAAACTCATAACACCCTTTATCCTAACCAACCAGTGGCTGCTAAAGAGGATCACACACTTAATCGCAATCATATGTTGTGTGGCTGCAGTGATGACCTCCTGGTGTTGTTATTGGCTACAGGGTGTAACAGGAAATGTGGAAGCAGACGTTAATAAATGATGAGTGTCACACTGATACCTCCATGTCTGGACATGCCTGCTCAGCGGCACACAGGACATAATACAGTGTGACACATTTACTGGAGGAACTCTGTCACTGGGTTTAGTCTGAATTCAAGAATAAAGGGATGAGGAGCTCTGTGAGGTTAATAGATAATGGTCTGGAGTGACCAGTCCAAAAGTACAGCATACTACTATATGATGAGTACCCTGACTCAAAATAAAGATCAACATATATGTACACTTATTTTTATAATCTAAAGAATTTACTGGAGATTGTATCATAACATGCAGTCATGGAGATTTCTCACATATCGTATTTGCAATATCTATAGAGAATCTGATGTACTGATTGTAATTTTCTTGGTTAATTCCATTTACGGTAGTTTGTTTTGTTTTTATGAATGAAACTGAATATCCTTGGGCCTTATATCGCTGTTTTGACAACAACAAAAAACTTAAAATGTGACCTTGGACTCTAGAAAGCTGTAATGGACACTATTTGGAAGGTTATCCTTTAATGTTTGAAGACCCAACTATTAAACTTGAATATAAAACGGTACAGCAATCAAAGAATAATTGTCAGCTGCAGCTCGGCTTCTCCTGAAAAACATAACCCTCTTTTACAGCTGAACTGTTCTGCATTTACATTATATCCATTGTTTGGATTGAGTTGAAACATCAAAACAACAACTTATTCATCAGTTAATCAAGCTAATAACTAATAATAATTCATTGATAATACAAAAGTTGCAGTTTTTGAAGTTGTAGACATAATGTGTAATTCAGACTGAATTTCTGATTATATGTTCATAACAAATCATTATTGACCTTGATGAGGACAGTACTTTATATCAGTATGAATGTGAAACTGTGTGTTGGTATGTGTGGGTGGATTATCATTTCTCTGTCACCTTTCATTATTTAAAAAACCTTTGCTTTGTACACTTTTTCTGTTAAACAACACTGTCTGTCCTCTTCATAGAGTAGTGTCATGTTGTAAGCCTCTGCATTTCACTGACACCTAGTGGTCAACATATGGTATTACAGCAAAAGAGCTCGGCAAGGCAAGGATTGGCAAGGCTATTTATAGAGCACCTTTCCGCACAGGGCACCCTAAAGTGCTTTACAACAAATATGACAAAAGACATTTAAGAACAATATACAGATGAAGCACATTATAAAAAGTCATTTTAAAAACAAGCATTTAAAAAGCAATGATAATAAAATCAACACAACTCATCCAAATGCAGCGTCAAAAATAAAAGTTTTTAGTCTCGATTTAAAAACAGTTGCAGCTGACTTGCAGGATTCAGGGAGTTTGTTCCAGATGGTCGGGGCATAAAAACTAAATGCTGCTTCTCCTTGTATAGTTCTGACTCTTGTAGCAGAGAGCAGACCCGTCCCAGCAGACCTGAGACTCCTGGATGGTTCATATTTTTGCAGGAGCTCGTTAATATAAGTTGGTCCTAAACCATTTAATGCTTTAAAAACCAGAAATAGTACTTTAAAATCAATTATTCGGCAGACTGGAAGCCAGTGTAAAGACTTCAGTACTGGACTGATGCAGTGGCGCCGCCCCACCTCTTCCCACATACAAAAAAAAATATTACATTTTTTTTTTTTAAATATATATATTTTATATTTTTATTTTGAATGAACAAGGTAAATATCATACAATTGGTATCAGTAAAATGTATAATCTACAATAAAATCTCGTTTAAAATTGTGTTACGATGTCTAAAGTTACGGATAAGTCACATGTTTCCTGCCTGGTTTTGCCCGTGGCATTAGTTGATCATTACCGGGCGCCGTGCAAGGAGCCCCCGAGCCAAACAGCAGCAACCAGCACGTTGCAAAAGTCTCAATAGTAAACTGTGCCGCCGAAACATAATTTCAGCCAATCAGCGCCGTCAAATATTTTGGTCACAAGGGCGCTCACGTTGGCGCCCATGTTGCTTACGTGCGTTGACGTGAGTTGTTTTTTAGACTTGTGAGTGACCAAGGTGATGAGAATGGCTTCGTGTGCAGGTGGAGTCGCCGGACCTCGGTCCCAGCCCAATTCCGTTCAAGAGCTAATCTCCAATCCTTTCTAAAGGAGAAGTTTGGGAGATAAACTGTTGCTTAAAGACCTTGGACCAGACCAACCCGATTTGTATATATCACAGCAAGCTCGTGAAAAAGACAAAACGTATCAACGAGGCTTCTCACGTAGCTGGTACACCAGAAAGGCAAGGCTAGCTGGATGCAAACAGGTAAATGCTGTCTTTTGTTTCCCATGCTTGCTCTTCAAACAGCCGGAGACAGATACGATCTGTTCAGAAACTAGACAAAAGTTAAACAAGTACAAACCACAGACTGTCTGTGTCATGGAGAATACAGTCGCTGGTTTATGTATGCCTGTATAGGCCGTTGTTGTGAGTGTGGACGGTCGGAGCATATTACGTTAGCTTAGCCAAGCTCCATTTAGAAAACACGCATTTTAAAAAGGGTTTTTCGCCTGCCATCTGTCTGCAGACTTGTCAAAGCATTAATTCATGGTTTTTACTAACCGGTATCAGTATGTTGTTAATTCGGCATAATTTTTAAACGTGTATTACAATTAAATCACGGTAAAATATGTTCATCTTGTTGTAGTTGTAGCCCCTTTGCCAGCGATTCTCTCTCTAGTTTAGCATACTCAGCCCGACTCAGCCTGGTTGTTCCTGGCCCTAGAACCACGATTTTATGGGGCCAGAACAACTGTGAATTAGGACCCGCTAGCCGGTACTAGGCCAAGTGGAAACGCAACCAAAAACGGTTCCCGCACGGCTCGGCACTGTCTGTGTCATGGCAAATACAGTCGCTGGTTTATTTATGTCTGTAGGCCGTTGTTATGAGTGTGGAGTGAGCATATACAACGTTAGCTTAGCCTGGTCGACCCAATCTCCATTCAGAAAACAAGCATTCTAAAAGGTTTTTCGCCTGCCGTCTGTCTGCAGACTTGTCAAAGCATTAATTCATGGTTTTTACTAACCGGTATCAGTATGTTGTTACGTCGGCATCATTTAGAAACGTGTATTACAATTTAATCACGGTAAAATATGTTCATTTTGTTGTAGTTGTAGCTCCCGAGTGCGTCTTGTTAGAATGATGCGAGTAAACACAGCTGGCAGCCGCGGTGACACTCGAGCATTTAGAGCGAAACGAATATTCGCATCGCGTCCGGTCTGAACGCAGCATTAAAGCGAGCTCCGCGCTGCACTGGAAACGCGCCATCACATCACCAGAAGTCCTAATTTAAGGGTTCATTTCTCCCCAAAAATTTTGTTTTACTCACTATATCAACAGCCCCACCAAAAATATTTTCCACCACCTGCCACTGGACTGATGTGATCCACTCTTTTATAGTGTTTGTGAGGACTCCGGCAGCAGCGTTCTGAATCCGCTGCAGCTTTCTAATTGATTTTTTTGTGAGACCTGTAAAGACACTATTACAGTTCAAACCGGAGAGATGTGATGTAAGAATTACATATTTATTGTTACACGTCATATGAATGAAATGATTGCCATGATAATACAACAGGAGAATGGAATGGTGTTTGACGATTAGGCCCCGGTTTGCAGGATAATCATTCAGGAGGGAAATAACCGCTTCGATGAAATCCCCGGGGTCTAGACACTGGTGATGGTGATAAGTAGGTGGGACCGGTCTGAAGAAGGAAGGTTTAGCTTTGTCCTGGAGGAGACGGGAGGCGAGAGGGGTGGAGGAGGGTTGCGTGTGGTCACCTGAAATGACAACTGACAGGGAGGAAGAGCAGGCATTTAAGGAATTTAGCCATGTGCAGCAATTGGCTGCTGAGGGGTGACGCCCTCGTATTTAATGAGGGGGGAGGGAGCAATAGAGTGACGTGTAAGTGACTCATTGTTAGGTCTTCCTTATTGAACTTGCGCTAAAGCTTTCATTAGTCGAGTCTGCTGGAGATAAAAGCATGGACAAGCTTTTCTAAGTCCTGTTGTGAAAGTTTTTTAATCCTTGATATATTCTTCAGGTGATAGTATGCAGTCCTAATAACTGTTGTAATGTGACTGTTAAAATTCAGGTCTGAGTCCATCACTACACCCAGATTTCTTGCTTTGTGAGTTACTTTGTAGTCTGCCGACTGAAGCTCTGCGATTACTTTTAATCGGTCCTTCTTTGCTCCAAAAACAATGATCTAAGTTTTTTGTTTGTTCAATTGGAGAAAGTTCTGAGTCATCCAGTCAGTGATGTGCTCAATGCACTTGCTCAGTGTTCTAATCGGAGAGTAGTCTCCCGGTGTAATTTTAAAATAAATCTGGGTGTTGTCTGCATAGATGTGATAGCTTAGATCTCTGTTTTTAATAATTTCAGCCAGAGATATCATACACATATTAAAAAGCAAAGGTCCTAAGATGGAGCCTTGAGGAACCCCGCATAACATAATTGTCAGGGTTTAGTGAAGCAGGCAGGACCCAAATGCAGATTTCAACGAAAAACCTTTATTCCAAGGAACGAAAAAATACCTTTCTTTCAAGGCCAAAGCGTAAGAAACAGAACCCTACCCCGAGACACAGTCAAAAACAAACCAGAACTTAAATACACAAAAGACTAATCACACAAACAAGACACAGGTGAGGAGGGAGGAGAAAACACAGGGGCACCAGGTGAACACAATCGGGTAATTAGGTAGGAGGGAAAACAGACAGAAAGCAACAGGCAAGACAGGAGGTGAAGACTTTTCAAAATAAAACATGAAAACAGTACCCTCCCCCCCCCCCCCCAAGGGACTGTGACGACCCCAACAAAACGTCCAAAAACGGGAAAGTCAGGGGGCCAGGCTCGAGGGCGAGGACCGCGGCCGGGAAAGTCAGGGGGCCGGGCTCGTGGATGGGCAGGAGCTGGTGGAACCCCTGACGGGTCAGACGTAGACGAGATCCTGGATGGAACCTGGGCTGGTGTCAGTGGAACCCACGACGGAGCAAGGGCTGGTGTCGATGGGACCCGAAACAGGGGACCTGAGAGGGAACTCGAGAAGAGACTTGAGCGGGGACCTGAGAGGGAACTCGAGAGGAGGGGCACAAGGACAGGCGTAGCCCTGACACGGCTGACACGCCAGACCAGCCCTTGTCCGTCAATGCGACGAGGTCCGCCAACGGCGTCCCGGTGACCCCCGGGACGCCCAGTGCACGTCCCCCGGCGCGCCCCGTAGCACTGCCGTTCCCTTGTAAGCCAGAGAACAATAACAGGATGAAAGATTGGCTACTCTGGAGATATGCCTCGTCGACGTTCAATACTTGCCCCCATCGAGCACTACCATGCATGGAGGGGCCACCTATCGAGATGCACGTGGACCCCGCAGCTGCGCCTAAGGCATGTCACACCGCGGCTACAGTGCCTCTACACTGGCAGCGGAGGGTCCACGATGACCTACTGCGGGACGAAGCCCTTGGGGTCATTGAACGTGTGCCATACGGCGAGCCTGTGACGTGGTGCCATCGTATGGTAGTCACTCGGAAGCACGACGGTTCCCCCACGCAGGACCGTGGACCTCTCCCCCCTTAACAAGTTCTGCCAACGTGAGATCTTCGCCACTGAGTCCCCGTTCCAACTTGAACTCAGACAAGTTTCAGTTCGCGGAGAGGTGCGTCGATTTCGCTGACTTCAGGGTGTCGGAATATAGCATCGAACCGCTCCCGAAATACTTGGACGCCATCCGGGACTTCCCTACCCCTGGCTCCACGACGGACATCAGGAGTTGGTTCGGCCTTGTCAACCAGGTGGCCAACTACGCCCAGTTGCGTGACACGAAGGTTCCATTTAAGCCGTTCCTCAGCCCACGCTGTGTGTTCCTATGGTCTCCCGTTCAAGAGGAGGCCTTCCAGGCGTCCAAGCAAGCCATAATGGAGGCCATCCGTGAGGGTGTGGAGATCTACGACATGCAGAAGCGTACCTGCCTCCGCACTGACTGGTCCATGCGTGGCATTGGCTACTTCCTGCTCCAGCAACATTGTCACTGTGCCTCGGGCATACCGGACTGCTGCCCACGTCGAGGCATCCTTCCCCCTCGGGCTCGTGGCTCGTGGTCCCCCCATCCCTCCGTGGGAGAGTCCTTCAGCATCTCCATGCCGCCCACCAGGGAACCTCAGCGATGGGGCAGCATGCCCGAGCCATAGTTTACTGGCCCGGGATGTCCGGGGACATTCAGGCCACCAGGGACGGATGTGCAGACTGCAACCGCAATGCTCCATCACAGGCGGCTACACCCCCCCTGCCGTCCTCGCCCCCGTCCACGCCATTCGAGGCGGTGTTTGCTGACTTCTTCAACTATAGGGACCACCACTACCTAGTTGTCGGGGACCGTCTCTTGGGCTGGGTAGAGGTCCTGAGCTCTACGGTGGGTACTGCCCTGGCGGGCTCAGCTGGCCTGGTCCAACACCTCCGTTCATTCTTCGCCACCTTCGGCGTACCGGAGGAGCTCTCGAGCGACGGTGGTCCAGAATTCAAGGCGAGCCACACTGAGGACTTCCTCGGCTTATGGCACGTCAAATACTGTGTGTCGTCCGTTAGCTTCCCGCAGTCGAATGGGAGGGCAGAAGTTGCGGTTAAGACCGCTAAGCGCCTCCTGATGTCCAACACCGGCCCGTCGGGCGGCCTTGATCAGGACCGCTTCCTGCGTGCTATGCTGCAGCTGCGAAACACGCCTGACCCCGACTGCAACCTCTCGCCAGCGCAGATCATCTACGGCCGCCCCCTTCGTGGCTCGCTCTCCTTCGTGGCTCGCTCTCCTTCGTGGCTCGCTCTCCTTCGTGAACCGCCTCGAGAAGTTCTCGAACCCACATATCCGCCTGCTATGGCGCGAGGCATGGGCGGCGAAGGAGGACGCCCTTCGGACCCGTATGTCCCGTACCACCGAGTCCCTGGGGACTCACTCAAGACCGCTCCGCCCATTGGCACTCGGCGAAAGGGTATTCCTCCAGAACCAGCAAGGCCCAAGCCCCCATAAATGGGACAGGTCAGGGATCGTGGTGGAGTCGCCGGGCCACGACCAGTATCGGATCAGGGTTGACGGTTCGGAATGTTTGACACTGCGCAACCGGCGCTTCCTCCATGCCTATACGCCGGCCACACCCTGCGCCCGTGAGCAGCCGGCTGCGCCCTTGCCGCCGCCCGCTGCTCTGGCCCATCAGCCCCCACCTATCCACCCGGGCTGGGCGACGCCCCAGGGGATCGCTCAGCGGCCGGCTGTTGGACCCCGCGACTCGGCTATGGGCGCTTCCCCACCGGCACCTGCTGGTGAGGCGTCCTCTGACCTCACCGTTCCTACGGGTGCCTTCCTGGGCGCACCGGTGCCGCAGTCGCCGCCAATGCTGCCCCAGCCTACTCGGCCAGGCCGCATGAGGAGGCCGCCTGCACGTTACGAGCCCGAGTCCGGCAGCTGGATTTAGACCGTTAACCTATTCCGGCCCATAGTTTTCCGGTCTGGGGGGGATGAAGAGTTTATCGCCGGCCACTAGAGGGCAGCGTCACTGCAGTCGCTGCCCGGATATGCCGTGCTTTGACCCGGTAGTGCCTTGCGGCCATTTTAGTTCACATGTTGTTCATTCACTCCGCCTCGAGTTGAGACGTTCATCCACTCACTCATGTAAGACTGTTTCCACTACTGTTTAGTGTGTCTTTAATAAATGTAATTGAATATATGTGTATTGGTCATGACATGCATGTATGTAATACTTTGTCAGCTTATCCTGCGGCATTGCTCTGTTTCAGGGTGTCGTCATCTTTGTCATGAAATTACCAAGACTGACATTGAGGAGTGTGTTTCTTCATTTATCAGGGTTGATTTGTAATTGCCTATTGAGACAAAGTTTGTTCTGTCCTTTAAGTAGGAACTAAACCAGTTTAGAGCTGTTGCTGAAACTCAGTTTTCAAGACGGTCTAGCAATATGTTGTGGTCAACAGTATCAAAGGCAGCGCTGAGATCTAATAATACTAACACTGATATTCTGCCACTGTCTGTGTTCGAATGGATGTCATTTAAGACCTTAACAAGTGAAGTCTCAGTGCTGTGGTTAGGTCAAAAACCCGACTGAAACACATCAAAACCGTCACTCAAATTACTCAACTGTTGAAAAACAGCTTTTTCAATCAATTTGCTTAAAAACGGAAGGTTTGATATTGGCCTGTAATTATTCATTATGATTTTGTCTAGGTTATGCTTTTTTAGGAGCGGTTTAATTATTGCAGTTTTCAGGGCCTGTGGAAATACACCTGATTGAAGAGACTTGTTTACTATGTGTAGTATATCTGAGGCCAAGCAATGAAAAACTGTTTTGAAAAATCCTGCCGGGATGATGTGGAGGCTACAGGAGGAGGAGTTCAGATGGATAATGTCTTCCAGGTCTTTAGCATTTATCAGACGGAATTGTGACATGGTGTCTGAATTGGCTTTAGGTGAACATAGGGACAGTACATTTGCTGTACCTGATGCAGAGGCACTGACTGCCTGTCTAATTAAATTATCTTAAAAGGTCCCATGTCATGCTTTTCTGGTTATTACCCGTCCCCTTATGTGTTGTGAAGGTTTTGATGCATGTAAACGGTCTGCAGAGTAAAAAACCCTCAAAGTACACCCTGTAGCGAGTACAACTCACCCCTCCCGTAAGCCAGCTCACTGAGCAGCGAGCATCGTAACGTCCCGACCAATCAGAGCACACTAGGCTCACAGGGAGGGAGGGGGGGGGGGGGGGCAGGAGCTCCAACAAGCCGTTTAGGGAGTGAGAGTGTGTTGGACAGAGAGTGAATACCGGTGAATACACATACATGTGTATTCACCGGTATTCACTCTCTGTCCTAAACAGCTTGTCTCTGTAAAGTATGTGACATACTTTACAGAGATGCTGTATGAGAAACCAATGTGATTTTGGAAAATTGCACAATATAAATCCATTTTAGTAGACCTCAACAATGGAAATATGATCAGTAGAAATGGCCATGACATGGGACCTTTAAATAATTTTAGCACTCAAATCTTTACATTTTACCTTTTTTTATTAACTAGACATGAAATGAGGAGATGAACTGCACTTTATGAAAGCATTTGTAAAACAAGTCATTTTAATTGTTTGGATGAACTGTGATGATAAAGGTAACAACTAAAAAGGATTTCCTTATTAAAAAGAGGGGTGTTTTCAATACGAGGTTAACTGGCTGATTTTAACCAACATGGATCCAAACATGCTGTACCTGTGACAGCATAATCTTAAATGTAAAACCAAAATAGAGATTATGTAATATAATTGATTCTGCTTCATGAGTCAAATTCATAGAAAACTGGAGGCAATTTCCCCCCTTGGACACTGAGTTCAAGGGTAAACTGTGTGTGGTGACATCCTTTTTTTTTTAAACTGAAAATGCAAAACCTCTGACAAAAACAAAATGCAAAATGTGCTTGAATCATAAAGTGCTGTAAATAATGTTTGTTTTTTTAGGTGTATGCATCACATTTGATTCCTACAGACAAGTGAAGACAACTACAGTAATAACTATAATAAAAAATAAATGTACAAAAGAGTCTTTGATACACACACATCCAACAAGTCTTGCTATATAATAGTTATAGCTATAATGCAAACATTGTGATACACATTTTTTTTATTATAGTCCGATGATAAATTGCAACTTATAGCAAAGTATTTTTAACTGATAAATAAGTGTAGAAAGAAGTCTAGTTTGGTTTTTTCGGTCAAGGTTTGGGTTTGGTTAGAAATTAGGTCAGGTTAGGGTTGAGGTTTGAACAGTTAAATACTATGCTTTTTTGGGTTTTCCCTTTCCTGTAGTGTGTTATAAAGAAATGTTGTTCATGTCTATGTTACATTTGTGTTTCCATTGGCTAGCGCTCCAACACATTTTACTTAGGCTTAGACGTTGACTAATCACAACAAATATTCTGGACAACAAGCACTTCTGCAAACAGTGTCAAGTATGAAATTCCAGTTCCTTGAAATAAAAACATGGTACTGCAGGCATAGGGCTGAACATAGTAGTGCCGCTGCTTTCAGAGAGAAACCAGACGGTTGTTCTTCGGTCAAAAGGAAGACGTTTATAAAGTTTATAAAGTTCACGTCAACTTTCTGAGACTTTAGAGTCAGAGAGGACAAGTTTAACTGGACGATAAATCAAGAAACATTAAGGAGTTTATTTTATATATGATGTGGCTACCTCCCCTGCTATTCTACCTGGTCGGCTACCTGGTGCTGGGGATCTCCGGGACCGGTGTCGCTCCCGACGCTGAACACCCACAAGACACACCTGCGCTTGATGTGTGGCCTACCCCAGGCACCATGGCTTCCCCGGATTTAGGAAGAGTTGTTGCCATGATGACAACCCCGCTGCTCGCGGAGGACCTTCTCTCATGGACGTCTCATCTACCCGGGGTTCTGCCGCGAGGACTACGCTGTCTATGGGCCCAGGGAAATGGGAGACTTTCCCCCTATGCAGCGCGCACTTGCGACGGCAAGCCGACCAGCCCAGCGAGGAGGACCTGGCTTCTAATTCTCCTACTCCTGATGTCGGGTAACGTGAAACCGAATCCAGGCCCAGAACTGTCTCAGCTGCAAACACCAGAGGAGTTTAGAACGAAAGACGGATTACGTCTTTTTCACCTTAATGTTCGCAGCATGATTAATAAAATGGACTCCATCAGAATATGGGCCGATTCGACTGACTCTGATATCATTGTCCTTTCTGAGACGTGGCTCAAAAAGTCGATTACAAATGATATGATAAATATAAAAGATTACAATGTCTTTAGAACAGACCGTGTGGGAAAAGGGGGCGGGGTTGCGATTTATGTTAAAAACCATTTAGACTGCACCTGCATCGAATCCCTAACAAAACCAAAATGCTTTGAACTCTCTGTAATTAAACTATTGCTCCCAAGTGGTTCAGACATTATAGTGATCGGATGCTACCGCCCGCCCGCTGCCTCAAGCGAAGCCACGAATATACTCTCCAATCTTCTCCATAACTGGACTAAATCCGAGATGGTTTTACTCGGAGACCTAAACTGGGACTGGCAAACGGATTTACAAAACTCTTTCAAGGACACTTGTGACTCTCTCTGTTTGGTGCAACTAGTTAACTCGCCAACTCGGTTAAACCAAAAAGATTTAGAGAAGTCCACTTTGATTGATGTTATTCTTACAAACGCACCTCAGCGTTTCTCCGCAGTAGGCACGTTTTGTAATGATATAAGCGACCACTGCGCAATTGCTTGTGTGAGAACCTGTAAGATCCCTAAAGGAAAGCCACGTTTCATTCACAAGAGGCGATTCAAACATTTCGATGAGCAGGCGTTTCTACATGATGTTTTTAATAGTGATTTACACATTGTTTCACTTATGACCGATGTTGAGTTAGCATGGAATTATTTTAAATCCACCTTCTTGGCTATATGTGACAAGCATGCTCCTTTTAGGACATCTAGGATAAGCGGTAAAGACAACCCCTGGTTTAATGATTCTATATCCTCTCTCATTCGACAGAGAGACACTGCCTGGGCTAAAGCAAAGAAATCGAATATTCCATTAGATTGGAATCTGTATAGGACATTAAGAAACAAATGCACTAAGCTGATTAAAAACTCTAAATGTGCCTACTATCTTAATGCAATACATGACAATTTGAATAACCCTGCAAAGTTTTGGAAACTTGTTAAATCCTCCTCAGGTTCTATCACTCCAAACAGCCTTCCTGATCTCTTAAGGGTAAATCAGAGTGAAATCAAGGGCAAAATGGATATTGCAGACAGCTTTAATAATCATTTTATTTCTGCTGGCTCAATCTTTGATTCTAGCAACTCAGGGATGATCGCTGCAGAAGGAGAGCCAGGTCCTCCGCCACTTGACCCTGATCAACTGTTCACCTTTGCCCCCATCTTGACCTCTCAGGTTCACAAAGCTTTAATGAGCCTAGATGTAAAGAAATCTTCAGGCCCAGACAAGATAGAGCCGTTCTTCTTCAAAGTTGCTGCAGGTCTGATTGCAGAACCCATAACCTCTATTCTGAATCTCAGTCTTTATGCTGGTGAATTACCTAGCTCATGGAAGTCGGCCATGGTTCTCCCCTTGTTAAAGGGCGGAGACCCCTCTGACCTAAATAATTATCGCCCTATTTCCAGACTGTCTGTAATGGCCAAAGTCTTTGAATCTCTTGTAAACGAACAACTGAAAAAGTTTCTAACTGACCATAATATTCTTAGCGAGTCTCAGTCCGGCTTCAGATCAGGCCATAGTACTACTTCAGCGGCTATGCTAGTCTCAAATGACATCATTGAAGCACTAGACAAGAAAAAACACTGTGCAGCATTGTTTGTTGATCTGTCTAAAGCTTTTGATTCTGTGGATCATGCATTGCTACTGCAGAGGCTTGGCTGCATAGGTCTTGGCAAAATGGCTTTGAGCTGGTTTAAAAACTATCTATCTGAAAGAACTCAGTGTGTCTCAGTAGAAGATTATACCTCAGCTGCTCTTACTATAAACAAAGGTGTTCCACAAGGCTCTATTTTGGCCCCTGTCTTATTCTCCATCTTTATAAATGAACTAGGAAATGGGATAAACCCAGCACGGTTTCATTTATACGCCGATGATACAGTTGTTTATACAGTGGCTTCCTCTTTAACTCAGGCTATAGAGCTTCTACAGGATGCTTTTAATACACTGCAACACTCCTTGCTAAGGCTAAGACTGGTCCTTAATGCAAAAAAGACCAAGTACATGACCTTCTCTCGCTCTCGAGCTAATACAGCTGTCCCTCCGATTCTTACACTGGAAGGGACATGCCTTGACAAAGTAGCATCCTACAAATATCTGGGCTTATGGATTGATGAAAAGATGGCCTTTGATGTTCATATTGGGAACCTACTGAGAAAACTTAGACCTAAACTGGGCTTTTTCTTTCGTTTAAGGAAATGTTTCCCGTCTGAAGCCAGGAAGAGAATTGTGCAGAGTTCCTTTCTGTCTGTATTAGACTATGGCGATGTGATCTATATGCATGCTTCTTCCTCCCTGCTTAAAAAGCTGGACTCTGCGTACCATACTGCTATACGTTTTGTAACGGGTGCAGGCTCTCGCACCCACCACTGCACTTTGTATCAGTCCTTAGGATGGTCCTCTCTGTACCAAAGAAGACAATCACACATGTTGATTTTTATCCTTAAGTCATTGCTAGGTAAGCTGCCCTTATATATCTCCAGACTTCTGTCATTTTATACTTGCTTTTTTAATACTAGACGAGCAGCAAATGGGATGCTTTTAAATGTTCCTTTGATGCAGTCAGAGCTTGGTAAAGCTGCATTCTCCCACTATGCTCCCTTTTTATGGAATACGCTGCAAGTAAAACTTTGTCTAGAGGCACTTCCTACTGTAAATGCTTTTAAAGGTATGCTACGATTAGCCCTTCATGAAACATGTAACTGTTTTACCTGATGCTATTGCTGATGTGATTATGCTTCTTGCCACTGCACAAATGGCCTTCTGTATTTATATTTGAATTGTATGTTTTTTTTGTTTAATGCCTTTGTTTTATGTTGAAACTTGTTGTGTGCCGTGTTGGTCAGGACTCCCTGGAAGAAGAGATCTTGTATCTCAATGGGACATTCCTGGATAAATAAAGGATAAATAAAAATAAAATAAAAAAAAACATGAGGTTGTGGTTAGTGTTACGTCAATCTGTGGCTCTGATCTTCTGCTTTTGGTAACCTGATATAATAGGACTGAAGGGAGAATGCGACCAGATAATGTCTCTGTGACTATGTTTAGCCATAAGGACAAGTGACTGCACTGGGTATCAAAACTCAAGACTTTTTGGAAATGTGTCAACAGTAATCAGCTATTAAAACTCATGACTGCAACTAATTTGATGATTTTGTTGTGTCAACGTTTAACCAAATACTCATATAAATAATATATATTTTGATTACGCTATAGCAAGAGAACAGAAGAAAAAAATCAGTTAAAATTAAACCTAAACCCACATCTAGGTGGTTTAACCACATAAAGCAGAAGTAGAAAACCATCTTAGCTAATGACTCTGAAAGATTTTGTATTATTTGCTGTATTTAAAATTATTTTATTCATCACTCATATGTCATGATATGTGGGGGGTATAATTAAAACTGTTTTGTACCCAGCCTGAAAACTTTAAATGCCTAACCGTTCCTGTAGTTCGTCTCTCTTATGTGTTCAGAAATATATTTAAATATCTCAATCAGCCAATTAAAAGAAAGTAATCTACAAATAAAAATTACAAAGGAAGGGACAAATGGGCCTAAAGTAATTTAAAATGGGTTATGAGACAAAACATAAAAATGCCAATTAAAATATAATCAATGAGTCAGATGACCAAAATAATTCCAGCACATACCATGATAATGAAAACAGTTTTATTAACAAATTACATTTAAAAACATGAAAGAGCGAAGTACATTAATATTTACAAACAAGTCTGTCCAAGTATAGCATTTACAAGTGTATTATACAGTGGAAGTACTATATTGTTTCGACCAGGGATCAAACTTAAAGGTGGGGTAGGTAATTTTGGAGAAACCGGCTCGAGTGCGCTAGAATTTGAAAATACACAACTGGAAAAAATCTGCCACTTCCTTACAGAGCCCCTCCTCCAACACACACGAACGCGCACATGACCGATGAGGGCAGGAGATAAGTTTGTGCACAGATGGAAGGCTGACAGGCAGGTAGGCCATCCAGTTATTTTAGCCGGGCCGGCTAAAATGATTGGTCGTGCTCTTTACAGAACTACGGCTTCCACAGATTAATTTGTTTTAATGTATTTATTGTCAAAGCATTTAATGTATTCATTGCTATCGGGATGTTAAGAGCATTCCATGGAATATAACAAAAACTGTTTCTGAAATAAATTACATATCCCACCTTTAACCTTTTCCCTACTTACATTTTACCGAAATGAATGATGGCCTCCCAAGTATAAAATGACACACACTCCCAAATAAAAAAAGGCATTACATCCGTCACTGTGTTTGACAAAGTGATTGCGCAATCTTTTGTGTTTTCTCTCGCAATTCCAGAATGACCAATTCAATCACAGATGTACAGTATGTTTCTCTAGACTTTGGGTCACCTTCCATCCTGCTATGTTTTCCTCTCCCAGGTAAACAATTAAGTTGGAGCCTTGGTTTCGACACTTGTATTTCATACAATCGTTAATGATGAAATGCACACCTTTGCAACCCCTTCTAATTATTCAGTTCATTTCTTCCAAATAATAACACATGATGTATACTTTATACTTATAATTTAAAAATGGAATGTAACAAATAAGGTCCACATCATTAAGTATTATTTGGTTCCCGGAAACTGAAATTTGATGGTAGACATGGAGCTGCTGCTTTCAGGGGATGCTGGTGAGCAAGCTGAGAACACAGTGAGAGCGGGGGAGGTGGGGGACATGGAGTTGGAGCTCACTGTCTGTGGCGCTGACCGGACCCCCTACTGGCATCCTGAATCGTACATGAGCCTCACCACATCATTACGGAAGCGCACGCCTACCAGAGCGTACAGGATAGGGTTGAGGCAACATCGGGAGTACGCCAGAGTGCAGGTTATGTACTCCAGCAGCAGACCGCAGAGCGGCCCCGCCATTTTACGCGACAGCACCACAGTGTACGGCAGCTGAAACACCAGAAACACCACCACCAGCGCCACCATCAGCTTCAGGGTGCGCTGCTGACGCCACTGCTTCCCCCGCCGATTTTTGTTCCCTTCCCACAGCACTTGAGCTATCAAAGAGTAGCATGTCACCATAATGAAGAATGACAGGCAGAAGACAGCAATGATGGCTCCGTTGGTTGACATCTTGGCTGCTCCACGCTTTAGCATGCCGCAGTACGCTTTATCCCAAGACACTAACACTCCAGAGTAGAGGATTTCAGGCAAACTCAGGAGCATAGCAACAAACCACACAGCAACAGCGGCAACTTTCCCGCCTGTAACAATGCGACTGCGCAGCCGGTGCATCTGTTGGGCACGTGCCACCACAATGTAGCGGTCAACGCTAATGCAGGCTAGCAGGAGTATCCCGCTGTATGTGTTGATAGCGTAGCATGCACGCAGAACCTTGCAAAGGCCATTAGGGAAGATCCAGCCTAGGTGCGTATCGACAGCCTGCAATGGGAGCGTGAGGAGCAGGAGAAGGTCGGCCAGCGCCAGGTGGAACAGGAAGACGTCGGTCATGGAGCGAAGACGGAAACGGCGGGAAAAAACTAAAGTGGCTATGACCAGGCAGTTACCCGCCACGCCCAACAGGAAAATCAGGCAGAAGATGCAGGTCTGGAACATTTTGATGGTGAACTCTTGATCTTCAGCATCACAAAGGCCTGATTCATTCTCGTTGAAGTATGTGGAGTTACTAATATTCCACAACGAGTAGTTTGAAAAGTCATAGGTTTCTGGGTAATCATTGTAGTCATAATGGTCTTCATCATGGCGGATTTCCATTGCTGGTGGGGAAAAAATAAGAAAGGTTTGAAAGAAGAACTCTACTTGTTTTTACATCAAAATGGAATTATGGATTATAAATAATTTTTTCAAATCCACAGAAACATTATCAACATACGGATTAACCAATTCAGCTGCGTTTTTTCTCATTTTAATGCCATTGAACAAGTCTTTTGATCAGATTGACAGCTACGGTGAGACGATCTCCCGTAAAAGCCCCGTAAAGGTACGTGATGTGATGTCTGTGTTTGCTTCCGCTGTCACGAGTTCGGATCGCTCAGTGATGATACTAATACCTAAATAATCTGTGGAACCTCAGCTTTAATCGGATATCTTGTATGTGCAGCTACGATAAGTAATAACGGTATATTTTATCTTGAGTTCTGTGCCAAAGTGCGTCAGCATTTTTCGCTCAGGGGTCATTTAGATGTTTCTTATGAGACTTGTGTTTTGTTTTGGTAAAAATGGTTTGTATCGTCAGTTAGCTGAGATTCTTCCCGTTAATCTGGTATAACACATTAATAGGTTCTTAAATATTAAGATGACCTGAGACACAGTGTTGTGAAGAAGAAAAAAAAAAGCCCCCGGCGAGGGGGGCTTAACAGGCTAAAGAAGAACAGTGATACTATTGAAAAAAAGCTTGGAATATTCTTTTGTGAACATTTTAGCTTTGGTGATCCCCTGACTTTTCATCTTTTTAAAAATATATATTTTTTAAATTAACGAAAAAGTATTTGTTGAATTACCATGAAACTGGTCTGAGACATGTTACCCAATGAATGGTCATATTGTCTTTGTATCCACAAATATAAACCGAATGTAAGGGTTGATGGGGCCAATTTTGTCTAGTATAGGAGTTTTGACACTAATTACCATGTCATTAGGACATTTCTTTCATGGATTAGTATCTTTTTGATCAATACATCTGGCATCAATTCTGATGTGTCACTACAAGGCCACGTGTTAGCGGTAAAAGAACTTCTGCAGCACGGCTGCTATGATTATCTTTTATTATGAGTCAGTCTGGGCTTCTACGAAATGCCATAGTGAAACCAAATCGTGTGGACTTATCATTGTTTGAAAAAAAATGGGGCTTCTTATGAACATTCGCCCGGTTTGATTTTAAGCAGAAAAATGTACTTCATGTCGCTATATCAGGACATAGCAACTCCTCCTCAATCAGATTGAAAGTTAGAGACCTGCCGCTCTGTTTCTCAGTTTCACTTAGCTTCTGTGATATTTGAGTCATTTTGCACTGGGTTGCGTGCTACTGGCACCAGGTCGTTGGCACAGGGGAAGTCGTGGGTAGCGCGAGCCTCTACATATCAGTCAGTGTCGCGTGCCAACAGCCTTTATAGGCAGTTTCCACAATCACCTTTTGTCATTTCATCTTCCACTGTACAACTTGGTTATGTCTGCAAAACTATGCGCATATTACATTTTTCTCTTTATCTTTTATTCTTTAATATCTATTTGATGGTGGATATAGGCATGATGGTATTTCCCTTGAAGGTAAGAGGAACAATAAGACGCTGATGAGGTAATTTGCCAAGTAAAACATCTTAAGCAAACTGCAGTCTATAAGACTATATTACAATGGTTCTAATCATACTTTAAATCTAGGATGCCAAAAATGTGTAAAGGAGTTCAACAACGGTCAACTCTTGGTCCACTATTATTTACAACTCTATCAAATAACCGCATCTCTCACTGTATTCTAATGTCAATTATTATGCCGATGATAATGTTCTGGGCCGTCAATTCAACTCCTATTGAGGCCCAAAGTCTCCTCACTCTTTCCTCAATCATATGTGCGCCCTAAATGCAGAAAGAAAAAACGAATTATTGTATTCCAAACATCTAACTTTATCTTTGGTTATAACGAAAATGTATACTGAATGTAGAGGTTATGTGGATTATCTGTAAACAGGCTTCCGAAATTCAGCATTAAATCTACCCTAATAGTGTTAGAGTCATACTACACTCCACTGTTATATGGAACATTGTATAACAGCTAGAGTGGAGATGGGAGAGTGTGAACGTGTGAAAGTACACAAAGTCTATAATTGTTGTTTTTATAATCCATGCCAAGTTTCACGAACGTTTCTCTCTTTCAAATTCTTGGAGGACCATCATATTTAAAAGGGAAACACATTGCATGATATTTGTGTAAAAAAGCTTTATCATAACAGTTTCAAAAGTGCCTCCTTTTTCTCATTGAAACGTTTCAATTTCAAAACATTTTGACAATTATTCATTTATTTGTTCATGTATACAGATTCTTATATTAATTTAACAGAATATGAGCGATTTATGTAGGCTCTAATTCGTGATTCACCATAATTGCAACAGTTTCTCTAAAATGATGGTCCCCAATAACTCATTTTAAATAGTGAGGTTTTTAAATCAATCAAATAAAATGTGTATTAATTCAAAATGGCTACATGTAATCTAGTAATAGTCATGTTAATTAAATGTATATATTTAAAAATAGTAATTTTTTGGTATTCTTAACTATATTTATTCAAAGTGAAACAGTCAATCAGTTATTTCAAAAGTCCCCAGAATTTCTTAGTGACCTTACCTGTGCTTTTTGAGTAGTTCAGCATGTCCAGAGTCCTCCTCCTGTTCCTGAGGGAGAGATACAGAGCCTGCCACTCTTAAAAACAAGCCTGAAGGTTTAACCCTAACCCTACCCAGCCAATGAAACCAGCTCTGTGTTTTGCTGACCAATAATTCCCAGAAGGATGTGATGATGCACATGTGGTACTGTCATATCTCTGAGACTGACTCTGTAGGATGCATATGATCTCTCATTTGGAAAATATCTGATTAAGAGAAGTGTTATTGGCATCCTGATTTGAACAATGTTACTTCTAAATCAACAGATCAATGCAACCATACTGCATGTATCCAACACTGCAACTGCACATAGATATTTGTCATGACAATCTGTATTAACCTGTTAACCCCAAGGACCCCCTCGGCGGGTCCCTTTTTATCTTTGTTCACGACACTGTGTCTCAGGGGATCTTAATATTTAAGAACCTATTAATGTGTTATACCAGATTAACGGGAATAATCTCAGCTAACTGACAAACCATTTTTACTAGGGATGCACGATATTGGTTTTTTGAAACCGATACCGATACCGATAACTTCCTGCTTCTCAAGACCGATACCGATAACCGATAATAAAAAAATGTACACCACTAATTATTTTAACACATTTTTTTCCTTGGCCGCCCCGTAGTTTCAGAGCGCATCGAGTTTAAAATACCATCTACAAGCTGATGCTGACAGCCCCGCTCCTGCTGCCCGCTTGTGGCAGGCCACACTTCCACGCTCACCGGCAGGCACCGACTGGCCATCTGCAGGACCGGGAGGGTGTGGTGCGAGCGAGCGAGAGAGAGAGACCTTACGTGCATTGTTGTTGTTAGCATCTGGTGCTAGCTAGCTGCGCTAACGGATATAAGGAGCTGTTTCAATGAAAACAGAGGAGCGACATTTCGCCACAACTGCGCCGAGCACTTGACTTTATGCAGGAAGCAGACAGCGGGACATTGTAGGAGAAGTCAGCACACTCAGCAGCACGGATAGTGCAACATGAACGGGAGGCGTGTGGCGTAGTGGGTTGTCCGTAGGTGTTCGGATCAGGGGGTCACAGGTTCAAACCCCGCTGCAGTCAGCATGTCGTTGTGTCCCTGGGCAAGACACTTCACCCCACATTGCTCCTGTGGGGATTGCCCACAGTACTGAGTATGTAAGTCGCTTTGGATAAAAGCGTCTAACAAGTGACATGTAATGTAATGTAATGAGTGCAGCTTCCAGGCAGCTCCGGTTCAAGCATATGCCTTCAGTTGCACATAGCTCCAACGCGTGCGCACACACACACACACACACACACTTTGTATTGTATTATTGTCTTCGTACGCTTCGATGGCGATGTTTCAGGTGACTGATCAGGTTCGAAGTATTAGGGAGCGCTGGATTTGTGAAGAACTCCCCTCTTCCTAAACCACTAATACCACAGTACTGGCAAAACGGGAGGAGCCGAGTGAAAAACAAGCGCCCCTCATCCCAATCCACCCACACCGCAGGATCTCTTTCTTTCTTTTTACCCAAAAAATATATTGTATATTATCGGGGCTATTAATACTGTTATCGGGTTTATCGGGATGACGTCATAATTCCTAATATCGGGCCGATAATTATCGTGCATCCCTAATTTGTACCAAAACAAAACACAAGTCTCATAAGAAGCATCTAAATGACCCCCGAGTGAAAAATGCTAACGCACTTTGGCATATAACTCAAGATAAAAGACACCCTTATTACCTATCGTAGCTGCACATACAAGATATCCGATTAAAGCTGAGGTTCCACAGATTATTTAGGTAGAGTATCATCACTGAGTGATCCGAACTCGCGACAGGGGAAGCAAACACAGACATCACAACACGTACCTTTACGGAGCTTTTACGGGAGATCGTCTCACCGTAGCTGTCAATCTGATCAAAATACTTGTTCAATGGCATTAAAACGAGAAAAAACGCGGCTGAATCGGTTAATCCATAGGTTGATAATGTTTCTGGGTAATAATTTTTTTAATTTATAATCCATAATTCCATTTTTATGTAAAAATCGGAGAGTAAAAGTTAGCTGCGAGCAAGGGGGGCCAGAGATAGGTCAAATGCACCCAAATTACCCCAGAAGTGTTTTTTTGGACGGACACAATCATTTACATATTTTTACTGTGTTCAATCTGAATTTACTTTAAAATAAAAACATCTATATTGACTCTGACACTTCTACATCCAACTCACAGGTGTAACCTTGCTTTGAGATAAAAAGATTATTAATTTAACCCTTTTAGAAGGGAAGATATGGTCATTTGTTCTGGGAATGTCATTTTCGAGCCTGAGACCTGAAAAACAGGCTCGGTGCTTATTAAGTAGATTTATCTTAAATTTCCACAATCACCGTTTGATTTGCTCTACATTTTATAATAACAAATATATATGTTCTTGTACAAGGAGACACATTTCAGGTAAATACACAAAAGGCACAAAGTTCACAACATCAAGCTGCAGGTTCAACGGGCGACCAACATGTGAAAACATGAGGGTGTGTCTGCTGACTGGCACCACAACACATTCACAGCTTTGCATTGACCTCTTTTTAGGGCTGTATGACTGTTTGTTGAATAATCAAGCAAAATAAAGTTCTATCTGATTCAGCTCTGAATAATTGATCCTGTAACTTCTCATGCCCCTTTCACACCAGCGCCTTTTCAGCTCCGGCTCGGAGCTAGAGCCTGAAAAGCGCCGGGTTTTCCAGTTCACACCGGAGCTGCGCCGGCTCTTAGCTCCGGAATCCGCTTCATTTCCAGCTCCAAAAAATTGTCGGTCCAGAGGCAAGAGCTTTGGAGCTAAGAGGCGACGTCGCTTACGTCTCTCTTACGTCGAGGCGTGCAGGAAACTAAACCCACCTCCCATGGGTCGACTGTTATGCCTGCCTACAAGCAGTAGTGCCTATAACACACTTTATAAAGTCAGGCAACACTAACCAGGCTTCGTGTGATTCTGTTTATTTGTGCCTTACTTTGACCATCCGTTCACTGTTATCGATCATTGTGGAGAGAGGTGTTGTTTTGTATTATTGCAGCTATCGGATGCAAGTAGTCAGTTTAGCTTCGGTTGCTATGCTAACATCACCCGTTTTATACCAGAGAAACTTTCATAACAGCGTTGTGATACCAAACAGCGTCAATTCAGACTGACACACATTCACTTAGGCTAAGGGAACTGGGGAGATGCATCAGCTGCTTGTGTGAGTCGGACAGTGAATACTTTAGAGCGGCCGCTGCAGTGTGAGCTAACCGGGAGCTAACGGGAGAAGAAACTCTGTGGAAGAGCAGCCAGCACTGCAGCGGTCGGTAAATGCTGCAGAAACACATTAATAAACAATGAACCACGGCACTCTGGAGCAAAGTATAAGGTTGGAGAAGTCGTTATTCAATTTATTCTGGCTTCGTGTGATTAAAAGCAACACGATCATCGACCCGACGCAGTTGTTGTTGTTGTGAGCTGCCGTTTGGGAGCAAATCAGCGATGTAAACGGTGACGTCATGACGCAGCAAGGGCAGCTTTGGGGCGCCAGTGGGCGGTGTGCACAGAGCGGGAGCTGAAAAGGGAAACCGGAGCTGAACCAGAAAAGCTCCCGCTCGGAGCTAGAAACTGAAAAGCGCTGGTGTGAAAGCCGCATTAGAGGCAGGTCCCAAGAGCAACCTTTTTGTCTATATTCAAAGCTGAACTTGCATTTAGTTGAGCTCTTTCTATACTAATAGTGGTGCAGTGATGAAAATATAAAAAACTGTTCACAAAGAGACGAGGGAACCCTGGAGTGCTAATACACTAACTAATCTCCGGGTTATGGACTCATTCCTGCCCCACTCTATAGAAATCAAGACATGTTCTCCAAGGCTGACCTACAAAGAGATTACACTAGGGCAGACATGTACGATTTATTTCCTTATTGTATAATATAATGTGAAATTCCAATCACAGCTTCAAAAAGTCCCAATGATATTCAGTCTGCAAATACTGATATAAAAACAGAAACACCAAAAATACGTCTACTTTAAGGAGCAGTTACAAAAAAGAAAAATGACTTTAATGACAAAACGATAAAAATGAAAATACAAATATTTGCAGAGCTCACCGATTACGCGATAGGTTTCATGGTTGTCACTTTGAAAGCAACTAAGCGGTGTACTGGTAGGCATTCAGTCAAAGGGCTAACACATACTGATAACCACAGGATATTTAAGATTTTAACCAAACCGTAATTGCTTTGGGCTGTAAGAGATAATTCAAATCAGAACCAGAACCTTGTAGCTTTGAGGCGACAGTGCTAATCAATGCACAGCACAAAGACGCCCTGTATTTAAAGCCACGGACAGATCTACCAAGAGTTCAGCATAATGTTGTTTCTTACTAAAAGTCATACAAATGTGAAATGAATATCCAGATTACGATTAGAATAATAAAACATATCACCAATATGGTAAATGGTTGACTATACACATCTGCCTCACATGGAACAGATAGCATTATTAGCATGTGTTTGTGCATGTGGTGAAAGTGTTACAAAGTGTGTGATAAACCACGCTGAAAACATATAGTGAGATGGCTACAGAGGTGTTAACGTTGATGATCGTTTAACCACAATGCTTGCCTCAGTTGTTGGCACCAGAGCATGAGAAAAATGTACAATTTTTTGATAAATGGTTTGTGCCCATGACAACTGTTTGGCATGGTTACAGCTTAGCCCAGGTGTTGACTGTTCTTGATCCATAGTGTGGTTTTGTATATGTGGTTATTGTAAACTATAGTGTGAAACTGGTGACCCAGTGTTCAACCTGTAAACACAACAACCAGGTTGAACGGTGATTGGCTCCTCGGCAGGATGGCTGTTTCTTTCTTAAATGGTTCCCATCAAGCTTTAACATTACTCAGAACTACTTTCTTTTTTTGAATGTATTCAAAAAACTTATTTTCATTAGGTTTCAGACAATTATTTGGTCTCATAATGCATACTTTGTTAAGGAATTTCTGAGTTGAATATAATAACATGTTTCACTGTTCAACAAAAAAATGTCATCAATGCTTTTTTAGAGGATTGATGTGCCATTCATCAGGACATTATTTGCACAATTAAAAGCTATTAGATTGGCAGAACTTTATGTCAGTAGGTCACTAATAAAATGCTTATTGATCTTAAATCATACCTTTTATTAAGTTTTCCTTGATGAAAAAAACGATTTACTTATTGCCATGACCAAATCATAAATGCCAGTCATCAGTGCAACATCTAAGTACAGTAGATTCAATATAATATCACATAGGAGAACAACTGCAAATACTCCCACATTTGAGGCAGAGAGATTTGATTTTATCTCAATTTTGCTTGAAGGATAACACATTTTTTTATTGGATAATTAAAATAAGTGACCATAATGTTTCCTTATAACTCATGAGGTCAGTTGTAATTAACCTAGACCAGGGGTCTGCAACCTTTTTGACCAAAAGAGCCATTTTGCCCCCTTTTCTAACAATTTGTTTTGTCTGGAGCCGCAAAACATATTTGATAGCTTATAAAGTTGTATTTATTGTTATATCATACACACAAACTACAGTTTTTTTGCATTTATTATTTATAAAACTGTTAACCTCTAATAAGAAACAAAGAACTCTTATAAGGAGAATTAAAAAAAATACACAGGCCTACTTTAAAATAAATTAAACACAGCACTTGGGGAGTCCTCTGCACATTTGAAGAAAATGAATATAATTAAAATGGGCCCACTTTGAAATAAATACAAGATACGAAACATTTTCAACAATGCAACATTTAAATAGTCCTACAAATGTTGTACTTGTATTTAATTGCCTTCTTATTTATGTCTAAACAATGGTCTAAACTCAAGGGAGCCAGAGCAAAGGGCTTAAAGAGCCGCGGGATGCCGACCCCTGACCTATACAGAGCAACATGTAAAATACAGAATATGTTTTGGTAACAGTCATTTCATTTTGACCTGCTCATCAATTACAAAACTCACTTTCAGGTGGAGGTTTTCCATTTGTACACAGAGTGATCCAGATTTGGTGAAGCTTTTGGATACTTATATATTCAAAAGCAAACTGAAACCTTTTATTTTATCATGCTTATTGATAACATACTGCAATGTTTGTCTGTAGCTGTTTTCATCGTTTTTCTAATTGCATTAACTCGTATTTTATTCATGATATATTTTCTTTGCATAATATTGCTTTTTGCTTTATGTATTGATGCATTAGGCTGTACTCTCAGTGACTACTCATTAAATACACATGCACAGTCCAATACTACTGTTTATGCACAGTCTATTTTTATGATGCCTGTAATGTTTAGGTTTTTTGGAAATGTGCTAGGGTTAGGGTTAGGGTTAATTAAATAAGCACAGAGGTCAGAGTTACAGGTGGTGTTGCACTGGACTGCAATATATATTTAGAGGTGTTACATGTATACAAATATGAATGGTAGTATTCATGGCAGAGTATTATTGTTATGGTCATATTTAATTTTCCAAAGCAGCAATCCCAATTTTCAGTACAGATAACCTCAGGGATACGCATCCCTCGCCATATTTTATGGCGAGGGATGCGTATCCCTCGCCATAAAATATGATGTCACTATAACTCCTATACAAATGTTCAAAGAGTGCTCAAACTTCACATGTGTGCTAACAGTACAGCCGTGAAGACATCTCCAGGACAGTTTTGAGATTTCTTCAAATGCCGTTGCCATGGCAACTAGTGCTGCGTACCGGTACGCCGAACCGGTACTGGACTTGTAAAAAGTTTCGGTTCAAGTCCGGTTAAAACCGGAACGTCGGGAACCGGTACTTGGACTCGCAAAAAAACTAGCACTTACGTATATTCTGGTGTCTGTGGTTATTTAAACATTCCCTGATAAACATTATTCAGCGTCAATAAATGAGTGCTAATCCCAGTGTGCTCAGTGTACAACATCACATGTCATTTCACCTTCGATTCACGGTTTGAAAACCTAGCATTTCGCCACATGCTAATGCTAACCGGAAGTGAAGAATTTTCAGAATAAAAGTATTAAGTTAATAGTGTGAACTTCCTGTTTTTTCCGAATAAAACTGATTTAAATTAAATAGTGTATTTAATTCAAAATTACGCCATATCAACATTGATTTTTAATTTCTAACAGTATGTATGTACATCACTATGTATGTAGTATTAGGGATGCCAGCGATTATTCGATTATTCGAATATTCGTTACAGTCTCCATAATCGAATATTATTTTTAAAAATCGATTTTATTTATATATATATTTTTTATTATTTATGTTTTTTTTTTTTTTTCTGGCTTAATTTCAACCAAAATATAGACTAATGCTAATAATAGTAATAGTATTAATAATTGTAATAATAATAATAATATATAATATTTTTATAGCTCCTTTCAGGAAACCCAAGGTCGCTTTACAAGTCGGGTAGGGGGGGGGGGAGTAGTGGAAAAATAAACCTATTAAACTAACTAGTGGGGAAAGCCTTAGTAAAAAGGTGCGTTTTGAGGGCTTTTTTGAAAATGTCCAGGGTTGGGGCGCTGCGGATTTCAGGGGGGAGAGAGTTCCAGAGGGTGGGGGATGCCACACTGAAGGCTCTGTCACCAAAAGTCCGCCAATGGCCATTGGTCACACCACCAGTTTGTTTTACTGTAAACTTGGAGGAAGCCTGCGTGCAGAGCAGACTGCTGCTGCAGCTGCTACACACCGACCCCCCCCTCTCCCTCACACGTGCGACTAAAGATGAACAAAGCGGCAGGTAAAAAGAGTTCCTCCTCGTGGAACTACTTCGAACATACAAGTCCAAAGGAAGTTAAATGCAAGCTCTGCGAAAAGACGTTGGTCTATCACAACTCAACCTCAACAATGCGTTCGCATTTGAGTGCGAAGCACGCCAAAGAGGTTACAGAGAAAGACGCAGCACAGCCGGCCATTACCAACTTCACTTCAAGGCCACGTCGTTGTGATGACATGCTTGTTTGTTGTTTGTACTGTTAAACATGTTCCAGTAAAGAAAACAACGGAATTCCTTTTGTCTGAGTTTTTTTGTTTTTTCGTTTTTTTTTTTTTTCTCCCGCGGGGGGGGGTCGAATAATCGATTATTATTCGCCAGGGCTGCCGAATAATCGATTTTGATCATGGTCAGTTTCTGGCAACCCTATGTAGTATACTGTATAATGTACACATGTAGAGTTGTAGAAAAGACATGGTGTACAGACAGTACAGTACACTCTGACTGTATAGTCACTACAGTGTATACTGTATAGTAGGTGTGTAACAGTGGAATGCGTATAGTCTACTCTACACTCTACCTTTCAGCAACGTTTTAGGGATTTAGGCTCAGTCAGCTCAGGGACTGTTTGGTTACTTTAGTTTGGTAAATGAAATAAATGTTTGAACTTTGTAGTAGTTACTGTCATAAGTCATTTGTAGACTAAGTGGCAAAAAGTGTTTGAATTTGAGTTGATTATGAGTTTATTTTCAATTGATAATTAGCTAACTTGACACAAGCCATGGGTTCAGGTCCGGACTTATAAGTCCGGACCTGAACCTGAACCTCTGGACTTGAGTCCGGACCTGAACCTGAATGTGAGTCCAGGTACGCAGCACTAATGGCAACACAATGCTCACCATGAAACACGGTGTTCTCATAACTTCAGTGAAAATACTCAAAATGGCCCAAAACTTCACAGGTTTGGTAACAATGCAGCCATCAACACATCTAAGAGTATTATGGGATGTCATCAAATGTCGTTGCCATGGCGACAGATCATTCACCATCAAGTTAGTTCAAAAGTTTGCAGTCAAAATATTCTGCTGCTTTCCCAAGCCTTTTTACTTTCTTTTCTCATCTTAATACAAATTCATTCACTACTACTTACATCTGATATTTAACTCCTTCAGCCTATTTTCAGCTGCAGAAACCATTCAACTATTACGTTATTCAGCTATTTCAGGACATCAAGGCTATACATGTTGTTGTTTATACCTTTTTTTAAACCTTTTCTTTTAAATATTAAGCTTTTTCTGCATTTTATTAGCTAAAAGCAGCTACCATTCAGCTAATAACATTCAGCTTTTTCTGCATTTTCAGCTAAATTCAGCCATAAATGTTCACAGTTTACAGCATTCGCACGCATTTTCTGCAGGAAATGCATTTTCTAGTTAACTTTGTTTCTCTTGTCTATTTGCCACTGTAAAACACACAAGTAAATCTATCATTGTTATTTAAATATAAATAAGAATGTGAAGATCAATTTATATTTAAAAAATGTATAGAACAAAGTGTATACAATAAAATATGCCTTGGTTATTAATACAATTCAAAAACTGTACTTAGGTTGTTGGACAGTACAGATTCCAGGTCTGCTTAAAAAGAAAGATCATTTTGACTAGTAATGAATTATTCAGTGCGGCAATTTTTTTTTTTTTAAATGAATATTACATTTTCATTTTATTTCTGCAATTTGCTTTACAGCACTGCACTTATTAGGTGGGGTAATTGAAATACAGAAGAGTATCCATTATTAATAGAAAGCAACTTTCCTTTTCCTCACTGTCTGTCTGTGTGATTCTAAAACAAGAGCCGCTGAAGGTGTGAAGAGAGAGCAAGGGGGAATGGTGAGAAATAAAAAGAGTTTCAGAGCAAGACACGTACGTGGGTGTCCACATTATTTAGAACAAAATGAAAAAATGCAAAGACAAGCCACTGGAGGGCGATTTGGAACCAGCTGTAGTGATTATTGCAGCAATAGCACAACTCAAACAAGGACTGTGGAACCATATAAATCCATTTATCACTGAATATTCATTTACAACTCAAAAAATGTTTAAGTGGCTGGCAGTGGATTTGTCTCTGAGTGTTACTTACTAATATCTTTATTCTTCAAACGTTTTCAGAACATTGCTTTTTTAAACCCTACGTAAAGAAATAAAACACTTTTTCCATTTAACAGGAGAAATTCTCCAATGTATGCCAAATGTACGTTAATACAAAAAAGAAGTAAACTTGGGATTCAAAATCAAGCCATCAGTTTGAAAAATAACTCACAAATATATTACATTTCAAAACATATGTAGGGGTTTTTCTCTTATTAAATGTCATATTTTACATTTTAGTCAGAACGTCCTATTATAACATTTTTCAAGTCTTACCATATTTGTATTTTCTCAGTATGACACAAGTATTTGCAGGGGAAGAACGGGTAGTGGTTTTATTTGATGTTGAACAAGTAACAGGCAGTTTGATAAGTGTTAAGATGTTATGAGTCATTCTGTCTGCTGCAGTCTCTCTAGTCCAGAGAAGGATACATCGACATGTGGACTGCAGGGGCCACAAATTTCTGATTGAAAAACGACCATACTACAGCCAGTAGCCCCAAGATATTGACGCTCTGATTGATTGGCTGCCAATCATTAACGGCCAATATTCAGCAAAAAATTGCAATCAGCAATAATGCCTTCATTGTGAACATCAAATTCATGTTAAAATCGGAATGAGGACAGCTAGCTGTTAGCTGTTAGCAACCAGTGGGCAGCACAGTGTAGCTTGGCTAAATAAAGAAGCTTAAATCATAATGCATTCAAGCTCTGTTCGGTAAAAAGTAAGAATAATGAGTTTGGGGTAAAGGTCAATAATAGCAATTAAAACAATCGGCTAACTCGGCATAAAGCAAGACGGGATGCGAGTGAGTCTAAATAAGACACTTTTTCTTGTGGCATGAGCCTTTTTGAGGTAAAAAAGTAGGTAAACATTTACTTGGGACAAGCATTACAATTGATACAGACTATAAAAAGCATACTGTATTAAATGAAAATGTCCCATATAGAAGCATGTTTGTCCTAAAAACACATAGATATATACAAATGGAAAACTGATGAGCAAGTTAATCAGGGTTGCCAACTTTGGGTACCTGGCTGGAGTGAGATTTTGATATCATGGGTTTAATTACACATATGCACACTAAATAACTGCTATCGTGTCAGTAGCAGGACCATATAGGATATATATACAATATATACAAATACACAATATTGGACCCGGACTATAAAGGGCACAACGTTTCATTCAGTAATGAAAGTCAAACACATGTTTGTTTCCACTGTTTTATTGTGTGCCTGTCGCGATTCACATATAAGCAATTCATTGACAATAAATAAAAATAACCTCGATAAATTGCCATTTACATGAGGATGTGACTAGCAGTTTGAAAGGATGTACTTGAATTATTATTATATATTATCATGATGTCAGTGGTCTAAAATGGTCATACAACGACAATATTATCGTTTAGCGCAATAATTGCCGGGAAAATGTGTCCAACAAAATTAATTATCGTGAGAGGCCTAAACATGAAACAAATCATGTTTATGTTTTTGTTTCTGATGAGATAAAAACACAAACAAATCTACAGACTTACTCCAAACTGCCAAATATATTAATTAACGCACTCTCACTCTCATATAGTCTTTGACTATTTTGGCCTAGTTAGTAGAACAATAAGCAGCAGACTTTTACTTGTTATCATTTCTACTGGATCTTAGATCTGCGCATGCGCAATACGGGTCGGGGATTGACCAACCGGCTCCCACTGCTCTGCTGTCTGTTAACGTTGTTAAGAGTGGTGGGGGCGGGGAGGGAGCGGATCCACAGCTTGAGCAGCTGTCAACTCAACATTGTAAATAACCAACCAAAACCGATCGCCGGTTCATCTTGTTTTTGGCGTGAGAATAGTTTGGGCAGCGTGAGAGCGTGAGATTTAGAGTGAAAGCCAGATGTGTGAGAGTTGGCAACCCTGAGTTAATGGAAAAACTGTGTAAATATGAAACACAAATTGTGCTTACATTTATAAAATCTGTAAAAACAGTAGTCAGGTGTCATGATATTATTTTTTGGTTGATCAACATCCTTGACTTGCTTTTCTGACTTCCAAAAATGTCCCTAAATGTCTTTCAACATGGGTGGCATAGCTCCAAGGCTCCGAGCTGAGGTAAAGACAGAAGCCATGACAAAAAGCTCTGACTTCCTGCACATTAAAAACCACAAAACACAGGAAGTTGTTGTTTTAGACTCGTGTGTTAAAGGCAAATGCATACTTCAGTTTAGATTGATCACATGTTCTTCAAAATAAAAGAAACCAACATGGTTTAAATACAGAAAACGTGCTGGTATTTTGTGTCTGTATTATTATTGCGGCACTTTGTCCTCATTCAAACAGCTTTCCATGAGCCCACTGAGGTATTGCTAATGTGTTTTAGGAGGTTTGTTTTACTGTATGTGGCAGCAGCTTCCTGATTCCAGGCATGTTTCTGCCCAGGCCGCCTTCCCTGCTGCAGGAGGAAATCCCTTAAGAGTGTTTTCACTGACTATCTGCACAAGAGCAGGAAACAGGGACGTGCTGCCTCCTTCTACCCACAATACCACCAACAAAAGGTCAGTCCCACACTTATATCACAGTATTATCATGAGTTAATGGCCAACAGGAGTTTGTGAGCACATACCAAGCCAACACATACTTAACTGATAAATATGGGCTTGCAGTTTGTCTTATGTCTTAAGTCAACCTAACCTTATTTGGACAAATCAGACTTAAAATAAATGATTCTGCCTCTTTGAATTTCTCTTCCCTGACAGTGTGTATTCCTCCTAAAGACCGTTCTGATATCATTTTAGTTGCAGCTCAGTGTGTTCCTTAAATAACTGTTCTACTGATTATAAAACCGTTTCATGTTATGACAAATTGAGCAGCTCGGTAAATGAGCCCCAACAACATCTGATAATACATCAGTCACTTGACTGCAGAAAAAAGACACTTAGGGAAGTGGATGACTTTTCCAATTAATCTTAAATCTTTAAAGCTGTATTACTCGTTTTTTGAACAACTGGAAAATATGACCGAGACATTAAAATGGTTTCGCTATAAAATATGAACCCACAGAAAACTGTAATCTGACTTTGGAGTTCCCCTCAGCTCTTCAAGCGGATTAATAGTATATCTTTCTGCTTATCGTTTAAGATAAAAAATGTTAGAGAATACCTGGTGGAGAAGCTTAAGAGACAGATATTTCCCCCAGGAGGAGACCAAAACAGAGCAGAAAGTTCCGGTTATATACAGTGTTTCCATTAGCCAGTATTTACCAGACAAATAAAAGTCAATCTTTAAGGCTCAGAGTAAAAAGAACAAAAGGTTTCAGTTACTCCCCGTGCAAAGACAGAACCTACATCCCCACAAAGAACGATGGAGGATGAGTTAACGACAGGAACTAACTGTGGCCGAACGTCAATACTAGTTAGTTTGGTGAAAAGTTGTACTATATATCGAACTGGCGGTACTTTGTGAATATTACCTGTCTATCGTCTCTCCTACATGGTCACACTGATGATCGGACGTTTACTGACTTTCCTGTTGTGCTAATTCTGGCTGGAGAGAGTTTATTAATAGCGGTCGCATATCCTTTAAAGACTAGCCATTAATGTGCGCGTCATAGGTGCCCTTCGGTTATGAAGGCTTTAACATTTGTCAAAAATAATTTGCATGTTTAATTGACAGTATTTCCTGAGCCGATAAATAATATCTGTGAATAATTTGATACTCTAGTAATACTCTAGTAATCTATCAGTAGAATATCAACTCTATAAAATGTATCTAAAAACTTTGTTCAATGTAATAGTCACATCTTATTTATGATGTGTAAAACATTTTTATTTTATTATCTTTTCTTTTTAATGACTGATTTTAAATGCCATTTTCTTAATGTCTTAAAGCACCTTGAATTGCCTTGTGTTGAAAGGTGCTATATAAATAAACTTGCCTTGCCTTGCCTAAAGACTCATACAGTAGCAGTCTGAGCTTTGGAAATATTATATTGACTTAAAATGAAGGTGCTGGCATTATTTGGCAGCTGTCAGTAAAAGTAAATCTGCGATGCTGTGAAGAAATGATAAGGCAGGCAAGGCAAGTTTATTTATATAGCACCTTTCAGCACCAGGCAATTCAAGGTGCTTTACAAAAATGAAAGACATTCAAACAAAGGCATTTAAAAACAGTAAAAGATAATAAAAGAAACATTAAAACAAAAACAAAAAATGAAAGACATTAAGAAAATGGCATTTAAAATCAGTCATTAAAATGAAAAGATAATAAAAGAAACATTAAAAGATAAAAGTTAAAGTGCAGTCTAAGATATGAATAGTTCAATTATTTCGGTTCTTGATTTTTTATTTATTCACAGAACCTCCCTTTGGAAATCCGAACATTTCCGTCCCGATTGTTAATTTAGACTGATTGTTTTCACCATGTTATGCTCGCATGACATCCACAATCGGACCCTCAGGAGGGTGTACTAGCCCCCTGCTCTGCTTTGCGTTCCATAACAAAGTCTTTAAGTGTTACCTGAGCACCCCGTGTTACCAAAACACTATTTTTCACCCGTCGGTGCTGTGATACTTGTTCCTCAGTACAAATCACCCAAAAACGGATCGTAAACCCTGGCTACGATGGATATCCCAAATATCCTACTTTCGAGCAGTCCCTCTCATAAATGTCATGGAGAAAATTAATTACTTTTAAATTTAAAACATTAAAAGAAAAAATACATGGATAAAAGTTACAGTGCAGTCTAAGATATGAATAGTTCAATTAAAAGCAGCGACAAAAAGAAAAGTCTTCCCCCTGGATTTAAAAGTAGTCAGAGTTGCAGCGGACCTGCAGGTTTCTGGGAGTTTGTTCCAGATATTTGGAGCATAATAACTGAACGCTGCTTCTCCATGTTTAGTTCTGACTCTGATAAGTCCTAAAAATAAAAAAAATGTAAAAGTTACAAGTAATACCAGATATTATGTAAGCGCAGTTAGTTTGTATTAATTCCTCCTCTTACCCCTCCACAGGATACCTTACATTCATGATGAGGACATTATCTCCCTTTCATCACTTCTTTCTCTGCTATCATTCTATCTGTTCATCAGGGGAGAATAAATAAACCCACCCATGCACATGCACAACAAACCCAGACAGCAGTGCTAAGATAAAGAGGGATGGGCTTCCTCAACCCACTCAGCTCTCAGACCTCGAGCTTCAGTAATGGCAGCTCAGGTCACCGACTGACCCTGAAGTCACTGCTGATCCCCTGACCGCTGCACCATGATCCTGTACCTGCTTATTCCTGTTCTTATCCTCAGTACGTATACAACTTTTATTTTACTCAATGGTTTAAGTTTGATGATGTTTTATTTCTTAGTATTTCCTGTTTTATCGGGTTTCCAAATGTCCATTGTTTTCCCCGTGTGGGATAGATAAAGGAAGAAGGTGGTGCGGTGGGGGGTTAGTTTTGGCTGGTACGAGTCCTTTTTTTAAATGGGTTGTAATTGTTTGTGTGATGTTAAAAAATTGCTTCATTTAATCCGTTTCTACAGATAATGTGGAATCACAAACAGCCAACATGACAGAGGAAGAGAAGAGCAGAGATTTGAGGAACCAAACATTCAATGAGTTCAAAACCAACAACAGTAAGGCTGACCTTTTGTTTTCATTTTCTGTGCATGAGCAGAGCTGCAATTACTGACTTTCTTCATTTTCAGTGTCGGTTTTTGTCAATTGGTATGTAAGATGTCATATAGTTTAATATTTCCATTACATCAGATTACTCATTATGTTTGCACAATAATTATAAAGCTTCAAATATTCTTTATTAAAGACTGAGAAAAACCATCACATTTTTACTTCTGAAACCAGAACAGAAGCTAAAACTAGTGAAATGTACGCGATCTGTGTCAAATGTAGGTTCAATGATTCATCAATTATAAAAATTGCAAGTAATTGTCTGAAAATCAATAACTAAGTGTTATGTCGAAACCATTACCAAAATGGAGTTAAATATACCACAAAGAAAAGCAGGAAGTCCTGATATTTGCAAAAGCCAATAGAACAAAACTGATTGGTTGATCACGTTTCCCTTTAATGTTATGATTAGCTCTTCATTTGTGATTCACACATACAATGTTGCCGTGTTAATAAGATGATGTTGTCATGGTGTGGATTGGATATCATTCATTCACCAAATATGAAGCATATTGCTCAAATAAAAACAATACTTTTTTGCAAGCAGGTACAATGGAAACAGGCAACTGGACATCCAGTTTGAACAGAGAAGAGAAGACTCTGATTGAGGATGAACTGGAACACAACCAAACATCTGGTATCACAGAGGATGATGGTGAGTTTTTCTACTCATTCTGTGCGAAGAAAGGAAACCCCTCAGTCCTTATCAGTTCCTTAAAATACCTTACTTAATGGTGGGTTCACACCAAAGGTATGGCACCAATAGGAGGATGACATTCATTTCAAACATTTATTTACATGTTTACATTTTCTGACTGGTGTGCGTTCAGAAAGGCAAAACTCAAACGATAAAAAATGTTTTAATCTTTTAGGGGCTGGGTAGATAGCTTGGTAGCTTGCTTAATCCACAGTGCTTCCATTCTGCACTGGTTACTGAATATAAAAAGCAGGCTAGTAAACAGTGGCAGCGGTTGGAGAATACGGAGCTGCTCCCCACTCTGACCCTCAAACTAATCACCTGGGGCAGAGCGATCACGGAGCCAGCTATTACGGAATCAATTGTGGTCTGATAAAACCTTAATTCATCATAGGTTAAGCAAACACTTGAATTGGCAACTTTTTCACCTGTCACCAAAACAGGAAAAGAAAACACCTCAACCAAATAAATTACACATAAATGGGCGCTTTGAGTTATTGGTTCAAATGGATTTTGGCTTTACCGCAGAAACACAACGCAATTTAAAAACAGCACCAAGAGTGCTAATGCCCCAGGGTTTGTTTCAATGGGACGAAAAAAAGACTATTGTGGATGCAAGTAAATACATTTGAAAACGATGTGATCAGGAATGTATCACTTTCAGGTAGTGTACTCTGGTCTACTGAATAAGCTTATGACGTGAAAAGTATGAAATGGGAGTCAATTCAAAGTAGCTGTGCTGTATATTAAGCCGCTTGACACAGTACATCCACTTTCATACATCTAATTTAGCAAAACACTCAGTTTGTGCATTATGATAATAGCCTTAATTGTATTTTTCTGTTGCTTTTGGTTCATGCATGTCTCAAATATATCTTTTTATTTATTGCAGAGAGATTTCAGGACCAAGAAATGTGGTACCCACACAGACATTGCAATGTGTCCGAGCTGGAAAAGTTGATTCACTTATGTGAGGACGATTTTCACATGAAAATGTCAATTAGCACAGAAGACAGGTGTGTGCTTGACAATATATTCAGGTAAGGAATACCAAATATCTACAGGGTAACATTTGTTCTTGATGGCTTGACTTTTACACAAGCTTCTTTTGTTTTCTGATGAATACAATACCAGAAAGATCAGTACATTATTGGATTGTGAATGTTGATGTTGATAAATGTGTTTATCCAGGTTGCAAACGTATATTAGTTGTCCATTGTCTAGTGAAACTACCCAATTTTCCAGAATAAGAAAGTTTGCCATAGGGTTTTTTTCTCTGCTAGCCTCTGGTACTAAGTGATCCCTGCAAGATCACTTGATTAATGCATCTGGACATTTACTACAGCAAATATGGACTAAAAAGTAAAATATTTCAACCCAAAATGTACTGGGGTGGTGTGATACATGTTATGGGGGGGGGGGGGCAGACTTTGGACCCCCCCCCCCCCGGAATAGGCGGAACTAACGATATTTGCCATTCTAGTCGGACCCATTAGAGCAGGGGTCTCCAACACGTTGATCGCGAGCTACCGGTAGCTCGCAAGCCCTCAATAGCCCCCACTTTACAAATATGTTTTGTTTGTTTTTTAACGCAAGCCGTCATCGCCACAGAGGAGCACACAGCCTCTGTGAGCGAGCACACCTTTATCTATTTAATATAGTTGTAAACAATTAAGTAAGAAATCATTCCAATGTATACTGTAGCACAGTAAAAAAACAGTTTCAAAAAGAAACTGATTAGTAAAATATGCATAAATAAAAAGAAAGAATGCTAACTATAGGTAACATAAGATAAGAATAAACTAGTTTAAATTATTAATTTTGTGCTCAAAGTGCAACAGATTGATGCATTTAAATTCAACATTTAAAAAAAAAACTTCCCGGGGGTGCATGCCCCCTGGATCCCCCGAGAGGATGTGAGGTCCACCCCCAAATAAAGCAGGTTCAAATAATTAAATTGCATACAATTTATTTTTTATTTTATTTTCATACAATTAATTTATTCTGAAGAACCAGCACCTTACCGTGGTAGAGAGGTTTGTGTGCCCTGATGAACCTGGGGGCTGTGTTGTCTGGAACCTTGTGTTCCTGGTAGGGTCTCCCATGGCAAATTGGTCTCAGGCAAGGGGCCAGACTAAGATTGGTTCAAAAGACCTCATGAAAGGAAAAACAAGAAGTGAGGATACCCGGCCCGGAGGAAGCCCGGGGTCCCCTTCTGGAGCCAGGCCCAGAAGGAGGACTCGTCGGCGAGCGTCTGGTGGCCAGGCTTGCCACGGAGCCCGGCCGGGCCCAGCCCAAAAAGGCAACGTGGGCAACACCTCCGCTTCTCTGTCCCGCGGGCCCACCACCTACGGGAAACATCGATGGGGTCGGGTGCGCTGCCAGACGGGTGGCAGTGAAAGCGGAGGGTCTCGACGGACCAGACCCGGGCGGCAGAAGCTGGCTTTGGGGACGTGAAACGTCACCTCTCTGGGGGGGAAGGAGCCGGAGCTTGTGCGGGAGGTGGAGCGGTACCAGTTGGATCTGGTTCGGCTCACCTCTACGCACAGCGTCGGCTCTGGAACCTTACTTCTGGATAGGGGTTGGACTCTATTCTTCTCCGGAGTTGCTCAAGGTGTGAGGCGCCGGGCGGGTGTGGGGATACTCACAAGTCCCCGGTTAGGTGCTTCGTTGTTGGAGTTTACCCCAGTGGACGAGAGGGTCGCCTCCCTACGCCTGCGGGTTATGGGGGGGAAAACTCTGACTGTTGTGTGTGCTTATGCACCCAACAGCAGTTCAGAGTATTCGGCCTTCTTGGAGACCCTGGAAAGAGTCCTGTATGGGGCTCCTGAAGGGGACTCCTTAGTCTTGCTGGGAGACTTCAACGCACATGTGGGCAATGATGGAGACACTTGGAGGGGCGTGATTGGGAGGAACGGCCCCCCTGATCTGAACCGGAGTGGTGGTTTGTTACTGGACTTCTGTGCTAGTCATGGATTGGCCATAACAAACACCATGTTCGAACATAAGGATGCTCATAAGTGTACGTGGTACCAGAGCACCCTAGGCAGAAGGTCCATGATCGATTTCGTTATCGTATCATCGGACCTGAGGCCGTATGTTTTGGACACTCGGGTAAAGAGAGAGGCGGAGTTGTCAACTGATCACCATCTGGTGGTGAGTTGGGTCGAGTGGCGGGGGAAGCCTCTGGATAGACCTGGTAAGCCCAAACGTGTAGTTCGGGTGAACTGGGAACGTCTGGAGGAGGCCCAAGTTCAGGAGGCCTTCAACTCACACCTCCGGCGGAGCTTTTCGGGCATTCCTGTGGAGGTTGGGGACATTGAACCAGAGTGGTCGGTGTTCAAAGCCTCTATTGCCGAAGCCGCGGTGGGGAGCTGTGGTCTCAAGGTCTTAGGTGCCTCAAGGGGCGGTAACCCTCGAACCTCCTGGTGGACACCGGTGGTCAGGGAAGCCGTCCGACTGAAGAAGGAGGCCTTCAGGGATTTGTTATCCCGGGGTACTCCCGAAGCAGTTGCAAGGTACCGACAGGCCCGAAGGGCAGCAGCCTCATCCGTGGCCGAGGCAAAGCAGCGGGTGTGGGAGAAGTTCGGAGAAGACATGGAGAAGGACTTTCGGGCGGCACCAAAGTTGTTCTGGAAAACTGTCCGACACCTCAGGAGGGGGAAGCAGGGAACCATCCAAGCTGTGTACAGTAAGGATGGGACGTTGTTGACCTCAACTGATGGAGTGTTGGGACGTTGGAAGGAACACTTTGAGGAACTCCTGAACCCGACAACTCCGCCCTCTATGTTAGAGGCAGAGCTGGAGTATGACGGGGGATCAACGCCAATCTCCCGGGGGGAGGTCACTGAGGTCGTCAAACAACTCCACAGTGGCAAAGCCCCGGGGGTGGATGAGATCCGCCCGGAAATGCTGAAGGCTCTGGGTGTTGAGGGACTGTCATGGTTGACACGTCTCATCAACGTTGCGTGGAAGTCGGAAACGGTACCGAAGGAGTGGCAGACCGGGGTGGTGGTCCCCCTTTTCAAAAAGGGGGATCAGAGGGTGTGTGCCAATTACAGAGGCATCACACTACTCAGCCTCCCCGGGAAAGTTTACTCCAAGGTACTCGAAAGGAGGGTCAGGCCGATTGTCGAACCTAAGATTGAGGAGGAACAATGCGGATTCCGTCCTGGTCGTGGAACGACGGATCAGCTTTTTACTCTCGCAAGGATCCTGGAGGGGGCCTGGGAGTACGCTTATCCGGTCTACATGTGTTATGTAGACTTGGAGAAGGCGTATGACCGGGTTCCCAGGGAGTTACTGTGGGAGGTGCTGCGGGAGTATGGGGTGAGGGGGTCTCTACTCAGGGCCATCCAATCTCTGTACTCCCAAAGCGAGAGCTGTGTCCGGGTCCTCGGCAGTAAGTCGGACCCATTTCCGGTGAGGGTTGGCCTCCGCCAGGGCTGCGCTTTGTCACCAATCCTGTTTGTAATATACATGGATCGGATTTCGAGGCGTAGTCGTGGGGGGGGGGGTCTGCAGTTCGGTGGACTAAGGATTGCACCACTGCTTTTTGCAGATGATGTGGTTCTGATGGCTTCATCGGTCTGCGACCTTCAGCACTCACTGGATCGGTTCGCAACCGAGTGTGAAGCGGCTGGGATGAGGATCAGCACCTCCAAATCTGAGGCCATGGTTCTCAGCAGGAAACCGATGGACTGTCCACTCCAAGTAGGGAATGAGTCCTTACCCCAAGTGAAGGAGTTCAAGTATCTCGGGGTCTTGTTCTCGAGTGAGGGATCAATGGAGCGTGAGATGGGCCGGAGAATCGGAGCAGCGGGAGCGGTATTGCAGTCGCTTTACCGCACCGTTGTGACGAAAAGGGAGCTGAGCCAGAAGGCAAAGCTCTCTGTCTACCGGGCCATTTTCGTTCCTAGCCTCACCTATGGTCATGAAGGATGGGTCATGACCGAAAGAACGAGATCGCGGATACAAGCGGCCGAGATGGGTTTCCTCCGCCGGGTGGCTGGTGTCTCCCTTAGAGATAAGGTGAGAAGTTCGGTCATCAGGGAGGGACTCGGAGTTGAGCCGCTCCTCCTTCGCGTCGAAAGAAGCCAGTTGAGGTGGTTCGGGCACCTAGTTAGGATGCCACCTGGGCGCCTCCCTAGGGAGGTGTTCCAGGCACGTCCAGCTGGGAAGAGACCAAGGGGTAGACCTAGGACCAGGTGGAGGGATTATATCTCTTCGCTGGCCTGGGAGCGCCTTGGGATCCCCCAGTCAGAGCTGGTTGATGTCGCCAGGGAAAAGAAAGTTTGGGGCTCTCTGCTGGAACTGCTACCCCCGCGACCCGACCACGGATAAGCGGGAGAAGATGGATGGATGGATGGACAATTTATTTTAGTAAACACTGAAAACGGGTCCCACAGACCCAAACAGCACACAAAGGTTAAATGGAGGAATATAATAATGTGTAATGAAACAAATACCAATAACTATATTGCATTCTTTTCTTATGCGCAATTAATTCATACGGCCTTTGTCTTTTTCGTCCTGCATTTATTGTGCCCCCCTCAGTAAATAACTGGCCCCAGCCTGGCCCCCCCAGTCAAATTGGTCTAGAACCGCCACTGGTGTGATACAAAAGCATACCTCATAGCTGTACTTAATCACAATACAGTTTGTTGAGTAAATGCATGAAGAGTCAACAGTGCTCAGCACAGTGAATGTTTATAATATTAATGAATGAATAATCTCTCACATGCAGCTAACGTTAGCAGATCATCTGCACATCAACAGGTCACAAACAGACTCACTAACATTTCTAAAATGTCAGCTCTCTCCCACAAACAGCAGTGTCCAAGCAAACAAGATACAGTTAATAATAATACAACCTCCAAAACCAAAAAAGGACACAGCAAGGGATCAAATAAATGACACACAGACACAGCCATACACTGTGTAAATACATACACAAATAACCTACTTTCAGGACAGACATCAGGCAGAAACAGACAAAGAAAGCAGTTCACTCACGTTTGACGCCGAAGGCCATTTTTCCTTTCACCCATGACGAAAAATTGGATATTATCCATGACACAGTTGATAATTATACACCGCTACACTTATTGTTCGTTTGTTAACATAGTCCATCCTCCTGCCCTCTATCTTTCCTAGCTAGCTGACGTTAGCTATTATAAGCAACACTGTGCCACTAGCTTACTAACTCTAGTTGTTTCAAAACTGCTTTTCACTTTCCCGTGTTAGTTTGTAGGAATAAAGTACGGTACTGTACTTAAGTAATGGTTAACTTCTGACTGTTGTTATTTTTTCCCACTAACTTTTACAGTTGAGGGACGTGAATGCATTACCCTTTTTGGCCACACACACTGACGTTTAACAGCCGCTAAAAAAAACAGGGAGGCGCTGTTTCACTAACTTGAGGAAATGTAATTAAAAATGTTTAAGAGATTAAAATAGGGCTGCAGAATATTAATAATAATAATAATAATAATAATAATAATAATAATAATAGTAATAAAACAAATTATGCTTAATATGCACTACAATTAGGACATAAAAAATAAATAATAATAATTACATAAATACATACTCCTTAACAAATGCACTTTTTTAATTATTTTATTAAAAAGGAAATACATATTTTTAAATATTACATTACACTTTTGTTCAATATGAAGCAATTGGCTTGAGCAGCAGAATAGAGAATTCCGAAAGAATTGAGACTATTGTTTGTTCTTCTACTCCTATCACAAGATTAGCTGACAATATAGAAAAACACCAGCCTTATCCTTTAACAACAATGCGCCTTAAACAGCAATGGGGCACTGGGAAATATCCATCATCAGGACTGGGCCCAGTACACGGCTGCAGCATGAGTTAGTGCCTCCCTCTGCAGAGTTAATGCATACATCTGAGTAAATGGTCTCTTCCTTTTTCCCACCCTTTTGCACAGACTCAATCATTTCTGCTCTGTTTATGTTCAAACAGGAAATAGTTTGACCACAACAGTTTCGTTTCAAGTCGCAGATAGATGTGCCACACTTTTCGAGTGCGTCATGTTCCAACATGAGAGTTTCATTTCAAAAGTGCTGTAGGTAGTTTATCAAAATCACTATCTTCTTATAAAATTAGACATTGTTAGACTTCAAGTGAGTATTTTACCTGAATGTGCGTATCGTCTAACCCACTTCTTATGAAATTGGATCACTTAAAAATATAATGTTAACTATTTCTCTTCATTATAAAAAGCCCTCTAAGCTTTTAACAGCTGCTTTTCTTTTTGGCTTCATAAGTATTTGATTATAATCAGTTAATTGTTTCTGTCCTTTCTTGTTTGTTTATTTAATTAAATATATGTAAATATAATAAAATAAACTGTTGCTAAAATACCAAAACCAACTCCAATTGTTGTAGTTTTACATTTCTATCATACAAAATGTATCATCTGTGTGTGGTTGTGGTTGTTCATCATTAATACATTGGTTTATGTTTCTTCTTCAGACCATACGACGACCTGACGACATGCTTGGAGAATATGGTAAAATTCATGAACTGTTATTACCCAAACCCCACCGTCCAAGAGCTTTTCCTCACCATCCACACTATGTATTTCAACAACTGCTCTATGGAGATTCCATTAGAGGATGCACCTCAGGGCGTTGTGATCACCCTCACTCTCATCCCTGTGAGCCTCATCCCCGTACTGGTTTATCTGGTGGTGTTCAAAAGCAAAGTCCAAGAGTAAGTCATGTTAGATCATTATAGTGTCTGTGCCTATTGGCTTTTATCAGAACTTATGTATGGTCCTTCTATCTGTTGGGTATCGGTGGGTTTTTATATCAAATATTGTAATTGGGCTATTGGCTGGAATAGTGTGTCATTGTCCTTATGGTTTAAACCATGCTCATGTCTTTTTTGTGTGCTTACATTATTGTGTTTGTTTTATTCTATTGACTGCAGATGAAAATGTGCCTTTTTGGCTAAATCAGGCACATTTACATGATGGACTAATATGCTAAAGTTAATTATCTTCTATAAATAAATACAAATAATGCTATGATGAGCCTCAACACAGTACATGTTATCATCTTGAGAATATGTGTATTTTGTATGATGCAGTCTGGTAGGATATTATAGGTTAAGTTAGGCAGGTTTGGCCTGATTTTGACAAGCAACCAAAAACAGCTTACTGTATCATCAGATCTTTATATTTTGTGTTTATGTTATGTGTGTAATAAATGTGTCTCTCAGACAGCAGTGTGTGTGTGTGTGTGTGTGTGTGTGTGTGTGTGTGTGTGTGTGTGTGTGTGTGTGTGTGTGTGTGTGTGGTGTGTGTGTGTGTGTGTGTGGTGTGTGTGTGTGTGTGTGTGTGTGTGTGTGTGTGTGTGTGTGTGTGTGTGTGTGTGTGTGTGTGTGTGTGTGTGTGTGTGTGTGTGTGTGTGTGTGTTTGAGCATACCTTTACTTTGTGAAACACTAAAGCAGAAGATTAGAATGAATGATGTGACATGTTAACTGCATTCCTAAAATGAAAATGTGATATTCTTCACCTCCCTATTTACCATGAACTTGTTACGGTGTGTGAAGCAGGTAGGACCCAAATGCAGAATAAAGTGAACATTCCTTTATTTCAAGGCTAGGTGATAAACAAAGCTAGGGCCACCAGGGTGGGTGGAGGGGGTCCGGAGGACGGGTCTGGGCTGACAACCCAGGGGCACAGCAGACGACCAGGAAGGGATCTCGGGCAGGCGGCCCGGAGGCAAAGCAGAGGACCAGGAAGGGATCTCGGGCGGACGGCCCGGGGGCAAAGCAGAGTTCAAAAAGGGGAATTCGGGCGGACGGCCTGGGGGCAAGGCAGAGTTCAAAAAGGGGTTCTCGGGCGGACGGCCCGGGGGCAAGGCAGAGTTCGAGGAGGGGCAAAGACCACAGCTCTCAGGGGACCGGGCAGGGGCCGGTGTTGACCGGACAGTAACCAGAGCCGGTGGGACAGGTGTCGGCAAGATTCCCCACGGAAGAGGACAAGGAGTTGGCAGGACCCCCGGCGAGACATGTAATGTCGAGGCCTCCAACGAAACAGGACATGGGGTTGGCAGGACCCCCGGCAGGAGAGCAGTCGGTGGGGCCTCCAACGGCACAGGACACAGGACTGGCAAGACCCCCGGCAGGAGAGTTGATGGCGGGGCCTCCAACGAGACAGGACACAGGGTTGGCAGGACCCCCGGCAGGAGAGCAGTCGGTGGGGCCTCCAACGGCACAGGACACAGGACTGGCAAGACCCCCGGCAGGAGAGTTGATGGCGGGGCCTCCAACGAGACAGGACACAGGGTTGGCAGGACCCCCGGCAGGAGAGTAGTCGGCGGGGCCTCCAACGAGACAGGACACAGGGTTGGCAGGACCCCCGGCAGGAGAGTAGTCGGCGGGACCTCCAACGAGACAGGACAAGGAGCTGGCAGGACCCCCGGCAGAAGAGTAGACAGCGGGACCTCCAACGGGACAGGACAAAGGGTTGGCAGGACCCCCAGCGGAACCTCCAATGGTACTTGAGTAGGGACTTGAGTGGGAACTCGAGAGAGAGAGAGAGAGGGCTTGAGAGGGAACTCGAGAGAGAACTCGAGAGGTGACTCGAGAGGGAACTTGAGAGGAGAATCGAGAGGGGACTCGAGAAGGAACTTGAGAAGAGACTCGAGAGGTAACTCGAGAGGAGATTCGAGAGATGAATTGAAAGGGAACTCGAGAGGGGACTCGAGAGGGAACTGGAGGGGTGTCTTGAAAGGAGACTCGAGAGGGGACTCGAGAGGAGATTCGAGAGATGAATTGAAAGGGAACTCGAGAGTGGACTCGAGAGGGGACTCGAGAGGGAACTGGAGGGGTGTCTTGAAAGGAGACTCCAGAGGGAACTCCAGAGGAGACTCGAGAGGGAACTCGAGAGGGAGATCGAGAGGGGACTCTCGACTCCTGCTGGGTCCATAATGGTCGGTTCGTAATGTTACGGTGTGTGAAGCAGGTAGGACACAAATGCAGAATAAAGTGAAAATTCCTTTATTTCAAGGCTAGGTGATATACAAAGACAAAACAGAACACTCACCGACGAACTAGTCATGACACAAGACGAACCGACAAAGACAGACAGAAAAACCAGAACTGAAATACACACAAGACTAATCACACAAACAAGACACAGGTGAGGAGGGAGGAGAAAACACAGGGGCCACAGGTGAACACAATCGGGTAATCAGACACACCAGGGAAACTAACGACAGGGAACTGAGGTTACCTAACTGTAACCCAGCTTCTATGAGTATTGGCGCAGCCCTCTAAGGCTATTGCTATTGGGTTATCCCTCTGCGCCCCCGCGCAGTACTGAAAACACTTGTAGTCCACGCCCACCCGCTATGTGGGCCCCACCCTCGGGCCACCTTCCGGTATAAATAGGGAGGTTGCCCGGTGATCTGCTCCCATACAATATAACTTTTCTTCAGCTATTCGTAGAGCCAGTGGGGCCCGGCGCTTAGAGGGCTGCGCCAATACTCATAGAGGCTGGGTTACAGTTAGGTAACCTCAGTTCTATTTCGTATATGGCTTCGCCCTCTAAGGCTATCGCTATTGGGTTAAGGGCGAAGCATGATGTAGTCTGCGCCCCACTGGGTCCGTCCAGCACTAGAAGCACAGACACACCAGCTCAATAACACCCCCTGCCTGTTGTGCCATGCGTAATGGCACCTCCCTGTCCCTGGAACATAGCAAACATACCTGTTTTCCTGGCGGGGTGAAGGCTGGGAACAATACATACCGGCCGCTGTGAGAAGTAGAGACGAAGGTCCCACCTTGCCCTGCGATCATAGAGGGGGAACAGCTGCTCTCTCCGCGCCAGCCAGGTAGGAGAGCGCTCAGCTGGATCCCTGACGTTACTCACTCTAATCAGACACTTCGTACGAAGTGTATTAGAAGAAGGGGAACATCCCTCTCCTACGAGGGGAAAAGGCCGCTCTCTGTGTGCCGAGAGGCAGGAGAGAGGCGCTCAGCTGGCTCCCTGACGTTACTCACTCTGACAGGACACCAAATAACATTGAATACATGAACAGGGGGAAGACCAAGATGCAGCCGTGCAAATATCTTCCACTGACATTCCTCCGCTCAACGCCGTGGAGGAGGAAATTCCTCTGGTGGAGTGCGCTTTGATATTCTCCGGGGGATCCACCCCAGATGAGACATACGCCTGTGAGACCGCCTCACACAGCCAGCGTGACAGCCGTTGTGCAGACAGAGGTTGCCCGATCGAGCGCTCTCTGTAATGCACAAACAGGCGCTGAGAACGGCGCCATGCCGCCGTGCGCGTCACATAGCAGGACAGCGCGCGCACCGGGCAGATGAGATGAGATGTGGCTTCTTCCTCCGATTTATGAGGAGGCGGAAATTTCCTGTGTTTCGGAATGATGGGCACATGGAAGTAAGACTTTCAGGTCTATAGAGGTGAACCAATCTCCCTGGTGAACACACTCTAGCCCCTTTTTGACCGTCAGCATGTGAAAAGGCCTCTTCATTATTGCCTCGTTGAAAGCTGACAGGTCGAGGATGAGTCTCATTCCCCCTGTCTTTTTCGGGATAAGAAAATAGCGGGAGTAACACCCCTGATTTTCTTCCTCCTGGGGAACCCTGGAAGTAGCCTCTTTCAAAAGGAGTTCCCGTAGCTCTGCTTGGAGCGCAAGACACTGTTCTCGGGATGTTAGGCATGTCACCTGTATCCCGTTGAACTGTGGGGGGGTGGAGGCAAACTGCAGGGTGTACCCTCTGCTGATCAGCCTGTGCATCCATCCGTCCATCAGACACAGGCGCTGCCACGCCGAGAAACACTCTGACAGCGGGCGCGCCTGTTCGAGATGTGTTGTGGTTGTCATGACGACGAGCCACTCCAAAGCCCTCGCCGCCGCTGCCCGTGGGCCTAGAGCGAAAGGGCTGTGCGGAGGCCTCCACACGCTGCGTATCACTCCGCCTCGCATCATGAGACGTGTACACGCTCAGAGGATGGATGGAGGTGTGTGCAGTAATATCCACATGAGGCGTTAACACTGCTCTCATGGGCTTATTATGACCGTGTATAGGTGGCGTATCTCGGACAGAAGAATACCGCGAGGTCTGTGGTTTAATAACCGAAGAGTCATAACCATCAGAAATCTGTCGCGAACCATGCCGCCTACTAATCATCAGATTGTAGGCAGTTGGTGTAATTATTGTGCTCCGCAGCTTATTAATCGATAGATTAAATAGCGCAGGCCTTTGTACCGAACCCGGCTGGCTATTAACCGACAGGTCATAGGCAGCTCCCAGGGTGGGGGATATGTGACACACATTTGTAACTGATGACTCAGACCACGTGTTAGGAAATAAACAACTTTTATTTCGATCACACTCCCCCTCAAACCGTCAAGGTCGGTTTTGTTTTTTCGGCGACTCTCGTGGAGTAGCCGCCGAACGGGAGTACCTCACTCCCCTCTTACCCCCCCTCTCTGGTGGGGGCCCGTCGGTGCGGGACGGTGCCCTGGAGGTGCGGGTCGGTGCCCCAGCCACCACTGACGGACGATTCTGACGCCTCGGCTGCTGTTGCTGCTGGTGTCTGTCCGTCTGCCGCTGTGGCCGGGTTGGCTGCTGCTGCTGCCGCTGGTGTCGCTGCTGCTTCACCGCTGGCTGGAGCCAGCCGACGTGCTGGCGGATGTCCTCCGCCTGCTCCGAAGCCGCCTTCATGGAATTAAACCATGGTCAGGAACTGGGGCCCGAACAGCCCGTCCGAGCTGATCGGAGCGTCCAGTAAGACCTTCCTGACTGGCTCTGTGACCTCTGCCTGTCTCTCTATTATTTCCGGCAGCTCCAGCATGATGCCTCCCAATGCCGGTAGCGCCGTGGCCACGGAGAAGGGGACCGCCACCTCTGACTCTCGCTCCGACCCCGTCTCCCCCGCCCTGGAGGGAGGCGGGGAAAGAGTCGTCCGACTCCTGCCCCCCACCCGCCTCCATAAACAGGCTGTCCTGGATGGGAACCTGCCCACCCCAGACGTCTTCCTCACCCGCAGCAGCTAGGGCGTCCGCCCTTTGCTTCCTGTCGGATGAAGGAAGACGCACACAGTGAGGACATGCGACCTGCTGGCTGAGAGCCGCGTCCGCGTGCTCTGGCCCCAGACAGGCTGCGCATATCGGATGCAAATCATAGCTCGTAATGTAGCCTGTATTGCACGAAGGGCACATATGGACACACTCTTTATTGCTCATGCTGTTGCTTTCTCGTGCTTCAGTAAACTGCTGGTTGCTGAAGAAAAGAGGGAGCAGATCACCGGGCAACCTCCCTATTTATACCGGAAGGTGGCCCGAGGGTGGGGCCCACCTAGCGGGTGGGCGTGGACTACAAGTGTTTTCAGTCCCGCGCGGGGGCGCAGAAGGGTAAACCCAATAGCAATAGCCTTGGGGCGAAGCCATATACGAAATAGAACCACAGACAGATCTAAACAAGACAAAACACAACGCAGACAGAAAACCAAAAACAGATATAGACAAGACAAAACACCATAAAGACAGATCGTGACAGAACTGATAATCAAAGTAGTAAGGGAAGATATACATTCCTTGACACATGATATGCAGTGCATGCAACATGTAACTCGAGACATAGACCTTGCACCATGACTCTGAAAAAAAGGGTTGTTGCTCTTTGAGGCTGTCTTCTGTACGTTTACATTGAACACAAAACACTTGCAGGATTAATTCATGCACCATAAATCCAGCCCCCAAGATTGAAGATTGATACAACAGTCTTGCCGTATTTCGAAGATCACAAAACGTACCTATCAGCGCCTCTAAAGCTCACTAATTTATATTTATGCATTATATCTTGCTTATTTAATTTGTACAAAGTCCGAAATATAGGTTATGTGTGGCAGTATCCAGTAAGTCACACCCCCTGTCAAGAAATAGTCTGGCACATAACCCTGCATAAAACCAATACTGAGTCATTTCTATTATTTTGAAGGAGACACAAAGTGTAAATACAAAGCTGAGAATAAACTATTGTTAAAAATGACTGTAAGCTGAATCCTTAAGATTTCACACGCTTAAGAACTGTGAATCACACCTTTAACCACATACAGACAGGTGTAATACTTGCTGTACTGTATTCCATCTGAATCACCTTGCAGAGTTTTTAACAAAGCCTACATTCTATTATTGTTTTTATTAATCTATTTTTCAAAAATACTACATTTCTGTGTATATTCTAGGATATACTGTATATTATCTCAAGAATCAATGAAGATCAAAATACATTTCACAAAATGTGTCAGCCTGATTTGGTACCGCAATCAGAAATATTCAAGCGTTCAAGAGAAAAAATAAACTGCCCACATGGATCATTAAAGTGCACACACAAACAAAACACTGTGGCATCTTTGACATTTCTAAGAAAAGTGTTTTTTATCTGCTTTGGTTCCCAGTAGTACAGTGTGGGCTTTTCGGTGAGGGACAGCTTGATTTACAGATTGTGACCGCAGTACCAGCAACTCATGAGCAACTCCTTTTTCTTAGAGGGTAGATAAACTGGATGCATGTTCTGTAATCTAGTGCAAAGCCCCTGTGATGTTGATGCTTCTTGATAGGATGTAAAAGATGCTGAAGATTAGAAGACGGGGGAAGAAGTAGCACAGAGTCTCACTTACACCAGCGAGGCCTGTCCTCTGTATGCACTGGAACTAATGGTGACACACACACACACACACACACACACACACACACACACAGGTAATTTGCATCACCACAGTTTCCTTCTTCACACCTACACCACCCAACACCACGCCACAGTCAAGCCCTCCACTTTCTAGTCAGCCTAGCAGGATTTCCAATAAAACATGTTTTAAACACATCATCTCTCATAAAGGGTAAATGCACTGATCCTCATATATTTGATGACTCCAAGGATTTATATCATTGTTAAATGAACAGTTCACCACAAACTCATATAAACATATATTTTCCTCTTCTGTTGTCTTGCTATTTATTAATGAAGATGACTTTGTGTTGGAGATATTGACCATTGAAATGTCTACCTTGTCTTAAACATAATGAAACTAGATGGCACTTAGCGGGTGTTGCTCCAAGCGCCATACTTACAAAAACACAACAGCATATGTTTTTCCAGAAATCCTGACCTGTTGTGGAGAAAAACACCACTCTCAGTTTTGCATAGGAACATTAATTGAGTCATTCTTGGCTAAATTCTAGCTTTGAGATTATCGTGAGCAGTGTTGGGACTAACGCGTTACAAGTAACGCGTTACTGTAACGCCGTTATTTTTGGCAGTAACTAGTACTCTAACGCATTACTTTTTAAATTCAGTAACTCAGTTACCGTTACTACATGGTGCGTTACTCCGTTACTGCGTTAGTTTTTTTATATAGTCAACAGCCAGGTGAACAGAGGTGAGAACTGTACTTAAGTACAGTACTTGAGTAAATGTACTTAAATACTTCCTGTGTCACATGCGGAGACGGGCTGTGGGCGTGTTTGTGTTGTTTACTAACAAGACTGTCATGGCGGCGGCGGAGCTCAAGTCTAGTTTCTCCACCTGGAGATATTCTCACTATTTCACTTTTGTCGAGCACAAAGAAAAGAACGTTTTAGTTAAATGTAAGTTGTGTCCTGGCGGGTCAAAGAGCCTATGTACTGCCCAAACCAGTCATTCAAATCTCTTAAAACATCTGCAAAAACAACATGCTGGGACGAAGCTAGTAGCTAAGACCACAGAGACTCAGCCGACGCCACTCCACCTCCACCTGCACCTAAGCAACAGCGGCTGGATTTTAACCAAGGGACTGCTAGCCAGGGGAAAGTGGATAAAGCCATTGCACGGTATGTTGTAGAACACATGCAGGCTATTGCTACAGTGGAGTCACCCGCTTTCAGGGAGCTAGTTAGCATGATAGCATGTCCGGGCGGCACACGGCATATGGGACGGAAATCTTTTTCAAACTACCTGGAGAAAGAATATACAAAAATGTAAAGCCAGCTAATATCGATGCTATCCAGATTGCATATAATGCATGTCAAGTTGATCAACAGATTGTATTATTCTCCAATGCAATAACAGTACTGAGATGAAGGCTATAAGGGCATTAATATAATGGGAGCCCTTTTTTAAGTAACTAAAACGTTACTTTTCACAGTAACGCATTACTTTTTGGTGTAAGTAATCAGTAAAGTAACTGAGTTACTTTTGAAATGAAGTAACTAGTAATGGTAACTAGTTACTGGTTTTCAGTAACTAGCACAACACTGATCGTGAGTAACCATGAGGTTTCTGGTAAGAGACATTGCTGTTTAGCTTTGAAATGCAAACGTTCTACTATGTATTGTTAAATAGAGAGGAGACCGCGGCTGTTAAAACATGATGGTCTGCGTTTCCTTTCTCACCCATTTCAGTGGCATCGTGTTGGTTTAGAGCAGGTCTCTGAAGGGATGATTCTCCCAGCAGAGAAAGAGCATTGTCTCTCTTATCTCACACCCCCTGTTGTTACTAGATGACCTGCATGTTTGGCATTTAACTGTATCACAAATCACAATATCAAATCTAATACAATTTCCACATTTTTGGAATGTGGTTTTTGAAGAGATCAAATACACCCAGTGCTTGATTATTTTTTGCAAGATAAATATCTTTCCAATGAGGTTCCTCAGATATGCATTCACTAAGGCCACAAGTACTAGGCACCTCAATGTTACATCCATTTGTGATATTTGAACATCTCACTCCAAACCCATGGGCGTTAATGTTCTTCCGGTTTCAGTCTCCAACCCCCCCCCCCCCCCCCCCCAGATTCTGTCAGGAAAGGCACAAGAGCATTAGTGAGGCTCATCACTGATGTTGGTGATAAGGTCCACACCAAACCGGAAAAACAATGTCTGTACGGAGCAGGCTTATGGACATTATCATGAAACAGGAAAGTGACACACAGGATATGTTAAAAACATTCTCTTGTCTGAAACCTTCTAGGCGTTCAAAATGAAAAAGTTGTCTTTATATGACCCCACTGCATTGGTTTCTTTTACATTACATGTACTTTTTTAGTCGCTTTTATTCAAAGCGACTTAAATACATTCAATACCGTGGACAATCCCCACAGGAGCAATTTGGGGTGAAGTGTCTTGCCCAGGGACACAACGAGATGCTGACTGCAGTGGGACTCAAACTTGCTACCCGCTGATTCGAAGTCCAGCACACTACCCACTGAGCCACTGCCTCCTCCTTGCTGTACTTGAATCACTTTGAGGGATCTGAAAAGACAAAAAAAGGTCAAATCATTCTTAAGTGCACATAAAAACTAAGATTTTAGATATGAACTGACATTTAGCATTTCTTATCCCAACTTGTGGCTAATTATGGAGGTATCAAGTATTATGGTATGCTAAGATTAAGATGTCACTTCATTGCAATCAAGAGGTCAAAACCCTGTGAACGAAAAAGGCAAAAGAATATGTGAAGAGTCACTTTAAAAACTGCAACAAGATATATTGCCACCTACTGGTTGACATTAGGTAAAATAAAATGATTTACTATGGAAATGAGTCATGTATTAACATTTAATTTTTTTAGAACTTGATTTATACATTTATCAAAACACCTCAAGGACACACATGTAAGAAACTATGTGTTGCTTAAAAGCCACACAATGAGACACAGTGGGGCCTTTCACTGACCATTGTAGGTGAAAGATAGGGGGGGGGGGGGGGTGGGGGTGAGGAGCTATAGTGAACGTAGTGATTCCTGCTACTTCAATGAGATGAGAATCAACCAGGACACATCAGACTGAGACAAGGCATCAACAAACTGAGGTGAGTCACAAGCAGCAGAATGTTTCATGTGGGAAATGCATTAGTGGAGAAAGTATGTGTTTTTTTAAGTATTCAAGTATGTTTAAGTATGAAAGCAATACCTTATGACAATGAAAACATATTGTTACAGTTAGCCTATAACTGCAAAAAGGTGTATATCAGAGTGCTATGCTCAGTAAAGGGTATTGAGTTTGCCAATTTAAGTAAGAGTGGCAAAATCACAGTACTATATTATAAGAAAAAGCATGGTTTGCATCATTGTATTGAAGGAGAAGATTTATTTTGTAATCTTGTAGAGTGAATGTTAAGAGTTTGGGCAATGTTCTCTATCAGTGATGAGAAAACATCCACAATACACATCAAATGTTGTCAAGTTGTGTCTTTCTTTAGATTTCTTTTAAATCAAGCAACAGTAAGCTTTGGATAAAGCCTGCATATTTGAACATAGCAGTAAAGGAACATCTAAAAAAAGTAATGGAATGGGGACGTTTTATGGCAATATCTGTTAGTTTGAATGGTAACCCTATTCTTGTGTTTAACACCTTAAATCTGTGACAATGCATCCTATTTTCTAAGATGGAAAACTACAAATATGTATGCATGTAGCGATCCCTGTTAAATATTATAGTTTGTACATGAATGTAGAGCAGTTAAGTGGACATAAAGTTCTATAAAATAACAAATCTAGGACACGTGCCTAATTCTACTTACTTACTATGTTATATAATGAGGCTTTACACAATACATTCTATTATATAGGATTATTATTACAATATGTACATGTCCAATGTATTTTAAAGTCATAGTTGATTAAGAAGTAAAACATTTAGACACAATGAGTAAAAAGCCCTTGAAAAATGTAAGTGGAGTTCAAATTAAAAAAAAGAATACGCATATAAATCAGCACATTTCCTCTCAAACTGTCTGAATTGTCCGTGTATATATACACTATAAACTATAAACTCTTTGATGATGATAACAGGAAAACCACAGAAACACTTTTACCGCCAAAGTTAAGAAGAAGTTCAAATATGTTTTTGTATTTGGTGTGTTTTCAATGTCTGCACAGAATACACACTGTTTGTCTGAGGGGGGATTTACAACCAGATTTACAACCAGCAGGGCAGTTATCACTCACACCTGCTGGGATCCCAACCTAACTTTAAAACAATTATCAATATCTATCTACTCTGCAATGACTTAGTTAAAATGCTATGTAATCCATCCATGACTTTAGGAGGGTTCTTGTTTCTCTGCTCCTCTGCTCCTCTAACACTCTCTTCAGGTAAAATGGTCGGTCATCAATGGTTCAATAATTCAAACTCCGGCTCAATCTCAGTGACTTCAGCCAAGCAGGATCAGGAAAAATGTAAGTAATATAACAATTTCATAAATGGCAACACAGTATTTACCATTCATGAGCTAATATTCATTTCATAAATGGTTTATAACACACTATATTGCAGTTTTAAGCAGATATAAACATTCATATATAACAACTATAGAACACATTTTTATTTAAATAAAATATGTCTACAAATTATAATTTATAAAATTCAGTTCATTAATACACTTGTAAATGTTTTCATATTTGCATACAACTACATTGTGCGAAGAATAATTCCATTAGTTATCTTTTTATTTTAAATTTTTTTTATTTAACCTTTATTTAACCAGATAAAAGCATTGAGATAGAATCTCATTTGCAATGCTGACCTGGCCAAGAAGGCAGCAACGTTACACATAACACATAACACAAACATATAAAATACAGAGAACATAACTAAGAAAACAAAAGACAAAAAAGCAGTCACAACATTTTGCACATTAGGACAGTAAGAAAGGTACTACTTATTACTGCAAGAGCAGCTAGTGGTAAGGACTTCAGACAACTTCAATCTAAAACATGCTATTGAGACAAGTGCCCTCAGTTTGAGGCGTGATTGAAGGTCATTCCAAGACCAAGGACCATAATAAAAAATACTCCTTTTCCTCCAGCAGGAACCTGGAACCGTATCCAGGCGCTGGATCTGAGGTTGTAAGAGTCACAAACTGGAGCAAATCTGGCACATATATACAGTGGAAGCTTTCCTAAAATGGCTTTATACATTAATAAAAACCAATGCTGCATCCTACGCATAGTAAGTGAGGACCATCCAGTTAGGCTATACAGTTTGCAATGGTGAGTCCTATAGGGTGCATTTGATATATAACGCAGTGCAGCATGGGAGAGTGGGTCAAGTTTGGCCAAAACAGTGGGACAGGCAAATCTATAAATGGTATCACCGTAGTCCAGCTGGGACAGGAATAAGCCAGAGACCAACCTTTTACGGGATGAAGTTGAAAAACAACATTTAAGTCTGTACAGGAAGCCAAGAGTGAATTTTAATTTCTTAGTTAGAACTTCAATATGGTGTTTGAAGTTGAGATTACTGTCCAACCAAAAGCCAAGATATTTGTAGCAGGGTTTCCGCTAGGATTTTTTCTCGCCGGTCAAATGTCCGGGCAGAATCTATTTTACCGGATTAATTTGAAATTTACCGGTCATATTTCAATAATAATAATAAGAGTTGTGTAGCAGAGTTTCCGTTAGCAGGTAATTACCGGACTATGAGCAGATATGCTTCAGTTTAAAACTCAGTTCACGGGTCTCATTTTTATATTGCTTCAGTTTATAATCGTAACAGATCGAAAAATTCAGATTCATTTTTCAATAAATGATTCCACAAACAACAAACAACATAATTATTACATTCAAACAAACTACTTGTAGTAGATAACGTACATTATTCAGAAGTTTACATCAACTTTGAATAATAACACGGGAGAAACGGATCCTCTCTTTTCCCCTCTCTCTCCTGACAGCACGTCAGTTTCTCATGCAGCCCGCTAAACAGAGGGCGGGGCTTCAGGTGCTCATGCAGAGCTGCGTGTCTCGGTCAGACTCAGCAGCTGATCTGATCTCTCTCTCGCGTCCGGTTACACTTCACTCGCGTTCATGTCCATATGGATCAGATCCAGCTCTCCTGATCGGCCTTTATAGAGAGCACCGATCAAACTATTAAGAGTGAATATCGGCCGATAATGACCGGCGGCCGATCGATCGGAGCCTCCCTAATTATTACCAGACATTTTGACCGTCAGGTTTTGAATTTACCGGTTTTTTATAAATTTTACCAGCTAAAAACCGGTAATTACCGGCTAACGGAAACCCTGATTTGTAGGTATCGACAAACTCAACAGAGACGCTATCAAGGGTGTCAATGGAGAGGCAAGAGGACGCTGACTTGGGAGCAAAAAACATTGCTTTGGTTTTCCTACTGTTCAAAAGCAGTTTGGAATCAAGAAGTGCATGCTGCAGCGTGATAAAGTCAGATTTTAAATTGGAAACGGCCATATCCAGAGAAGGAGCATACAGTATGAGTATACAATAGTGTCATCAGCATACCTATGATAGGTAGAAAATTGCATCTGATTACAAATATTGTTTACATATAATAAAAAGAGCAAAGGCCCCAAAATAGAGCCCTGTGGAACTCCCTTCTTCAAGGTGACAGGGTCAGAGACAGTACTACCCAACCTGACGCATTGAGTACGGTCGGTTAGATAACTCTGAAACCAGCAAATGGCATTATGACTGAAACGAGACATCAACATAACATTAGACATAATGTGGTGATCTACAGTGTCAAATGCTTTGGCTAGGTCAATAAACAATGCAACACATACAGATTTGTTATCCAAAGCAGCCTTAATATCGTCTAAGACTTTCAGACCGGCAGTCACAGTACTGTGCTTTGATCTGAATCCAGATTGCATAGGGTTAAGGATGTTATGTGAATTTAAAAAAAGTTTTAGCTGAGTAGAAACTAGGGACTCAAGAATCTTTGATAACACAGACAGATTTGAGATAGGACGATAGTTATTTAACTCTGTGGGATCACCAGCTTTCAAGAGGGGCGATACCAGAGCTTGCTTCCACACAGCTGGCAGTGTGTGAGTGGACAGGGAGAGATTACAAATATCAGTTACTGGTTGTGCTATAATCTGAGCTGCAATTTTTAAAAAGGATCAATTGATTGCAAACCCTGTAAGACTTCAGAGACCGATAAATAAGCTAAATCAAAAACAGGGGAGTTCATCTCTTGACTAGGGCTGTGAGTACGACCATTTAGAGAGTCATGACTTTGGTCATCAAAAATGTGACCAGCCTTTTTGAAGTGAGCATTGAAAGCATTAGCCATACCATCTGAATCTGAAATAAAAGAATCACTGACCTTCAGTTTTTTTGGGACACTAGAAACCTTCTTGTTCTGAAGTGATTTAATTGTTTTCCAGAACTTAGAATGGTCATTAAAACAATCAGTGGTTAAGCTCAGATAGTAATCAGCTTTAGCTTTTTTAATAAGGGCTGAACATTTATTTCTGAGGACACGAAAAAGAAGCCAGTCATCACTAGTGTTAGACTTTCTAGCTAAGGACCATTGCTTATTTCGATCATGAATTAGATCCGATAGTTCTCTAGTAAACCATGGAGTGTTCCTATTCTTAACTCTGAATTTTCTAAGGGGGGCATGTCTATTAATAATCGATAAAAAGTGATCAATAACAAATTGGACGGCAACATCGACAGATGGAATTAACGCTATGAAGTGCCATTTAACCTCCGCCGGATCGTGTAGGAAAGCCTGCTCAGAGAAGTGTTTGAAGCAGCGCCTGAGCACAATAAGGCCCTTGGCTTTGGGCAACTTAGTGCTCCTAACGCATGCAATGGTGCAATGGTCGCTGATATCATTAGGAAAAACACCAACAGACACATACTTATGAGCTGCATTTGTTAGAATGACATCTATAAGGGTGTCGTTATTGGGTTTGGCAGGATTTATTCTAGTGGGACTATCAATAAGCTGAGTTAAGTTCAAAGAATCACAAACCTGCTAAAACTGTGAAGATTTATCACTCAGCCAGTCCCAATTTAAATCACCCAATAATATGATTTCAGAAGAAAACGTAGACAACAATTCAGTAAGGCTAGTAGTTGCATCCATGATGGCCGATGGAGGCCTATAACAGCCAATAACAGTGAGAGGAGCATTTGCTATAGTTATTTGGACTGCTAGCAACTCAAATTGCCTTGGAATTGAAATTGAGTGAAGGACTGAGCACTGTAGTTTCTCAGCAGTGTATAACATAGCAGTTGCAACACCACCAGCTCTGCCCTTACGATCCGTTCTGAATACATTATATCCATCAATGTGAATAACAGTGTCAGTGACAGACGGTTTTAACCAGGTTTCAGAAACTACAACAATATCAGGCTTAGCAACTAAAAACCAGGTCTTGAAAACATCTAATTTAGGCACTAGGCTTCTAGCATTAACATGCAGAAAACCCAATCCTTGCCTTCAGCTAAACTCATTTGGAGTTGGCAAATGATGCAGGGAAGCAGAGAAACACTCAGGAGGACCAGGGTTAATGTTAACGTTACCAGAGAGTAAAAGCAGTAACAATATTAACAGTCTGGAAGATGATTTTTTCACATGGGCTCTGGACGCGTCGCTCCTCAGGGGGGCGGGGCTGCTCCGATCCTTCCATATTAGCGAGTCCAGAGTAATTCAGGACTTTCTTTGTTTTGGCACTTGGAATTTTTTTGAAAAACAGGTTGTTTTTATGGAATGAAAGTCGTTTTTATTAAGAGGTTTGTTTAACCTTTTACAAAAAATATCGTTAAAAGCATAATTGCATACACAATTGACTTGATAAGAAGGAGATGTATCAAGAGTTTAAAGAGAAAAACTGAACATAATACCTAAATAATAGAACTTTCCAGCAATGATTAAGAAAAATACCTCTAGAAAATGTGTTTGTCATTAAATAACACATGTGTTTTTGTTTTTTTTTGCTTTACCATGCCTGGGTACCAGACCAAAAGTGATACGTCACTGCTTATGTCCAGTGGTCGGTCTCTCATCACTCTGCTTGCTGCTCCTCGTGACCTGTGTAGCACTCTCTGTTCTGCGTAATTGCAAGTTACTGATTTGGCTCTCAAATTAATAAAGAGCTGGATCCATGACCTGTGAGCCTAGCTTAATTTAAAGACTAAAAGCAGAGGGAAACAGCTTTTATTATGTTATTGCTTAAACCGGCAATACCTAATATTAGCCACATGGGGACAGCAGAAACACGTTTACAAGCATAATGCTAATTCTTAGCTAACGGTCCCATATTTCTCACAGCCTACCGTTACAGAGCAACATTATCAATCACATTGTTGTCCACTTGACCAACACAAGTCCCAAATGCTCTATCTTTAAGCTCTGTTACCATCTTCTGAGGGAATTATCTGTCTCTTTGGCTGCTAAACGTTTTTGCCACTATGTTTATCAGCTCCTTTGTCTCCTGCTGAACATGTAAAGTAGTGGCTTTTTACAGCTTTTCCCCTGATAACAGCGCAGTATTCACTTTCAATTGCGTACGCATGCAGGTCATATGAAGAAGTATTTTGAGTTGTAATGATTCTCTATCTTTACCTTTCAGATAACAATGAGTCAGGCAGCAAGACAAAATGGAAAAGCCTCCTTTTTGACTACCAGAACATGAGTGACACATATCTCAGCCTAACAGCAGCCAACAAGGACCTGAGAAGAGACAATGAACTCCTGAAGGAGCAGAGCGCCTGGCTGTACGAACAAACCAAATCCCTCAACAGAATTTCAGCTTTGAGTTTGGAAAGCAGCCATTTTAAGGAGCAGATTGTGAATCTAACTTCCACAAATTCACAACAAGCAGAAGAACACTTGCGGTTGGTGCAGTACACATCTGATCTTAAGGGGAATAAACTAAACATGTCTCAAACTATCACACTTCTGATGGACTCCAACACTCAGCAAGAAGAGGAGGGACACAGACTCTTTCAGATGAACAGCCTTCTGAGGGAAGAGCTCACTCAATTAAAGGGTAATACTCAAGACATTCTGGAAATAAACAACAACTTTGAAAGGGAAGTTAAGAATCTGAGTGAGCAGATTGGAGCTTTGATGAACAGCGACTGTGAGAAGGCATCAAAATACAACATGCAGCTCCTGGAGAGATCAACTGAGCTTCAAGAACAAAACCAGAACCTGAGCACAGTGTTGATGAAAGAAAAGCAGGAAGCTGCAATGCAAGAGGAAACCAGGCAAGACGAGATGGAGCGAATGATGGCGGACATGCATTCAATAAATGAGGCTTTCCACTCCCTAGACCTCTACTGCCCTGTGGCAAATCACGATACAAAAGGTACTTATGAGTTTTATTTTTGTGTTTCTTGGTTTGTTTTTCCATCTGTCGGTCAGAATTATGGAAATAATGTGTTCCCAACTGAGAAAACTCACTTGAACACAGTATCAGGCTTCTAAACATACATAATACAATAAGTTTTACTTTTTTTCCACAGAACGAATTTGCAAAAAGTGTCAGGAGAGCTGGAGACTGTTTGAGACCAAGTGCTACTCCATCTCCTCCCGCAGGCTCACCTGGAGTTCCAGCAGAGACTGGTGCCAGACACAGGTGGGTGACCTGCTCATCATTGACAGTGAACCAGAACAGGTACAAAAAGAACATGTGAGTGACAACAGCAGGACAGTTTTTCAGATATTGTAAATTAACTCATTTCCCCCCCCCTTTTTAGAGTTTTGTTTCGGAAAGCAGCAAGTCTCTGGAGCCGAGCAGCAGCCGACTGTGGATGGGTCTGACAGACGCAGAGGAGGAGGAGGTGTGGAGATGGGTGGATGGCAGCCTGGTTACTTCAGATGAGCAGTAAGTCAGAGCAAAGGGACACTGGGGTAGCACCTCTGGCAGAAATGCTTCTTTTGATTTTGTTTTTCACACCAGAATTGGCCCTAAACGGTGCTTGCTTCCGCCTATAAGTACTAACAGTGACATTTTCTTTTAAATCAAGGTCTGTAACTGTCCAGCTCAAGAACATATTTCTCTCTATTTACATTTTTTAAAACAGTTTTGACTGTTAACTACTGCGATTCTATATATATTTATACACTGTCCATCCAATATCTTCTAAAAACAGGACATTATTATTTTCCACTATTAAAGTATTACGTTTTATTTCTACGTCATTCAGTGCATTGCAACAACAATAACAGTTTAAACTATTACTGAAAAAAATACATTAGTAAATAAACAAAATATGTTAGTTGTTGACTTGACAAGCACTGGTAATTAGGCTTCATTTCCTGTTTCCTGCTATTTGAATGAGTTGGATCAGCATCGATTGACCAGCAGGAGAATGTAAGCCATTTGGTGTTGTAACTGACTGTAATAGTTTTAAATAAGACAGTGTGAGGATTGTAACATGTCTCCTCCTGCAGGTACTGGCTGAGCAGAGAGGGGCTGGAGACTGAGCCTGATGACTGGAAGCTGGAAGACCCTCTGGGAGAAGACTGTGGACACATGGACATCAGTGAAGACAAACTGCACTCCTGGATGGATGGTTCCTGTAAGACACCTTATAGATGGATCTGTGAAAAGAATGTTTAAAAATCCAAGAACACTTTTATTTTCTAATTTCATACTTAAAATGTTTATATGAACGAATAACAATACTATATATATTGAAGGTACATTCTGCTATGCATACTCTGATAGGTGGTAGAATATGTTGTCTTTCAAAAATAAAACAATTATCAGTATTCAGAGTCCAGTTGTACAGTGCTATATTGCAGGAAATAAAGACAGTATCTACAAAGAATAGTTTGTATTTGTTATTTTTTTATTTCAGGTGTTAGTATGTTAATTTGTTTAACAGGCTATTATCATTCTTAACTAATAATAAACATTATAAAGTTGCAGCATTCATTTTGAAATATTGATCCTTCAAAAAAGCATACGTGCCTTTTTTGTTTATTTGTTTTCCTTTTGTCAAATTTCAAATCTGTACAATACAATACACAAGTTATATTATATAGTGCAACATTAAAAACTGACTTTTTTGTTGGAAGTAGGTACATGCACATATTCACCATTTGATGTATGCAATATCAAGTTTCCTGAGCTTACATTTCTGTCATTAGTTAATGTTGTTAGCTATGCAGGTATTTGGTCATGACACAAAGTATAGGGTTAAATAGATAAAACGTTATGGGATCACAAAGGTTTAATATACATTTCATCATAATGTCATGAAAATCAATGCGATATTTCTTTACCTCATGGTGGCGCTAAATGCAAATCACTCAATCAGTCAATCACTGCAGACATTAGGATGAATGTCTGTACAACATTTGGGACAATCTATCTATAAAAATGACACTCTGACCTGCTGATGGTGCTGGAGGAAAAATCTAGGGATTAACAAAACATTTTGGAACACGTCTCTTGACAAAACATTTCACTCAAAACCAAAATTGTCCCATGGCTAACCATTTGAGTCTATACAATTTGAGTAACTATTCCTGTTTGGTTTTTCTTCTCCTGCATAATCGACAGCAAAGGAATCGTATTGATCCCACTACAATGACAGTCAACGTCAACAAGACTGTAATCAAAAGGCATATCACATCTACCGAATAATAGGCATACCAGGGCACCTTATAAGACTCAGTGCGTAAATGTGAAGCTCCTTTATTCCTCATAACAAACTCAATCCAGAAAAGGCCCGTTTCCAGAGGATGCATAGGTTTATCCCGATGGAGAGCCGACAGACGCTTCATGTTATTTCTGTAGGAGGGATTGTGTATAACCTCTTGTATCACTTCCAAAAAGTTCTGACGAGTCAGTTTGGTGGCATCCAACACCTTGGCGGCTCCTCGCGCCTCCATTCTCAAACAGTTCTCAAACTGGTCAAACAGAAGGGGGATGCCTACGATTGGCACTCCATTGTAGATGGACTCGTAGATCCCGTTGGTGCCACCATGAGCCACAAAGGCTTTAATCTTTGGGTGACCCAAGAGGTCGTTCTGGGGCAGCCATTTCATCAGAAGGGTGTTGTTACCCAAATTGCTGGGGGGCTCACCAGCATGCCTCCATATGACCTTTTGAGGAAGTTGGGCAAAGGCAGCAGCAATTTCAGAAGTGATCTCTACAGGTAAGCCTTGAACCAGCGTACCAAGAGACATCAGGATGAATCCGTGCTCTCCTGAACTTTGAACAAACTCTTCCAGCTCTGTTGGTAAAGGTTTAGCAGGCTGACACTGAAAACCACCAATGTAGGCGATGTTTGGCATGGTGGGTCTGGGGAATTCAAAGACAAAGTCCACCCTCATGAGCCAGATGTCTGCTCCTTGTAGAAGGTGATAGAAGTTCACATCTGGACCGAAGTACCTTTCTACCAGTCTATCATAGTGAGGGCACACTATTAATTTGTCAATGCATGTGTTGAAAACATAATATAATGTGTTCTTGAGCCTTTCTCCAAAGTTCATCTTATCCGATATGGCATTTCCTGAAGTTGGAACATAGGATGTTGGAGATGGTGCCACCACAAAATGGCCTTCTCCACTCGTGATCCATCTCACGTTAAAAACTGTTGGCAGTTTCAGTTCATGAGCCACCAGAACTCCAGCAGGCAAACCCGGGTCGATGAGAACCACGTCAAATTGAGTGTCACGAATACTCTGCATTAGAGTTTTGTTCTCAAACATTTCTACCGTCAACTGGCTGGCCTGTTTGTGAATGTTCGACAGTGCACCAAGCATTTCCCAGTAGAACTTCACAAAGGTGATTAGAGATGCCCCCTCTTTTTGAATTGTTAGCATCTTGAACAGGAAGGTTACAAAGAAGTCCTGCTCCTCTATGTCAATGGCTTCTGGTAAGGTGACAGTAATGGAGCTGTAATGAGGAGAGTCTTCTTTGACGTACCAGCTCGAGGCTGTTCGGACAACAGTGATCTCATGGCCTCTGGCATGGAGGCCTTGGATCAGGAGTTTCATGTTGACCCAGTGGCTGCCGTCCACCGGGAACACCAGAATCTTTCCTCCATGGACGCTGGGGCTGGACAGGAGGGACAGACTCACCACCAGAAGCAGAAGGGAAACACCTGGGACGCTCCCCATGGATAAACCCTAAAGGAAAGAACAAACATTCAATATTTGTGAATAATACTTTTATGAAATGTTTCTTACATCATTGTCGGATGTGGAATGGTGAATGGGTGAGTTAAAATGTGTTTATGTGAAAAATGTGTTCTATTGTTGTTGGAGAAATACTGTTTTCTCCACTCTTTGGGTTGTTTTAATGCACTGATAGCATGTGTGGCTCTGAACTGTGTATGACCTTGCAGCTGCCTCTTCTTGTGATAGGAGGCAGGAGGCAGGGCATTTCATGCTGTTGATATTTATGAGGAGACAGACTTGCTGTCTCCTAAATACCGCTTGCCTATGAGGCGTGAAGGAAGTACGTGACTCTTTCCAGAAGACGTCGCAGATGATCCTGACACCTTTCCGACACCCGCGGATTATATTAGCGCCACCTCGATTTACGACCTTGTTGTTATCTCTGTGTTTCGGACTATATAAGCCTGATGTTTTTTGCTGTTCCTTTGAGCAACATACCCCATGTGTGTGAGTTAACCCATATCCTTTGTATGTGATTTAACTCTGCTCCTTCTTGCAAGAATAAATTAGTTACCTGATCATTGATTCTCAACCTGGTGTTGAGTGATATTTGTTCTAACAATTGTTGATAGCCATTAACTTAGTTGTGGTGTATTTGATTGTTTCCAAATCCTTTTCAAATGCCTCTCTTACAAACTACTACTAATGTCTTCCAATTTTGTAACTTCTAGTAAATGAATCACTCCACAGAAACTGCTCTCCTTGCTGTCACTGAGGAACTGCACACTGCTAAAGCAGCCTCCCTCTCCTCTGTCATCATCCTGTTGGACCTGTCTGCTGCATTCGACACGGTGAACCATCAGATCCTCCTTCGCACTCTCCAAAAACTTGGAGTTTCAGGCTCTGCACTTTCCCTCCTCACCTCATACCTCAAAGACCGTACCTATAGGGTAACTTGGAGAGGGTCCGAGTCCGACCCTTGTCAATTAACTACAGGGGTCCCTCAGGGCTCTGTTATTGGTCCCCTCCTCTTCTCCCTGTACACAAACTCGCTCGGATCTGTCATTAGCCCGCATGGTTTTTCATACCACTGCTACGCTGACGACACCCAATTCATTCTGTCATTTCCCCGCTCAGAGACCCAGGTCGTCGCACGCATCTCTGCTTGTCTAGCTGACATCTCTCAGTGGATGTCTGCTCATCACCTCAAGCTCAACCTTGACAAGACTGAACTGCTTTTCCTTCCGGGAAAAGATTGTCCCACTCTTGACCTGACTATCAACATCGGCACCTCTGTTGTTTCCCCGACTCAGACTGCAAGGAATCTGGGTGTGACCCTAGATAACAACCTGTCCTTCACTGCAAACATCGCTGCTACAACCCGTTGCTGCAGATACACGCTTTACAACATCAGGAGGATGCGTCCCCAGCTGACCCAGAAATCGACGCAGGTTCTGGTCCAGGCTCTCGTCATCTCACACCTAGACTACTGTAACTCCCTCCTGGCTGGTCTACCTGCATGTGCCATCCGACCTCTGCAGCTCATCCAGAATGCAGCGGCTCGTCTGGTCTTCAACCTTCCAACATTTTTCCACATCCCTCTACTGCACTGAGTCAACTATATTCTGAAGAGGGTTTTATATTCTAGTAAACATTGGCATTACAATACAGTCAAGAAACTATTGATTAACAAGTTCAAATGTATAAAATTGTAGATTTTCTACATGTGCCTATTGCCAGTCTCGCATATAAAAATGCAAATTGTATACACGTGCCTAGTATTTTAAGCTGAAACCAGAAGTAAATGACTGTTTGTATAGCCACAGCCTGTACTAAAAGAACACCCTGAAATGTTCAAAGTCCAGAGGAATGAACTAAGGCTAACTAAGGCTAACTAAAGCCTGCTGCTACTATGGTCTCTAATCTCATCCTCTGCACTCAGCTGGGACTTACTACAAGAAACACTCTCTATTCATAACATTCAGAAGAAAACATGCCCTAATGTGTCTAGTTTTCTTTCTGCATGTCTATTGTTGAGAAAGTTAAAAGGGCAACCTAACATTGTGCACTTTCTCCTGCAGATCAACCCCAATCCTGCACAAGTTATTCTCAGCAGTGTGAAGTAAGTATCTTCTTTTCAGTCAAGGTATTCTTTAAATGTTTTGTAGATAGAGAAAAAGTGTTACAACTTACCTTTAATGCCTGAAATAGTGTAGAAATGTTTTCCTCCGGATAAGCAAAGGCCAGCGTCTGCATGGAAAAGAATCCAAACTCCAAACCCGATTAATGTGTTACATAAAGAGAAGAGGGTGTTGGGGGAAGGGGGAGCAACACATGTACTTCAGGATGTGAGTATTTTGGAGGGGATGAAAGGCAAAGTTTCCCTACAAAGCCCACCCTCTTTCTCTGGCCTGCATACAGACTCAAGGGAACGTAAGACAATACTTTATCAAAACAGTCTTTTGGTGACCTGCTGTGACCTACACAATGAGCTCATTTTAAATGGACCCAACATCCTTGAGTGCTTTATATTTGTTCTAATATGTTGACTTAATTAAATAAATGTACGTTTTTTTTGTGTTTTCCTGTGGGAGCAGCACATGAGCTGTAAACACATTAGCACCATATCAAGTTGTATCATGGATAACCCTAAATAACCCTGGCCTTTATCTACAAAAGTTCCTAAAAGATACACATACCAACCAGGAAGAAACTCAAAATGAAACATGAAGTAACAACAAAAGTCCCACAAATAGTACAGCAATCAGTACACATTGTGAAAGAGTATGAGAGTGCCTGGGTATACAGAGCAGTTGGATTCACTCCTGTTCAGTTAATAATCATCTTTTTCAACCATCTTTAAAAAAAAAGTGTTCCAAATTTGGTATGTCAAGGAATACAAAAAAAAATCAGGACCTGCATGTTGGTTACATTTCTGCTAAAATAAAGTATCAAGGCTGTCTTATTCCTGTATTTAAAAGAGAGTGAAACCAACCATGTGTTTGTCTTTACTTTGTGACTTCCCTCTTCTGTGCGGTAACTCGCTGCTGTTGATGCAAATGTTATTCAATCAGGAGGAAACAGTGCAATGGTTGGGGACAATTTTCAGCGTCAGATTAAGTATGCAATAATGTTACTTTCCTGCAAAGTAGTAAGTATTTAATATGTTTTTAACAGGGAATGTATAATAATTGATTGTAGTTTAAAGTATGTGAGGCTGCATTTGATTACTGCTGGAGTGTTTGAGGTTGATTTGTCCTCGCAAACAATGGATGACTGAAACTAATGTTGAAACTGCTTCTGCTTTCACCAAAAGGTCATGTCTTATTGAAAAGGAGAACAGCTATCAGTAAGTTCAAGTCTCACTTTATCACACGGACACTGTATGAAGGCATGAATCATATCTGGACATTTGACTGCTGGATTTCACTACCAACGGGTCTTTATTAAAATGGCACATCACTTCGCTCTGGCTGTGTTCATTCTGGCCTTCACTGGATTCTGGAGCATGTGTGCAGCTGATGTTGGAGACTTTGCTTCATGCCTTGAGAGCTTCTATAGGGCCTGGCCTCCTAAAGGTCTGGTGGGGACCCCGATCTGCCAACGGTATCAAAACCAGTACCGCTTTGCCACGCTGTACAGTCGGCCACGCCGCACTCCATGGTTCTCGGCCTATTTGTACGCTACACCAGAAGGAAAGAGACCTCACACATTCTGGAAGTATGAGCCACAGGTAAGTCTAAAATTGTGCCAATCATGATATCATAAAAAAGTTATTATGATTCTATAAAATATTTATTTTAAAGTTGGGCTATTTGTCTTTCTATTAAGACTCAACAAATATTATTATTAATTCAACTACTTTTACTATCGCTGGATGGGAATTGGATTTCTCAACAGCAGCTATAAATAAAAATAAAATAAGAGAGATGTTTATAAAAGATATTGAGAAGTTTAAATGTGCACATTGTACTACAATATATAACAAAAACAAATAGGTAATATATATAAATATATTAAAATACTTAATATTGACAGTCAGACTCTTATTTATATAATTGTAGGCCTACTGGTTTATCAGTATTATTCATTTTTCAAAATGTCACAAATTCTGTCTTTAGTTCTATGATACAGTATTGCACTGAAACATTATTCTCGAAAAAAAAAAAAAAAAAGTAGGTAGGCTACTCAAGAAAAATAGAAGACTAAAAACGAACAAACACATTTGACTTGTTTGGTGTACCGTTGCGTTCCAGTTAATCATACTTCACACACAATTAAAACATTATTTTTAAGTCAATTACAAAACGAACGAGGAAATGAGCCCGAGTAAAAGGGAACTGGTTCATGTTTGCACTGTCGGTCTATTAACTCCCCATGGTAAAAATAAACTAGTGCTGAGTACAGGAAGCTGTTAGCATGACTGACACCTTTGCAAGTATATTAGAAAAGCTTTCCTCTTGCCACTGATTTGCTTGGCTTTTTTGGGCCAAGTTTGAAATTGTTGGGAGGTGAGACACTGATATGTTAAGATTATAATTTGTTTATATCTTAAATGCATTGAGCGGTGCAGAAAAGAAGCACATTTACCATAGAAAAAGTACTGTTTTGCTGGTGAAATGCATTTGTTTGTTTTAAGCAACAATTCAAGCTAGGCTACGTTTCTAGCTAGCTAAGTCTTGTTCTTGCTTTAGTGATGTCCACATATGTTCTAAAAGCAGCTTCACTCATTGAGTCAGTCTTCCTATAAATAAATGACAGTTTATCATATGGTCTACGTGCAATGTTCCTCACTTTTCTCTTCTGATCCCCCCCCCCCCCATGAACAGTTAGCCTACCCAGGAGCTGATGGCAACATGCTCTCCTTCCCTCTGGGCCATCTGGATCAGAATGTGGTGGAAAGCCAGGGAGTGGAGTTGGACTACATTAACTCCACCTATTCTCGTGGACACTTGAACCCCAGCCTCCACCACAAGAGCTACGAGGACCGCGCCTCTACCTTCACCCTGACTAATGTGGTTCCTCAAATGGCAGGCTCTAATGATGGACCATGGGAAGCCCTGGAGCAGCACGTCAACAAAACCTTAGGCACCTACTGTTTCGGAGACACCTACATAGTGACTGGCATCATCCCTTACCAGAGCGACGAGCCCTGGCTCAGGAACCATCGTGTAGCCGTGCCTGAGTATATTTGGTCCGCCTACTGCTGCCCAAACTACAACCACAGTCTACCAAAAGAACTGAAGGATGCTTTCCCCACGTATGCTGCCATTGGTCGCAACGACTGCAATAGCACAGAGGAGATTGTGCCAGTAAGCCAACAGACTAAGAAACAGTTCAGAGGGTATGATGTGAGAAAAATGCCACTGGAAACACTGGAAATGTATCTGAAGAACAGATTCAAAACGGTTGTCAGTGTTTTTTACGAGCAGTGCTCTTAATCCAACTGATTTTGCAGACACAAATACACTGTTATATCTTACAATAGAAAAAAAATCATGTATTTAAAATATTGTTGCTAATAAACTAAGAAAATTGCTGATCCATTGTTGCACGATTAACGTGTCTTTGATCAAGAAAAATGGTGATTCTTACTCGGAAACAATAATATTCACCTTTATGTTTAGCCAACAGTAAGGTGATTGATTAATAAATTGAGCTTGGGAGACCGTTGTTTTAGCGTTCAAAAAAGCGGGAGACAGCTAGCCCAGTTCCCTCAATCAAAAAACAAAACAAACATATTTACATGATATTTTTACACTTAGGTTTTCATCCAGACCACAGAGAAAACATACCACACATTCATATTAGAAGTGCATATTTTGTTATGACTGAGCAGAGCCATGCTAGCAATTTCCCTCTGTTTCTAGTCTTTATGCTAAGCTAAGTTTGCTGTATCTTGATATTTACTCCACAGATATGAGTATACATTTTCTCATCTAACTCTTGGCAATAAAGCGAGTTGCTGTGTGTGTAAAAGCTATAACTCGACCTCAGATAATTCATCTCAACTTAATAAACCTGAATTTATAAACATTGCTACTTTTTACATGATGTTATTCCCTTTATCTGAGTACACGTGTGCATTGATTCTGAGAAAGGTTTGAAGGTGAGCATGCTCTGAATCCTTGTAACCACTAGATGGCGACTTCGTGCAAACCATGTCGATCAGCTTTTGCAGGCTGTTCGCACACTGTCGGGTTTGTTGAAATGACATACAAAACCTAATCATCTCTGTCTTTTATCTTATTATTTACCTAATAATGTCAAAGATATTTCGTTTCATATTAAAAAAAGAAACTACACTTCAACTTTGTATGTCACATTGGCTGCTGATTGATATACATAAGTTACATTTGTGCCATAGAGATACCACATTTAGATAAACATGAACTTGTTCCACCAGTTGGTCCCGAGTGTTCTGAAGCTTTGCCAAGACCTTTTGTAATGATCACTTAGACACACATGTATTTGTATATCAGACTGTATTTATTGCATGAATAGATGATACAGTAGCAAAGGTGTTAGGGCTAAGCATATGTAATAAAACACACTGCCCATTAAACTGTGTTTTGATATAAATGAATGACTGGCTTAGTGATTCTGCTGGTTCATTGCTGGACTGAAGAGCTTGTCCCACACCTCCACCTTCAATATGGACCTGCCCATCGGGGACATGGTAGCCTTCAGGTCCAGTGTTGCGCCCTGGAACGTGAGATCAGAGCCATTGGACTCCTGCCTCACAAAGGCCTTGGGTTCTTTGTCGTAATACATCTCTTTGTACAGCTTCTCGTCGCACACTTTGGACATGGGGTAGATTGCCAAGGCGAACCAGTTCTTGTAGGAGCTATTATCGTAGGGCACAGAGAACATTATGGCTAATTTCTCCGCAGGGGTGTTGCTATTTCTTGCAAACAGGTCGTAGGTCATGACGCCCACAGCACCGGTGGCTTTGGAACTGGTCTTGCTGAAGTTGCACACCTCGGTTTTCAGAGGGCGCACGGTGGGCTGGGGTGGGCTATGGCAGTTCCCACTTTCCAGGTACACCCTTTTTTTTAAAAGGCAAAAGAAGAAAATAATAATAATTAAGAGCAAAAACTGGATAATTCATCTCTAGTTTGTTTTTATCAGGCCACACACATATTTGAATTAAGATGCATTATTTTGTTAAGAATACTCTAAACAATATTGTCTTTTAGGTTTGCACTTACTTTGGGTCTACCAGGCAAAAGCTGTTGGTGAGGTTGGTGATCTCAATGGTGACATTTCTGCTGCTCGTGATGTTAGCAGCCAATGCCTCTGCTGTTTCACCCATGGTGTTGCTTGTAAAGGCTGCAGGAAAGCAGAATGACATTGTGTTACAATGCAGTGAATACAATTAGCTGTGAACAGTGCCATAGCAAATTATGCACAGAGCTAAATGCTACATAAAAACTATATTTTCCATCAATCCTCCAAATACAGCCCAGTATTAAACAGGCTTACCTGTCTTCCGGATCCTAGGTGTGTTGCTCGCTCGGGCAGTGCCAGATTTGAAACACAGGATTCTCTCTTTAGATCTCTCTTGTTTGGGAAGTTGTGACACAGTAACCCCACCCAAATGTGTTTCCACCCACAGTACGCACCTACTCCTTGTTACTGGCTTTTTGTCCTCACCTCTCACCTGAGGTATGTCGACAGAGGCTCAAAGACAGGGTGTCGCCAACAGTTGCAACATATGGGTATTTTTTTGTTTTCATAATGTGTATTTTTGCCTAGCTACGGTCAAGGTTGAGCTTCATGCAAGAAGCGAACAAACCTGTTTCTTTCATACCCGTGATTTATTGTCCTTAGTAACCAGACAAAGCAAAGTCCTCTTATTTTGGTACCCATCAACCATTTAGTTCTTATTTTGTTAATACGCTTTGATTTATTGGATTCCCCAATGTTCTCTTATTATCGGTATATTTGGTGGAGAGCACTTTTACCAAGATAATAAAAAAACATGTTACCGTCCACAAAATGATTCTCCAACTCAATGGACATTTTATGTATTTTGTTGAGGAAAAAAAGAAGAATCTGCATGCACATAATAATCACATTTAGAATATTTGATCTTGTATTGCACTTGTTGGCTAAAGGAATACTCTTGGTCCATTGGTCCAGTTAAGACTATACAAACCATTGGAGGATAATACGTTGTGCTTTCAGCTTCTGTATAACTTACATACTGCTATTACATGCTCTTTGATTCCACCAGTACTGATGCTCTACTGTTAGCTCAACCTTTTTCCAGATCTTTCCAATGTGCCAGAGAATATTCACTTTGCACTACACATGTCCAGCCCGTATATAGTGTTTAGGGTGCATTGTATGATAATACTCACATTTCTTATAAAGAAGGATTTAACCTTCGGCCCAACCGGATAAAGCAGATTTAGATTGTTAAGATAATTTAGTGCAGGGGTGTCAAACTCAATTTCATCGCGGGCCACATTATAATTATGGTTGCACTCAAAGGGCCGGTGGTAACTTTAAGACTATATAAATATACATAGATAAATATGCATAATAAATATAAAATAATGTATTATTTTACAATATTTCCTCTGCATTGGATTATTATCGGATAGGGTAATAACTTCATAATTAACTGCGTCTGAAAGCAGAAGTCTAGAGGAAATAATTCCAAGTCTCTTCATTGCGCATGTCACAAAATGAGATGCATTGTGGGACATGTAGTTTATGGGCAACGTTATCCTGTAAAGCGGCACGTAACATTATAATAAACTTATTATATTCTTTGCAAGCTCTTGTGGGGCCACATAAAATGAAGTGGCGGGCCGGATTTGGCCCCCGGGCCTTGAGTTTGACACCCCTGATTTAGTGCATCTGGAGTTGACTTGCTTAAGAAAACATTGCTGCATAAGGCAGATTGTTTACTATCTCATCGTCTCATGATGCACCTTTTATCTCTGCAGTGATGCGGTTGTTCCTGTCTGCATGAGGACACGAACATGCTGCACCTCTAAATGGCATGTTGCACAGTCTGGCTGTGTTGTCGCTGCTTTTAATTGAACTATTCATATCTTAAACTGCACTGTAACTTTTATCCATGTATTTTTCCTTAATGTTTATTTTATTAGCTTTTCTTTTTTAATGCTTAATATCTTTCATTTTTTTTTTGTAAAGCACTTTGAATTGCCTTGTGTTGAAAAGTGCTATATAAATAAACTTGCCTTGCCTTGCCTTGCCTTGCCTTGCCTTGCCTTGCCTTTATACTTTTATAAATCAAAGTGAAGTATGACTCATGTTATTTCTGCTGAGGAGATTTCAATCTTTTCATTGCCTGCAAACATTTGTGACCATTTTTAATGGCTCAAATAAAGATGAAAAATGGTCAAGGACAAGAATTGCATTGTATAGTTTTTTATTCATTGAAAGCACCCATACATGGACAAACACATTGTATGTAGGTTTCAGGAACATCTGCTTCAACATTTTATTCCACACCAATGCACTCATTACAAACATTCAGTTGCCCATCTTGTCGTACAGCTCCAGTTTGATTATGGCCTTGCCTTCGTCGGACATGCAGGCCCTCACATCCACCATCCTCCCCTTGTAGGTCACCCCTGAGCCGTCGGCCTCGTGGCGCAGAAAGTTGGTGAAATCCTTTTCGTTGTACATATGTTTGAACAGGTCCTCGTTGCACTCTCTTGTGTGCTCGAAGACACCCACCCCGAGCCAGTTCTTGTAGAAGTTGTAGTCGAACGGCACCGAGAACATGATCGCGATCACCTCGTTGCAGTGGCGGTTGCGCATGTCGAACAGCTCGTAGGTCAGGACGCCGACGGCACCCGATGCTGTGTGGTCGTCTTTGATGAAGGAGCACACCTCGGTCTTCTGGGTACGCACGGTGGGCTGGGGAGGGCTGAAGGTGAAGCCACTCTCCAAGTGCACCCTGCAGGGTCAAAGAGATGCAGTGATGAGTGGACAAACACGTTTTCTTACCCCGAACGCCAACCCCAAATCTTACCCTAACCCTAACCTCTACTCAGGTTGTGCTTATACCACAATGTCAAAGTACTCCTTTATAAGTGGGCTAATGCTCTGCATGAAACAATCCTCTTTGAGTAAAAGTGCAAAAGTGTCAAATGTGTTATTAACAGTACTGGTAATTTCGCTCAATGATTCCCAACCTAGGTGATGGTGCTTTAAATCACAGTATATGTAAGATGTATTCACTGTATACCACTGGTAGTCATGGATACATGGATTCAAGAACATTGAAGGAATTTGATAATCACTGTCTTCATTGGTTAATTAACACACCAATTAGAAAAGACTGTTCACGCTGTCTAACGGAGATTCTTACTGGGGGTGGACGAGACAGTAGGAGGAGCTGACATTGGTGAGCTCGATGGTGCAGTTGCGGTTGGTGGTGAGGGTGTAGGAGTGGGCCTCTGCAGTCTCAGGCATGATGACGGTGGGTGGAGATTGCTAATTGATGGATGTACAAAAAAAGAGTTTAGAAAAACAGAAACGGCTGCTGATTTAGTGTTTGTTCACATCGATTTGTTTTCCTTCTTCCATATTAGCTGATTGTTTTATTCTAGTGACACACGCTGCTTAAAGGCATGCAAACAATTGTTGTCAACAGCAGGGATGGGTAGTAACGAAGGACATGTAATTGGGATTACGTAATCAGGTTACAAAACGTTGTCAATGATTACTGCAACATATTTTTGATGATTTCTCTAAAATATGGCAATTTTAAATAATGCAAACATTTTTTAACCAATAAACCACCATGCTATTAGTGCAATATTTTAAGTTCTCAATTGCAAACATAAATATATTTGTTTGTAAGCCAAGGGATAACTCTACTAATTTCATGTGGAAAATGTTGTATGTATTCAGTAACTGACGTCATTTAAAATGAATACCCAATGCTAATGCTAAACACTGATCAACACATGCTGTGACATGGGAACGCATTACAGTGCAGAGGACATCCAACATGACACCAACCCTGCACAATGCTTCACTTGACACAAAAAGAAATAACTAAAGCCATATCTACTGAGAAGTATTTCAAAATATGATCTAATAATATTACCACTGGGAATTATTTTCCTCAAAGTAAATGCAGCTTTGGTGAAAACTTCACATTAATCTCAAAGTAAATGTACTTACTTTACTTTATGTCACACACGGGATGGCAGAGAGTCCTCTGGAAACAGGTCAGACTTTGGTTCAGAGATTAAGACAAAGTCACACCCTCACAGGGGGAGTCACCCTTCACACCCACTCTGTAGGTGTGTCTGTGCTGACATGCAATGCTGGGTGTGTGTGAGAGTTTAAGGGAAGACACTACAAGTTAGGGAGGTCAAAGAGTTACAATTTCAACCAACTGTAACTTACCACCATTAATCTGTCAGTTGATTACTTTCATAAAGGCACATTTAAGATAAGATAAAGATAAGTTAGGTTGATAAGATGTACTTTATTGATCCCAAATTGGGAAATGTTTGCGTTGCAGCTGCTGCATAAAAAAGAAGGCAACAGGTTTCCTGAAAATTGTTACATTTGCAAATGAGGCTTTCTTGTTTGTATGTGTTCATTTACATATACGTTGACAGAATATGAAACAAAGTTAAAAAGACTGAAATGTATATTTTGGGTGTTTGTGTATTTGCATTTATCTAAAATAACACATGTTATGGAAGCAAAATAGCCCAAAATCAAAAATGTAAATAATTATGTTTTCCTTTTCAGTGAATGTATTTGAAATAGACAGTATACGTGTGTGTGTGTTTAATGTAATATTTAGAAATCTTATCATGTCTTTAGCGCAAGATGGAAAAGTACTCCTCTGGGTGAGTCCAGTAGCTGACTGTTGATGGGGGAGTAACCTGAAAGTCTGGGTAGACAAAAGTGAAGAGCCGCACCCTTCATACAGTCAATAGGGTGATGAAGGTGATTCATGTTGATGAGGCCGAAACTCCTGAACTGGTTCATGGGGATGATTTCTGACATGTTGTGTTTGTTCACTACATTTGTGTGCCAAAAGTTGATGAATGACATATCTGGAGAAACACACTTCTTGTTGTTTTTAAGAACTGTATGTTTGTGCAACCTGTTCCAGCATGCACTGAAGGATGTGACGGATAGCATATGAGGAAGTCTACAGTGCAGTCTTAACCAAGGGCTCAAGGGGTCATACAGTATATCCCTGGGCAAAATAACCAAGAGGAGTCACAAAATGAATACTAAGATGATATATTAAACTCATTCAATGTGTGATTTTAGGGTTTAAAGCAGTATTTTTTCTCCCAGAAAAAGGTGTGTCTTTGGGCTGTGAGAGGTTCCACCCAGAAGACATTTCATTTCCAAACTTTCATTCAAAGGTGCAATGTGTAAACTTTTGCCAGAGTTTTAGTTTAAAACATTTAAAACATTATCAACGAGGAAGAAGAAGTAACAGTGTTGATGTTATGTCAAAGCTCTTTCTAATATGTGTAACAGATATCTACTGAAATGACCCTTCTAACATTGTAATGCTCCGTTCCGACAGCAAAGTGGAACATGAGCTTACCTCTGCTGGCCCAGCCGGCAGAGCAACGTGTCGTCGCCGCTCCCTTAATCACAACATTTCTCTGCTGTTTGGAATTGTATCACGTCTGCAAATGAAAAAACAATATCAATCTAACTATTGTTTAAAATATATGTTAAACAATGAAAAACGTGTTCAAAAAGGAAATGCTAAATCACTGCTGCTTTAGAGCTCAATGCTGATCAGTCCTCGCTGGACCAGGGGGGGGGGGGGGGGGGGGCGCACCACCCCCATCCCCATCCGCAGAAAAGACAAGGTTTGCTTCCAAAACCACCATGGAAGGTTCTCGGGGCCAACAGGTGCAAGGGCCAGTGCCCCTGTAACTCTGAGCTATGGTAACTCTATTTTTGTGATGCAGCGAAGACTGTGCTACAACTTTAGCCAAGGTTAACAGGAGTGTGTTTTGCTTTGTTTTGAATGATGTGATTTAATAAACATTTTGTGAGTACAATTATTGTTCTGGTCATGAAAGTTATAGGGAAGCAGATCAAGTCCCACATCATGTCTAGTCCTGGTGCCTCATTGACCCACTCCAGTTAGGTTACTGTGTTACAAGAGAAGGATATAATAATAATTAATAATTCCTTACATTTATTATAGCGCTTTTTCAATGACTCAAAGCGCTTTACATATTACACATTACACATATATCATACGTGGTCAGAAACTGTGGACAATACCCACAGGAGCAAGTTCAGGTGAAGTGTCTTGCCCAAGGACACACCGGCTTTACAGACGCAGCAGCGGCGGGTTTCACCCCTTGATCTGATGATCATTGCACAGCGCACTGCGCCACACCATCCATCTTCACGCCTCGGGGTCATCGAGGCGCTTTTACAAGTATACATTGGTATCATACATGTACTGTGGACAATACCCACAGGGTGAAGTGTCTTGCCCAAGGACACAACGGCCTGACGCAGTGGCAGCAGGAGCGGGTTTCGAACTGGAGCACTCCCCCTTGATCGGATGATCGGATGCACAGATCACTGCGCCACCCGTCCCCATAGCGCTGCTAGGCACCATTCAGTGACACCTGGAGAGGAGCAGTTTTTTGCAGAGCTAATACAAAATGTCAACATTAATCCGCCATCATCAATATTTCCTCAGGATCAGATTTGATTACGGGTCCACAAAGCCATTCTACAACAGAGTATACGATACATGCCTTGTGGAGATTATTTATTCAGATCATTATGCTATTGTGCTATTTGCTTGGATATATCTGTCCGTGCATATGTGTGTTTGTTATCTGTTTTCAACCCAACATCATGTTGTCTTTATGGACTATTAAAAATGTCTTTAATTTACTTTATTGAAAGCCATTCAACATTTCGAAGCTCAACCCTGTCACTTATACCATTATGCTTTACTTAAACTATGCGTTTGTACTTATACTACAACAATCAATATAATGGCTCAATTTGGACATGCATTTATATTTACTTCATAGCTCCTGTCTTTCAAATATATGTACATTTTAGAAGTTGTTTGTTTGTTTTATTTACCTTATTTATCATGTACTCCTATGTGTTATTATGCATTTACTTGATGAGGTGGAGTGTCTGTATCTTCTTTGTGTTTCCATGCATGTGTTTGTGCGGTATTACTGTAAAATGAAACACATGTCAGACCAAAGAGTTTTACAAACTGTTTTTTCAGTTGAGAGTTACAGTCGTAATTGTGGTTTCTGTCATTACATTTGTAGAGAAGAAGCTCAGTCACAGTTTCACAGACTGGAAACTCCCAAATCACCAAACCATCACTTACACACACATGGGATAATTGGTCTCTAAATTCTACACATATTGAAGGAGGAAGAGCACACTCATACATCTTACTGAGGTACTTGTTTAACTTGTACTACATTAGCACCATCTTGTGGTCAAATCAAAACAGTGAGGAAAATAAAGGCAGTCATTTCAATCAAACATTAGGCTGTCTTCATGACAACAAATATTGACCTCTTGTCTTTCTTTATAGACGATGGTTGGGACATAAATCAAAATAAAGCTGACACTCATCCCTCTGAATCAAAAGTGTGATGTGTCAGCACTGACACGCACTCCTTCAATGGGCATTTAACAGTAACGTGATTTCTAGCATTTCATCTATTTTCCGAGGTATTGTAATAACCTAGTAACAGTATTTCTACTTTTACTCAAGTAAAGGAGTACTTCTGCTAGAGATAATAATAATAATAATATAATAATAGATTTAATTTGTTAGCGCTTTTACAGGTGCTCAAAGACGCTTTACAGATATAGTGAAGAGAAAGGAAAAGAAAGGAACAACAAATAAATATATAGTTAAAGTTAAAGTCAAATAATACAATCACACATTAAAAGCCAGATTGAAGAGGTGAGTTTTTTGAAGGTGGTGAGGTCAGTGCAGTCTCTGATCAAATCAAATCAAATCAAGTTTTATTTATATAGCACATTTATAAACGATTTTTGGTCGAGCCAAAGTGCTGTACATATAATAAAATTAGCCTACAGTAGAGACACTTTACAGCAAATACAACAGCACATGTTCAGAATATCAGTATGAGAAAAACGACACCCTCTGTCCTTAGACCCTCTGTCCTTAGACCCTCACATCGTACAAGGAAAAACTTCCAGAGAAAACCCACAGTTTAAAGGGAACATGGGAGAAACCTCAGGGAGAGCAGCAGAGGAGGGATCCCTCTCACAGGACGGACAGACGTGCAATAGATGCCGTGTGTAAATCGAAGAGATAATACATTTTACAGCATATAGACCGAATGTTAGGAAATGCATGTGTCTGTAATAAGAAGATGAATCCACGAGGATGTCAGCTACAATCCTGAGGAAGCCATCAGGGAAGCAGCATAACGAGACCCAAGGCAGGACCGCAGAGACAGGTTCAGCCACGACCCGAAACGTCCACGACTTAATCCAGAACTCGGGATAGAGGATCCAAGACACAGGACTACAGCAAGAGGATCAGCCTCGACTCCGGATCCCGGCGTAGATATAGATACAAAACAAGAAAAAAGATTTGGCTGGGTTAATCGGAACAAGAGAATACACAGACACAGACAGAGAGGGAAAAGGTCATTGGATAAAAGTTATTCTTGATAACCCTCTAGAAAGATCTCATGAACTTCCCCACTCAATCTATCAAGACCCGAGCAGTTCTATTAGAAGGTAAAGGCACTAGGGGTGTTGAAAATAATTGTTTCTACGAATCATTGCGATGCGGACGTGGACGATTCGGTATCGATGCAGTGACGGAAGATAATCGGTTATAGCGTAGTAACGTTGCTTCCTGGTCGAATGTACTTATTGTAAGTCACTTTGGATAAAAGCGTCAGCTAAATGCAATGTAATGTAATGTAATGTAATTTTCCGGCCGCGGCATTACTATAACGTTTTTTTTTTCTGTCACTTTAATATCAAATCGGTCGGTCACGCAGAGATCAGGGAACAGACGTGACAGCGGCACAGCAACACCGAACACGGAGCAGTCTGCTTTCTCCACCAACACAAGAACACCAGTCCAGAACCAACAGCAGAAGGACCCGCTCTGAATCACTCCGTGTCGCTGCGGCACAGGGATTTATGTTTTTCAAAAATAATCGCGTTACAATCATGTCAGGTTTTTGGTGGATTTAATTAAGTCTTGGATTGCAAAGTATGAATGTCCTCTAGCAATTTTCAGACGACATGATTGTAGTAACTCACAGGAGGCTTCTGGTGAGCATAGTGGAGTTTATTTGTTTCTGGTAGCGCCGAGCTGCAACTCCGGTTCATCACATACAACATAGCCCCCAGTTCCTCTTTTATGCTTATTGAACGGCAACAACTTCATGGTCACAGTGCCACCTAGTGGACTGGTGAACTAACATGCAATGATATGACCTTACAATATCCCCTTCCCCTCAAGCAGGTTATATACATCCAACAGGAACATTGTAACACAGTAACAAATTATTTTTTAAACCTAACGGTTGACTCACAATAGTAGTATCTATTCCCTTCTTAGCTCAGCTGGAAGTCTTTAAGGTAACTGGGTAACTTAGTCACTCTTTTTGACCGTCTCTTCCCTGGACTTGTATTTTCCACAGTTCCATGGACCCTATCTGCTGCTGCAGCTTCTGTAGCTGCTGGCTCTTCCAACTCGTCCCCACTGAGCACCACAGTCTCAACGTCCTGCCATGTCTCTCCTTTTTCGGCTGCCTGACCTAGCTGAGTCGAGTCAGTCTGTTGTCTTTCATGGTCTTTTTCTGGTGAGCATGAATCCACATGTCTCCTGACTACTCTCCCATCACCCAGCATCACTGTATATGACACTGGCCCTGTCACTGACTCTATGATTCCTGGAATCCACTTGGGTCCAAAACTGAAGTTCCTCGTCAGCACTGAGTCTCCTGTTTTGAACCAGCGCCCCTTTGCCTTTTTGTCATGATCTCTTATTTGTCTTTCCTGTTTTTCTTTCACCTTCATGCTCAGATCTGGATGAATTGAATCCAAACAGCAACGTAGCTTCCTCCCGAGAAGCAGCTCTGCTGGTGACAGACCTGTTGTAGTCTGAGGAGTCACACGATAACTAAATAACACTGTCTACCTTGGCTGTCAGTGTGCCTTCTGGACATTTTTTCATCATCCTTTTAAATGTCTGTACCCCTCTCTCTGCTAACCCCTTACTGGAGGCGTGATAGGGTGCCGAGGTCACATGACGGATACCATTTATTTTCAGGAAATCTTCTAACTCTGTGCTGATGAAACAGGTGCCATTATCAGACACCAACAATTCAGGCAGTCCATGGTTACTGAAACTGGTACGCAGGCACTCAATTGTAGTGGCTGAAGTGGCAGAATTGACTGGAACCACATCCATCCATTTTGAGTGTGCATCGATGAGCACAAAAAACATCTTCCCCATGAATGGCCCAGCATACTCCATATGAACTCCAGGGCTTATCAGGCCAATCCCAGGGGTGTAACGGAGCTGGTGTCGGAACATTTCGGTGCTCTTGACATGTTATACAGGACTTAACAGTATCCTCTACATCCTTGTCGAGCTTTGGCCACCATACATAGCTCCTAGCCAGGGCTTTCATCCTGGACACTCCTGGATGGCATTGATGAAGCTGTCTCAAAACACTTTCTTGGCCTGGCTTTGGCACAATAACTCTTGCGCCCCACAACACACATCCATTTTGGATACTGGGTTCATGTTTCCTCACTGCATAAGGGCCAAACTCAATCTCTTTTAATTCTGATGACCAGCCTCTGTTGACCAATTCCCGCACCCGTGAGAGTACTGGAACCTTGTCTGTCCATACTTTCACTTGGTCAGCAGTCACAAGTGTGATGTCAGAACTCTCCAGCATGAGAACCCTCTCTTCTGGCCTCCCCAGGTCAGGTTTCTCTGGTAGGGGCAGGCGGCTCAGTGCGTCTGCATTGTTGTGGTACTTCCCTTCTTTGTACACTATGGTGTATTCATAGGCTCTCAAGCTCACGGCCCAACGTTGGATCCTCGGTGATGCCATTTGGGGTACTGCTCGCATCTCACTGAAAAGTGACAACAGGGGCTTGTGATCCGTCACTATAGTAAACTTCCGTCCATAGATGTACTTGTGGAAGCGTTTTATTCCAAAAATCACTGCCAGTCCTTCCTTGTCAAGTTGTGAGTAGTTTTTCTCTGCAGCATTTAATGTCCGTGATGTAAATCCAATGGGTCTTTCAGTTCCATCTGGCATGCGATGTGAGAGCACAACACCTAATATATGGTGATGCGTCACATGATAGCACAATGTCCTTCTCTGGGTCATAATGCACCAACACTTCAGCTGACTGCATCATGTCTTTTGACTTTTCAAACACTGTGTTGTGCATCTTCCCACTGCCACTTTGTGTCTTAGCAGTTTGTGCACTGGAGCAAGGATGGTTGACAGACTGGGCAGGAACTTGTTATAATAGTTGAACAGTCCTAGATATGCTTTGAGCTCTGTCACATTTGAAGGTGTGGGTGCATCCTTGATTGCTTCCACCTTCTCATGCACAGGGTGCAGTCCTGTAGCATCCTCCTTATGACCTAGAAACATCACTTCCTCACTCATGAACGAACACTTGGTTCTTTTGAGCCTGAGACCGGCCTCCTGTAGCCGTTTCAACACAAGGACAAGAGTCTGCAGATGCTCTTTGTCGTCTTTCCCTGTCAGCAGGATGTCATCCAAGAGTATTGCCACTCTAGGGATGCCCTGTAGCAGTCCCTCCATGGTCCGTTGAAAAATAGCTGGGCTAGATGATACTCCGAAAGGTAACACTTTGTACGTGAACAAGCCCTTGTGTGTATTTATGGTCACATATGTTTTTGCTTCTTCATCCAAAGGGATTTGGTGATATGCATGAACTGAGATCTAGCTTTGTGAACTTCTGTCCACCTGGCAGGATGGCAAACAAATCCTCAATTCTGGGAATGGGATACTGCTCCAGTTTGTAATCACCGCACGACCTTACTGAGTCATCTGGTTTTAACACCGGTACTACAGGCGCTGCCCACTCTGCATATTTTACCGGTTCAATTATCTCCTGGGCTAGGAGACGGTCCAGTTCGGCCTCAACCCTTCCTCTCATCGCATACGGGACCGGTCTAGCTTTAAAAAACCTGGGGGTTGCTTCCTTGTCCACATATAGTTTAGCTGGGGGCCCTTTACATTTCCCTAGTTCCTCTTTGAAAACCTCCTCATATTCCCCAAGTACCTCCTCCAATGTCTCTTCCCTGACATGGTGAATCTGGCTTTCCGGTCTCCACTGCAAACCTAGCTTCTTAATCCAGTTCCTGCCAACTAGACTAGGGCCCGTCCCTGGCACAACTACCACCGGTAGGTTTTTTACTGACTGTTTGTGCTGCACTTTTACCATAGCTGCTCCCAAAACATTTACCCTATGTCCTGTGTATGTTCTGAGTCTCACTCTGCAGGGTTGTAGGGCTGGTACCTCTCCCCTCCATAAGGTTTTGTACACTGAGTGGTTCACCACTGTTACCCCACATCCTGAGTCTACTTCAAACTGTGTTTCAGTTTCATTAATAGTCAGTGTTTCTAGAAATGGCTCCTCTGCCGGTATGTCTATTTCCTCCACTTTGTACAAAGTGAACATGACCTCATCTGTGTCTATGTCATCTTTTTCGCCCTCTCCCTGGCTGACATAGTTTGCTTCCTGAGTTTTCACATTCTTATATCTCTGATATACTCCACTACACACTTTCTGAATATGGCCTATCTTCCCACACTTGTGACAGGTTTCTTTAATAAACCTACAGTCTCCAGCTATGTGCTGCTCACTGCCACACCTGTAGCAAGCCTTATGCTGGTGCTGCTGCTCACTGGGGCTCTGCCTTGCCGTCATCTTGTGCACTGCCTCAGGTGCTCTCATGTGCGAGGGTGCTGACTCCAGTGACTGTAAGTCTCTCACATTCTTGCTGGCTGTCTCAATAGCCTGGGCCAGCTTCAGTGCCCTGTCGAAGGTCAAATCCGGCTCTGACAACAATCGCCGTTGTATGCGATCCTCCCCAATCCCACAGACCAGCCTGTCACGCAGCATTTCTGTTAACTTGTCTCCATAGTTACAATCTTGTGCTAATTTCCTTAGCACAGCAACATACTCCATGACTGTTTCTCCCAGCTTCCTACTTCTTGAGTTAAATTTGTAGCGCTGTACAATTTCACTGGCTTTGGGGTTGAAATGGTCTTTCAGCAGCTGAACAAGCTCATCAAACGTCTTCTCTCCTGGCCTCGCCGGGCTGATAAGATCCCTCATAAGGCTGTAAGTCTGACTGCCAACTGAACTGAGCCAAATAGCTTTCTGCCGACCTGCATCTTTGATCTCATTAGCTTCAAAGAAATATTGGAGAACCTCACAATATTCCTCCCACGTCTGGGATTGACTATCAAAAGGAGCGGTGTTTCCTACCATTGCCGCCGCCATCTTCTAGCTCACACCACTGTCCGGTGTTTGGTGCTGTTAACGTAGCCACTCCACAGTCTCGCTCATTTGTGTATATTTCCACCAGGCATCTGCTGTACTTTTATCCTCGTCGCCATTATGTAGTAACTCACAGGAGGCTTCTGGTGAGCATAGTGGAGTTTATTGGTTTCTGGTAGCGCCGAACTGCAACTCCGGTTCATCACATACTTAGCATAACAACATAGCTCCCAGTTCCTCTTTTATGCTTATGGAACGGCAACAACTTCATGGTCACAGTGCCACCTAGTGGACTGGTGAACTAACATGCAATGATATGACCTTACAACAATGATCCAGGGTCTTATCTCCTCTTGTGGGACATGAGACATGTTGGTGGAATTTGGGGAGAACAGTCTTTAGGTTGGAGTGATTGAAATCTCCAGCAATGATGAAGACAGACTCCGGGTGTAATGTCTGTTGCGTGCTAATGGCTACATGCAGTTCCTTCATAGCTAGCTTAGCATTAGCATCGGATGGTATAGGCTGCAATTGTAATGATGGAAGTGAATTCTCTGGGCAGATAAAAGGGTCTGGATTTAACCATGAGAAATTCTCGGTCGGCAGAACAGTGCCTGGTCATGTTGCTGTTGTCTGTACACCAGGAGTTGTGCACAGTCCTCCTCCGCGCATCTTACCACAGTCAGCTGTTCTGTCCGAACGGGTGCAGTGAAGGCCTAGTAACGCGATTGCGCTATCAGGAACGCCCTCGTGCAGCCATGACTCTGTGAAGATCAGAATGGTTGTGTCCGTAATCCGTTTGTTGTTTATAATCCACAGTCGTAGATAGTCCATTGTGTTCACCAGAGACCGCACATTTGCAAGGAGAAGGCTGGGGAGAGGGGCGCGGTGCGGAGCCTGGGTTAGCTTCTCACGAGCGCCTCCTCTACAGCCTCGCTTTTGCCTGCGATCTCTTCGCGGTCTACGGAGCCTCCTTGTCCGGGGAGGCAAAGTAAACAAACCCGGTGAACCCGTTGCTAGCCTGATGATGTCGTCGGGAGCGTTAATGGGGATATCCAGTGGTCCGACATGTAACCCAATGTCGGTCTTGTCTGCTGTACAGTGGGTTAGAACAGATGTTCTGGGCGAACAGAGTAAAGATAAACGTGTGCAAATAATAACTAATTTGCCGAAACTGGCGAGTCCAAAAGCCGCAGCATATACATGCGCCGCCATTTCATCCATTTCATCCGCATTTGACTACTCGTGAAATGTACGGCAGCAGAGTCACTGCTGTAAGCAGGGTCCCACACTCACAGGCACACAGGCAGAGATCCAGGGTGATGCACATGGCTTTCTTACCCAGGAATGAGTGTGTGAAAGCTGGGTGAAAGTGCTGTGCACAGGGAGGAAGAGAGAGCAGTAGCGAGATTAATAGTTTCATTAATCGATAAATTAATCGATTATCAAATTAGTCGTTTGTTGCAGCCCTAGTGATGACACGTGGTGACACCAATGTGCAATAGGGTCTGTGACGAATTCATTAAGAACATTGTGAGAGCAACTAACGTTACCAACTTTGACACCGATTTAGATTAGGTCTAATTTGATTAGACAATGTCATGAAACCACCACGCACCTAGCACAAGAAACATTCATTAGCTAACATCAGCTAACCTACTAGTAAGTTAGTTAGACCATGGCGTCAGAATACAAACTTAGCAGCAATGCTAAGCTAACTAGCTTATACCAATGGCAATTATGCCAGTCTTACCTGTTAAAGTATTCATTGTTCGCTCTTTCATTCGAATACAGCATAAGCCTTCTGCCAACAAATGGAACAGTCAGCAACAGTTGGCTGGCTGGCACCAGAGCCATCTACCATAGCCATATACAGCGCTGGCTAGCACTAGCTAGGCTAACGTTAAGGCCACCTGCTTGAAGGTGGACATGGCTACTATCAAGCTAACGCTAGCTATCTATTCGCTACCATGTACAAACCAACACGACACTACTCCACTGGCGTTCGCAATCGAAAGCACATAATATCCACCACTAATCCACATTATGGGCAGTACTTACTTGCTGTTTACCGATGGTAACCGCTTTGGAGAAACTCACAGATGTTCACCTTGACTGTTGCCTCCGTGCGAATTTTCGAAAGGATCGAGGCATCTCTGTTAGGAGGCTTTGGGTTCCTCAAAGCGCGATATGATTGGCCGTTCGAGCGATGACGTTTCGTTTCGTCCCTTCAAACGTGACACCTACGGTTAACAGGCAAACCAGTGGACAAATACCCAGAAACGACGTTTTTTTCTGGCGTGTATGTCACGTGATCTTCAACTTTCTCAGCAGAATAAAATAAATATAAATATATCAGCAATTAAACAACATATTCCATTTCTTTTCACACAATACGTCTCCTTTCAGTATCAACACTAATTCGGCTGACTTATATATTTGATCCAATTGGTAAATAGGGACACCTAGTGGTTAAAGCACGTTATTGAAATGTTTTGTTAAATAATCTTTAATCTTTAATAACTTGACTTTGGAAAGGGCTGGAAAGATAATTTTTTCACCAGGGGCGTGTAAATAGGGCCCAGATAAGGTATCTGGAATATGGGAACCGTAATCCACCCAGACATTTTTTTTCAATCTAATGTCAAACTCTCACAAAATCCTGTCTCGAGCTAAGGATTGGACACCCTTTGGTGAGGGAGGGAGAGAAAATTGAAAAAAATTGAAAAAAGGTGTTTGGCGCTCCGAGACTTTGAGAGTGTGTTGCTTAACTTGTGTGGAACCCGCTTGCAACATTTGGGGCCGCTGTGACCTTCAACCAAGTCTCAAACTAAGGTTAAAGGTCATGTTTTCATGGCTCTCAGTACTCTAGACGGCACAAAGGAAGGTCCGACAGCTTTGAGCTTGGTGTCGTTGGAATCTCCTCGAAGTGTACATGCAGATTCATCCCTCTGCTGCTCCGAATGTCAAACGTTATGGCTTAAAACGGGACAAAGCCTTCCATTAAGCCGCTTTCACTCTCGCTCTTGTGGTGACAGAGCACGCCAATTTCCCCGCATGCTAGGCAGACAAGAGTATTCAAGTTAGCTTCGGTTTGATGTGGAGATGTGATTTGATGTGTCGTTTGTCCCCCAACTCCTCTCCAAAGTTGAGATATGTAATAAAATACTCAGGGGAGTTTCCTGAATTTTCATGCCGAAAGCCAAGCACTAGGCCCTGGGTAAATTAAGACGCTGATTTGGGTCACTTTTTGCACTTTCCCTGGTGCTAGAAACTCAAGTCAGGAATCCCTGGAATCGTTGTAAAAATACATTTCTAGCTAAACGTAATTGAGAATGCTGTTTAGTTCTGTGGGAACGTAATTTTTAGGAGACAGGGTTGCCAGGACACACGCCGGTTAGAATAGTCTATTCTGCACAATGGTGCACAATTCAAATGTTACAGTAATGAGTTGTGCTCTTTATATACAGTCTATCATGGTTGTGCTAAGATGATTTTGAGTACAGTGCTTTACTGTGAAATAATAGTTAAATAATGTGAAATCCAATTCTACTGTTTTATAGATATTTTGTTGTGATATTACAGGGGCTTTTGATTACAATATTTCTCTGTAATATGTTACTCTTAAATGCTGTGAAATCCTTGCAATTTTTACAATGTTGTTGTGATATTACAACATTTGATGTGATATTACAGAGTAATGTAAGCAGGGTCCCACACTCACAGGCACACAGGCAGAGATCCAGGGTGATGCACATGGCTTTCTTACCCAGGAATGAGTGTGTGAAAGCTGGGTGAAAGTGCTGTGCACAGGGAGGAAGAGAGAGCAGTAGCGAGTAGCATGCAGCTCGCAGCTCGCTCAATCCCACCCAGAGGACAGGCTGCTGCTTACAGAGTCACTGGTCCATGCACACTCACAGGCAGAGATCCAGGGTGATGTAGGCTACATGGGTCAGAAAAAGTCCAAGTGAACGTTTGGAAGAACCAGAAAAAAGGGGTGAAAATGGATAAATTGTACCCCAAAATAGTGTCTCTTAAGGCGGGTAGAGTCCCCTGACAACTCCCGTTACATTCCTCCAGAGTCAGAAAAAGTGAACTTTTGGAAGAACCAGAAAAAAGGGGTGAACATGGATAAATGGTACCCCAAAATAGTGTCTCTTAAGGCGGGTAAAAGTGTTGTGAACATGGGGTGACGTGTATGGACACTTGAGCACCAGCAAGACCCCCACCTCCATAACCTTGTGCACCAGGCGAACCTGTGTACCCACACTTAAGCACTCCCCCACGGACTAAAGCAAGAGGGAACACCGGTCAGAAGTTCGTGCCCCTGGTAAGACTGAATAAAAACGATAATGGGGGCGTGCCATTAAAACTGCTATGCAGTGAGGATTTTAGTCCGAGGTGAGTGCTTATCTGCGGCGGGTATCATCTCGTGTCAGCTCCGTGGACCCCAATTTAAAAGGAAATGTTCATGCTATTGACAAACCTATTTATATACAGAATGATGATTGTTTTACCCTCAGAACATCGTCTTCTGTCACTCTGTCATAAGTACGAGTCCTTTGCGTATAAACCCTAGGCTCGCCGAAAAACAAACATGGAAAGAGTTAGGATTCAAAGTCCTTAAAGTAGGATTGCAGCTCACTGAAATGTACTTTAAGAGTGGCTGCTGACTGACGATGGGAAGGAGGCCGTGATGCTGGCGTTGTTGTGGTTTTCCTCCTCCACCCAGTCCATCCACTTGTTAACCTGAGGTAAAGTTACTTCCGTGATCAGGATGGTGAGCGTATATCTGTGATCTCCTGACACACATCCTTGTAAGAAGAATGACGGCGTCTGAGTCAATGTTGCCATCTGATAGCAACTGCCAACTCCTGTGAGAAAAAGACAAGTAATGTTTTAGCAAAACAGAGATGTTTACGCTGCAGGTCTGATCTTATTTGCTTGATGACTTTAAACGTGTTACTTACACACACCTGTGCAGTCATTGAGGAATGACCTGATTATGGGTTGGAATGTGTCTGGTGTTAACATCGGCATATATCCAAATCGCTGCACATCAGTTCTCCCATTTCGTCTGAAGGAATCTGGAAATAAAACAAATCAGGTTTTAAAAGTCATGCCAAAGAGGATGAGACTTTAACACATGTTGTACACAAGTTCAAAATGTGCCAGAATGATTTAGTGACGCTTGCAAAAGTCGCAAACCATGTCTGTAGTCAATCTGAAATATTGCACAGAGAGAGACCAGCATGCATTGTATGCATTTCAAAGGCTATTTCATCAAAAATGAAAACATGAACCTAATGAAGGAGTCACTGTTTCCCCTGTGTGTGAGAGATTCAGACTAGATTGCTTACGCTGTAGTCGGTGTTGGATTGGCTGCTGGGTTCGCTGCTTTCCATTTCAATGTCCAGTGATTGGTGATACATGTTAAGTGCAATCTGGTAGAATCTCTGCAGAACTATTTCTCTCTGGGCTCTCCTTGTGAAGGTCTGACAATAAGTGCTCAAGTGTCTGCTTTTGGGTTCTATTTGCAAACTAAAGTGATGACGTCCTATGAGCCAGCATTCTAGAACGCATTGGCTGTGATGCGCGTGAGAACTCCTGCTCTCCATAACTCCTCCGTCATGGAACGTCTGCAGGCGAATGTTGCTCCGCCCCCTTTAAACAAAACATCTCTGTTGCGTTTTTACGGTTTATCACGAGTGGAAAAGCATTGAAAACAATGAATAGGAAAATAATGTACTGATTAGAAAAAGCCGTGACATTAAGGGGGGAAAGCAGACGCCATCTGTTTGAAGAAAAAAGCACCAAAGAAATTAGTAAACATTGATTATCATTATTATTATTATTATTATTATTATAAATTGATTATGTATCAAAACATTATTGAAAAGCACTCGAGAGCATGAAGCAATGTCATGATTGATATCAGGGCACATAAACGGGCACATATAAAGCCTTTGAGTTTCTTTAAAGTGTCTTGGTTTATAAAGACAATGTCGTTTTTTAGGCATTTTTAGTTTATTTATTAACAAGATAGATCTTGCACAGTCAGAAAAACTTCGCAGTGAATATCCATACACACATGCATCATATGTTTACTTTGCCGATGTAATAGCTTTTTAATCTTAAAAACGGTTTATTTGTCAAGTAAAGGATAATAAAGCTGGCGATGCAAAGAAACACACGAGGCGAAATTGCAAAGTATATTATATGTGTTGAAGAATAAACCTACCTAATCTTTTACCTTATCTTTCTATTGTACACAACTTACAACCAATCAGCTTTGTGCTAACGCTTCTATGATCCGTTTATTAATTACACAAAAGCTTTCCAGCTGCTGTCGTGGCAAACGCAAAAAGATTCATCCTATATTTAATATAAATTCAGTCTACTTGTACATTATGTGTTACTTTCTGTCCTGCTGTATGCAAGCTTTTTTTAAACCAGACGATAAAGAGCCGCATATTTAGTATCCACAGTCGTAGATAGTCCATGTTGTTCACCAGAGACCGCACATGTGCAAGGAGAAGGCTGGGGAGAGGGGCGCGGTGCGGAGCCTGGGTTAGCTTCTCACGAGCGCCTCCTCTTCAGCCTCGCTTTTGCCTGCGATCTCTTCGCGGTCTACGGAGCCTCCTTGTCCGGGGAGGCAAAGTAAACAAACCCGGCGAACCCGTTGCTCGCCTGATGATGTCGTCGGGAGCGTTAATGGGGATATCCAGTGGTCCGACATGTAACCCAATGTCGGTCTTGTCTGCTGTACAGTGGGTTAGAACAGATGTTCTGGGCGAACAGAGTAAAGATAAACGTGTGCAAATAATAACTAATTTGCCCAATGCAATGTCGGTCTTGTCTGCACAGCAAAATCAGCAGTGCTAATTTAACTCTTATAGAGTCAAATCCAACACTTTTTAAGTGTCTATATAGGTCCACACTGTTTTGAGTTAAAACTACACTTTTGAAAGTGTTAAAAGGTTTACACTAGGACAGAGTTCCAGCAACTCTCTCTATAGTTAAAAAGTAACTCTGGTCAACACCGGTCAGTGTTAAATGTACGCAACACTAGCTTGCAGTGTCAAAGGTTAACACCACAAGTGTACATTTTTAACACTAAATAGAGTTAAAGTCATATTAACACTATTAAGGATATAAAATGTAACTCAATATTTAACTATTTAGAGTTGATTCATAAGCACTGTAGGGTGTCAATTTATAATTTCACCTACACACAATGCAACATTATTAATAAAAACGATATAAAAGAAAGACACAAGCCAAGTTTCAAAGTTTGCAGTTAACATGTAACTGTATTTGTGTGAAAACAACACATACAACATAGTCTTACATTAACATTCCACAGTACGTCCATGCAGTCCTTAACAGCACAGGTTACACAATATGACAATGTGGCACTATGTATGTTTTTCCATCCATCTCATTAGAAAACTGTTTGTCATAGGGTCTATAATAACGTAAATCATCAATAGAAATAACAGAAAATGAATCAATCGTCTCCTCAATACAGTATGAACTATAGTGTTCATCAAAATACAGTGTGTCCACTTTCCAGGATATAAACCATGGTGAAATTTCAAATGCTGACAAAGCAATGCAGAACTTGTGTGGTGTCCCTTACAGATAAAACAAATCAGCATATTTGCATCCAGTGATGTAAATAACTTCAGATATCAGTGTGCAGAAGCCTTGCTCTGAGTTCTTTGACTCTGGGACTTTCCTTGGCACTTCCAATATCAATGTTAAATACCGTGGTTTGTATGAAAGTGTAGAAGCTGGTGAGGGATTCATGGTAGTTGACACTGAAGATGAATTGAGCTTTGAAGAGTTCATCGAAGGCTGCCATGGATGTCTGCCCCTTGCAAGGGATGGCCTTGTGGTCAACGATGACGTAGAACCGTTGAATGTTGTTCTTCTGTTCACCAACACACAGCAGGAAGGGCTGCCCTGGTTCCAAACTCGAAAGGAAGGTCTCAACACTGGCTCCAATCTACAAAAACGTAGAGAGACAGAGAAGTTTTAATGGCATACTAAGCTACTTAAAACAAAATTGTCCCAACTCAAGGAGTGCCAGTGATATAACAACTGCATACAAAAACTAAAATAATGCC